>NC_080113.1:4507850-4822877 GCF_950005125.1 Chionomys nivalis | reverse complement strand
TTCAATTTAAGTAATTACCCATAACAGACTCCACATAGGAGTCACATGTAACATGTAAATATAATAAAATATTTAGAAAAACTCCAGACAACAATTAAATAAAATTTACTTTTAACCGAGGACAAAACCATAGATTTTAACCAAGCACACATATGGTGTACATACATATACATGTGCAAACACACATACATAAATATTTTTTAAAAAATATTTAGCAAAACCGCATCAAACAATTCAATAAAACTTACTTTTAAACGAGAACAAAACCATTGATTTTAACTTATTTTTAGGGCGGATGGGGGTCACACTAAAAAGTTAAAACATGATTTACCTTTAATACTCCTTTTAAAATGCTACCACCAGCGACGCCCCCTTTGAGGTCATCAACTTCACAGCCAGGTTTGTTCACATCAAAAGACCGGATGACTGGGGGGGAAACAGCGTGGATGCCGAGCAAACATGCAATAAGCCGGTTAAAAACATGAGATAAACCATTAAAAACATTAAATAAACACATTAAGGAAGAAATCTGTTAAAAACACGAAATAAACATTTAAAAACATGAAATGAACATATTAATAAAAAAATAATCACGATTAGGGGTGGAAAGGCGAATTCCTCACCGATAAGTCGGGGTTCTGAGGTGAAGTCTCTGAGAGGCACCGGAATTTTCTTTACTATATACTCACACACGACTTCAATGTTGTATTTTAACTGAGCAGAAATTGGAATAATAGGAGCTCCTTCTGCTACCGGACCTGAGGGGCAAAATTCAAAATTGTGTTCTACATACAACAAACACACTAAAAAAGCTCCTTAAATACCCCCAGACACCTTAGCTAACAAACAGAAACGATCATCTTCATGGTATTTTCATCTTAAATAACTGTTCCTTAAGAGCATGAGATGACACGTCTACTATGGTGACTCGAACATGCTTACATATCAATTACATATCAAGGCCTCTCACCTTGTACAAACGCCAGGATCTGCTCGTACTGCTCCTTAGCCTGACTTTCCTTCATCAGATCAATTTTATTTTGCAGGATCAGAATGTGTTTCAGCTTCATGATTTCAATGGCGGCCAGGTGCTCAGACGTTTGCGGTTGAGGACAAGACTCGTTACCCGCTAAATCAATTTTTAAAAACACATTTTAACATGTGAAACATGCATGAAGGATTTCTTAATAAAATCAGAAGTTTGTGATTGAGGGTCCCTCATAGCTTTAGGGTCTCTTATAAATAATAATAAGTATAATAAATAAAAACAACAACAACAATAATAATTTAGAGTCTCTCAGGTCCCTCATGGCTTTAGGGTCTCTTTTAAAGGATTCTCAGACTTCACACGGATGGGATCACAACTGTTTCTGATTTTACCTATCAACAGGAGAGCGGCGTCCATCACGGCTGCACCGTTCAGCATGGTTGCCATCAGAATATCATGGCCGGGACAGTCAACAAAGGAGACGTGTCTAATGGGGAAATAATAATAATGATAATGATAATAATGATAATAAATATAATAATAGTAATAAATATAATAATAATAGAAAAATAATCATCAGTATTCAAATAAGATCAATAATAATAATAAATATAACAATAATAATAGAAAAATAATCATCAGTCTTCAAATAACTCATACTTTTATTTTAATTATTTTATCTTAAAATAATTTAGGCTACTGAACAAACTGTGTCATATGTCTTTGAAAAAAGATGTCATCCCAAATTTTTATTCACACCTTAACAAAAAGAATAACCATCAATTTACGTCATAAATTATTTGAAAACTCTAAATATTTCAATAAGCAGTGAGATAATCACCTGACTAGTCTGAAATTCCCTTTGGTTCCTGGAATGTCTGAAGGAAACTCATCATGTGTGCTACTTCCACAAGATCTGTAACATTCTGGGCGGAGACAACTGGAGTCGTCCAGCTTATAAATCTGAAAGTTTCAGAGGAAATTTTGAATTTGTCTACTGCTGTCATCAACAGTTAGGACAGCAACCACTTCCCAAGTGTATTAGGTACCTTGGCATTCGCATATCCAAGTTTTATGGTGATATTCCTTTCTAGTTCATTTTTGAACCTGACAGTGTGAACACCAGAAATGGCTTTGACAACTGTCGATTTTCCATGAGCAACATGACCAATTGTACCTACAAAAATAAAAAAATAATAATATGCATATAATTACTCCAAATAGTTTAAGAGACTAGTGAAAACTGTTGACTTTATATTTATTAAATAAATAAATAAAGGCTTGAAAGGTATAGAGAAATGTTGTTTCAAAGAGAAATAAAGAAATAAATACATAAATAAATAAAATAATGAATATAATAAATAAAAATAATAAATAAGCAAAGAAATGAGCATAATAAATAAATGTAAGCAATAAATAACAAATGAAATAGATATATAAATAAAAATAAACATAAATAAGTAAATAAAATAAATAAATAAAGCTCCTGAATCAAGAAGTGAAAACTCTTACCTATGTTAATGGTGGCCTGTCTGCTGATGACTTCGTGTGAAAGGGGAGTCAACTTGGTCACATCCTGCAAAAAACATTTCAATGGTTTTCCTATCTCCCTGTCCGTACCTCACTTTTTTTTAAAGTGTAAAGAAATTTCTGACGGAAAACGTTATTAATCGCAGTCCCCACGATCAGGTCCAGGAGTGAAATTTTCTGACTTGGACCTCTAAGAATGTCAGGACGACCTAATCCCAACGCTTTTCTCCACTACACAGACTTTGTTTAAGAAGCGAAATCTCACCAAGGTGGCGAGTTCCTGACGAGAAAGGTGCGGCTGACCGAGAGTCACACCAGCTTCTCCGCCCGCCATCTTCTTCACCGGAGACTGTGGTCAACGTAGTTACGTCACAGAATGCGCAGAATCTCGTGGGCGGGACAGAAAAATGGCGAGAAGAAGGCGGCTAAGGACCCAGCCTGAAAAAAATGGGAATAGAATGTGGGCCTGCTACCTGGATGTCACACTCTGAATGCCTTTCTACACTGATTCTAGGAAACTCAATAAAATAACACGGTACAAACTTTCCATCGGACTTAATAAATATTTGTACAGGCAATACCATGGGCAGCCCCAGTAAAAGCCCCACCTCCAAGGAACCTATTTGAATCAAAACTACTCAATGGTATAAAATGTATTTAGGTCCCGGGTACTAGAATTAATGCTTAAATTTCAAAGGAAATTTCACTTAGCTTAATTTATTTAAAAAAAAAAAACTCACTTGAGTATTGGAATAAGGCAAGATTGGCTAATGGGTCTTCGGTGATCCTTGATAAAGTTTCTGAATCTAAGAAAGCTTATGTAGAGCCGGGCAGTGGTGGCGCACGCCCTTAATCCCAGCACTCGAGAAGCAGAGGCAGGCGGATCTCAGTGAGTTCGAGGCCAGCCTGGTCTACAAAGGGAATTCCAGGACAGGAACCAAAGCTACAGAGAAACCTTGTCTCGAAAATCCAAAAGAAAAAAAGAAAGGAAGGAAGGAAGGAAGGAAGGAAGGAAGGAAGGAAGGAAGGAAGGAAGGAAGAGTAGAATTTAGAACCTTAGAATCCATCAATTAAATATGTACTGGACATGGCTGCCAACTCGATATCCAGCCCAGCAGTTGAGAAAAGCAGGTGTAAGACTAGCTTTATTGGTGAACACTTAGTTCGCTTGAGAGACCATGCCTCCGAAATGTAAGGTGGAAGAAGTAGGGAAGATTAGTGCAATCAACCTTACAGCTTTATACAAATATGTGTATACACAACATCACATTTATACAGACATATAAGGACACAATTACAAATGGAAGAAAGAAAAAAGAACTATTTGATATTTAATTCCATAGAAAAATCATTCATTGAGAACCTGTTTCTCCTGTTTTAAGCAAAGGGACTTCACCTTCCCAAAGCCAGAACTGGGTAAAGAAGCAGAGAAACAGATCACTACATGCACGTCTGAAATCATATTTCCAGAATGACACAGCTCTCAGTTCATAGCACTATAACACTCACAATTAGTGTGATATAAAAAATCAAATTCTTCAATTGAAAAATACAAAATTTGTTCCTCACAAAGTAGAGTGGAGGTGGAAATGAAGAGATGTGGATAAGGTGGGGGGAGCAGAAGGGCATAACTGAGACCAAGAACTCATTGTGTTTTTAACACCCGATCTCTTTCACATTTGAAAACCACAACTAGAAATCATGATGCCAAGTGAACAAAGTTTTAGTGAGGTATGTAGAAGGAAGCGAGCAAGGCAATCTAGTGTGCCTAGAGTACTAGTAAGACATGAGGAAACCATGCAGAGTAAAGAAGATTCAGATTCTGGTACTGCAGTGGCGTTAAATGTGTGGCTTCCCACTTTTTAGTGTTTATGTATTTAAAAAAACAAACAAAAAACCAAAAAAAATGTTTTCCAGTTAGAGATGAGGGTGCAGCCAAAGGATGGATGCTTTTTAGATAGCACATCTGCTTAAAGTCTATGTTTTTCTCAGATCTTACTGATGGGTTCCACCCCACCTCACATTCTCTCCTCTCCAGCCTCACAACCTAGTCCTAAACCAGTCAGGCAGCAGCGTGGAGGACTCACCTGCCTTCTTGTAGGCAAGGGTGATTCTTCCAGAAGGCCCTGATTATGATGTCTCACATTGTAGACAATGAGGAGCCCTGACGTCACCTGCAGTATGTAAGGCCGGGCAGCAGACAGCTCAAGCCAGTTATCACCAGGCTGTTAAGGAAAGAAGCTTCTTGCTCCCAGATTACTCCAGCTGGCCTGTGTGCTCCGACTGCCGATACTCCCTGAACGTGGTGCCTCCTTTCCGAAAAAAGGCGTCCCTAGAGAGCGCCATGAACATCGTATCCATCCTCCTGGGCAGCATTGTATTTGCCTTCATCTTTTACATCCTGGAGAGACTATTTCAGGTAAGCAGTATGTAACATTAAAGTAGCTAAAGGCAAGCACGGCCATGTCTTTGAAAGACTGCCGAAAGAGGAAAGGAACTAAGGGAAGAAGACCAAATAACGCCTTTCCTCTCCACAGAGCCCTGACATTTTTGATGTTTGTCCCACATAAACTTCTCAAGCGCTCACAATTGAATTCAGTAGTTAGGTTAAGAAAATACATGTGTCACCAATAATATGGCAAGTTCCACCGATCCTCTCCCTCACCACAAGAAAACGGGAGACCTGAACTGGTCTGTTCTTCACCATCAAAGTCTCACCTTAAGAATGGGTCCTTTCTCTTGTCTTCTCTCACTTCTCTGGTGGTATCCTGTGTAAATGTGAATTTCCTGGTGTTGGTCTAAAATAATAAGTGCAGTAATTTATAATAGAATTAATGTCATATGTCAAGGTTACTACTGAGTTTCATAAAGCAAGAACATGGCTGTACAAGGCGGCCTCTATGCCTTCTTCTTGAATCTTTGCCTACACAAAACATTGTACCCTTTTCTCAATTTTGTAGTTTGTTTTCAAACTGTTTCCTTTTTGTGTAGAAGCATTTCAATTTCGTGTGATCTTTTTTTTTATTGATTTTTGGGACTGTTTCTTATGATATTGTAACTGTGTTCTAAATTCCTTAAGTGTGTTTCCTATCTTTTACCACACACGAAAGTCACTCCCAAGTGTATCAGATACTGACATTTAAAGTCATGACTCCACTTTAAGTGGAGTCAGTTTCTTTTCTTCTTGTATTTCTCCCATTGCACCCCACTCCATCTCACCATGGAGCCAATTTCCTGTTTTCCCTCCCTCAATGGCTTTAGGAACTGCCAAGTTCTCACAAGTATTCTCAGATCCAAATGTGTGTGCATGAATGGTACTTAAAATTCCAAGTGCAATGCCTATCATGAGTATCAAAAACATGTTTGGAGGCTTCTCCTGAACTTTCAAAGGCCAGACATGACAAGTTGGCATCATTTTTCTTTGTGATTATGGAAAACATAGTTGGCATTCAATGTTTCTCTTCTACATAAGCCAATCTATACCACTTGGTAAAATATCTGTTCATAACCAAGTTATCATGAGTAAGATTTTGGAAATTTCTAGGCTGCAAAAAAACAGTTGTAATTTTTTTTTTACAGATAAAAGTGAATGAAAGGTCACCTGAGTCAACCTCTCCTGTACCCCTTCAAAGAAATCCCATTCAGACCACACAGGAACAATGCTGCACATCTCACAGTCAACAACTTCAATCTTGCCATGTTAACATCACACAGTTGTTATCCATGTACAAAAGAATACTCGTTGATCTGAACATCATGGAAAATGAGCTCGCTAAACTGGAACAACTCCTGTCTATTCAGGACTCACTTGGCTAGTCAAAGACCCACTGTGACAGTTCCAGTAGATACTGACAGTGGAAACAACCAATAAATTCTACTGATTTAGATTCTTGCAAATGAGTTTTTATTTAAAGGAGTAAGGTGACAGTATATGCTTATACACCTAGTATATGCTTATACTTAAAGAATCCTTCCCATGTATTTACGAAGATACCTTTCATGGGGAAGGAATTTGAATAACAACACAGGAAAAGCCAGTTCAAACCTTTGGGTATTTGACAGAAAGTTGCATTTAAAAGTTTATAGCTGTGATACAACAATCTGAAGTACATTCTGTTGGAAGAGTTTTGTCCAGTAGATTGCATCATAATAACATAGTCATCTACAACTTTGATTAGAGTGCGAGGAATTACACAGGCCTGGTTTCTGTTAGGAAAACAACGGTTTTTATCAATGTTTGTAGCTATTATTGGGCTCCCTATAATTTATATATTTTAGAAATTAAGATGTTAAAATTTTTTTCATACTTGATTTAATGATGTAAGTCTTTAACTACTCCTAAAGTCAAATACAATTACTTCTATTTCAATTATCCACTATCAAATAAAGTTTTCTTTTTCTAGTTCCTGAGATAGGTTTTCTTTGTAGCTTTGGAACCTCTCCTGAAACTAGCTCTTATAGACCAGGCTGGCCTTGAACTCAGTGAGATCCGTCTGCCTCTGCCTTCTGGGTGCTAGGATTAAAGCCGTTTGTCACCACCACCCTGCTCAACTAAGCTCTTTTAAAAGTCATTTTAAATGTGTGCAATTCTCCCTATAACACAAGTAGAGCCTATAAAAGGGGACCACTCTTTATTTATTATCCCATTTTATTTTTAAATGTGTGTCTTTATTGCTTGTACTATACAAATATGAGGAGTAAGGAAAAGACAGTAGGGATGGGAGAGAACTATCAGATAACACACATAAAAATGAAAAAGCAGACGATCACATACCATCATTACACACCCCTACCCTACTGGTTTTTTTGTAAATGCTTTCTCTGAGGGGTGTAGTGGGAGAGTAAACAAGGAAAACTCAATTGCAAATGCCCAGAGATACTGAGGATGGGGAAGCTTGGCCACAGCAGCTGGTGGACACCCTCCTCCACTGTACCCCATGGGATCAAACACTCAGGCTGGTGGTGTGAACTGAGCTCACTCACACATGTGCTGCATACAGCTGTGGTCATCTGTATCCCATGAACCTAGATGTTCAATGCTAGGGCAGGGTGCTCACTGGCACCTACCACAGTGACACAGATTCTGATTCGCACATTCAACTTAATGCTCCAGAATGGGGGGGGCTGGATGAGGTGGCACCCATCTCAATGTAACCAGAGACATCTATCCCCATCTCTCTCCCCTTTCAGACTGCAGTCAAGTATTAGGGGCTTATTACTGTCTTGTTGTGAAAAGTGTAACACTCAAGGTTGGCTTTCCTCAGGTGTAAGTCTGATAGGTTTACCTTCATAAGTAACTTGACCTTTTTCCTTTGCAGCTCTTAATATTCTTTCTTTAATCTGTATGTTTTGTGTTTTGATTATTAAATGGTGAGGGGATTTTTTTTGATCCAGTCTATTTGGTGTTCTTTATGCTTCTTGAATATTCATAGGAATATCTTTCTTTATGTTGGGAAAGTTTTCTTCCATAATTTTGTTAAATAAATTTGATTGGCCTTTGAGCTGTAATTCTCCTTCCTCTATCCCTATTATTCTTAGGTTTGGTCTTTTTTTATTGTGTCCCAGATTTCCTGAATGTTTTGTGAAGAGAATTTGTTGGATTTGCTGTTTTCTTTGATCAGTGCCTTTATTTTCTCTATGGTATCTTCAGTGTCTGAGATTCTTTCTTCTATCTCTTATATTCTATTAGTTATGCTTGTTTCTGTAGTCTCTGTTCATTGCCCTAGATTTACCATATCCAGTAGGCCCTCGGTTTGTGTTTTCTCCCTTGCCTCCATTTCAGTTTTCAATTCTTGAACTGTTTCCATTGCCTGTTTGATTGTTTTTTCTTGGTTTCCCAGGGTATCATTTACGTATTTTCATTTCTTCAAACTTTTTGTTATGCTTCTCATCCATTTCTATAAGGGCATTTTTTACATGCTGTTTAAGGGACTCTATCACTTTCATAGTGTCAATTTTTCCCCTTCTTCTGGATTAGGGTGTTCAAGACCTTTTGTTGTCTGATCATTGGGTTCTGGTGTTTTCATGTTGTTTTTCAGATTGGTGGAGGAAAAACAGAGAAGTCGATCAATGGAACCGAGTAGAAGACCCTGATTTTAACCCACAAACATATGAACACCTGATTTTTGATAAAGGAGCTAAAAGTATTCAATGGAAAAAAGAGAGCATCTTAAACAAATGGTGCTGGCAGAACTGGTTGTCAAACTGTAGAAAAATGAAAATAGATCCATAACTATCACCATGCACAAAACTCAAGTCCAAATGGATTAAAGACCTCAGTATCAGTCTGAACACACTGAACCTCATAGAAGAAAAAGTGAAAACTACTCTACAACAGATGTGTACTGGAGATCACTTCCTACGTATATCCCCAGCAGCACAGACATTAAGGACAACATTGAATAAATGGGACCTCCTGAAACTGAGAAGCTTCTATAAAGCAAAAGAAACTGTCACTAAGACAAAAAGGCAACCCACTGACTGGGAGAAGATCTTCACAAACCCTGCAACAGACAAAGGTCTGATCTCCAAAATATATAAAGAACTCAAGAAACTAGACTTTAAAATGATAATTAACCCAATTAAATAATGGAGCACTGAACTGAACAGAGAATTCTCAACAGAAGAAATTCAAATGGCCAAAAGACACTTAAGATCATGCTCAACCTCCTTAACGATAAAGGAAATGCAAATTAAAACAACTTTGAGATACCATCTTACCCCTCTCAGAATGGCTAAAATCAAAAACACCAATGATAGCCTCTCCTGGATAGGTTGTGGAGTAAGGGGCACACTCATCCATTGCTGGTGGGAATGCACACTTGTGCAACCACTTTGAAAATCAGTGTGGCGATTTCTCAGGAAATTTGGGATCAACCTACCCCAAGATCCAGTAATACCACTCTTGGGAATATGCCCAAGAGATGCCCTATCATATGACAAAAAATATCTGTTCAACTGTGTTCATAGCAGCAGTGTTTATAATACCAGAACCTGGAAACAACCTAGCTGCCCTTCAATGGAGGAATGGATGAAGAAAGTGTGAAATATATACATATTAGAGTACTACTCGGCGGTAAAAAACAATGACTTCTCAAATTTTGCATGCAAATGGATGAAAATAGAAAACACTATCCTGAGTGAGGTATCCCAGACCCAAAGAGAGGAACTTGGGATGTACTCACTCATAATTGGTTTCTAGCCATAAATAAAGGACATTGAACATATAATTTGTGATCCTAGAGAAGCTAAATAAGAAAGTGAACCCAAATAAATCGTATAGTCATCCACCTTAATAGGGGAAGTAGCCAAGATTGCCAGGCAAAAACTGGGAACTTGCGGGTGAGGTGGCATGGGACTAAGGGGAAATGGGATGAGAAACGTGAGAAGGGGAGGATGGGAGGAGCTTGGGTATTGGGATGGTTGGGATATAGGAAGGGTGGATACGGGAGCAGTGAAGTATATATCCTAACTAAGGGAGCCATCTTATGGTTGGCAAGAGACTTGACTCTAGAGGGGTTCGCAGGTGTCCAGGGAGATGTCCCCAGCTGGTACCTTGGGCAACTAAGGAGAGGGAACCTGAAATGACCCTATCCTATATTGATGAATATCTTACATATCACCTTAGAACCTTCATCTGGCGATGGATCGAGATAGAGACAGAGACTCAAGTTGGAGCAACGGTCTGAGCTCTTAAAGTTCAAATGAGGAGCAGAAGGAGGGAGAACATAGGCAAGGAAGTCAGGACCATGAGGGGTGCACCCACCCACTGTGACAGTGGATCTGATCTATTGGGAGCACACCAAGGCCAGCTGGACTGGGGCTGAATAAACATGGGTTGAAACTGGACTCTCTGAACATGGCAGACAATGAAGGCTGATGAGAAGCCAAGGACAATGGCACTAGGTTTCGATCCTAATACATGAACTGGCTTTGTGGTAGCTTAGCCTGTTTGGAGGCTCAACTTCCTGGACCTACATAGAAGTGGGAGGAACTTGGTCTTCCCGCAGGGCAAGGAATTTGGAAGGCTCTTCAGTATCGAGAGGGAGGGGGAATGGAGTGGGGGGCAGTGGGGATAGGGGTAGGGGAGTGCGGGGAGTGGGCAATATGTGGGAGGAGGGGGAGGGAAATGGGAAATGGGGAGCAGGTGGAAATTTTAATTAAAAAAGAATAAAAACTAATAAATAAAAAAATTCCTAAAATAAAATAAATAACTCAGACAATTAGTGACCCATCACCAGCACAACTCAAAGAAGGGAAACACATAAACTCTACTACCAAAAAAAATAATAACAACCGGAGTCAACAACCACTGGTCATTAATATCACTTAATATCAATGGACTCAATTCACCTATAAAAAGGCACAGGCTAAGAGACTGGATAGGAAAACAGAATCCAACATTCTGCTGTTTACAAGAAACACACCTCAACCACAAAGACAGACGTCTACTCAGAGTAAAGGGTTGGGAAAAGGTCTTTCAAGCAAATGGACCTAAGAAACAAGCAGGTGTGACCATACTAATTTCTAACAAATCTGACTTCAAACTAATATCAATCAGAAGATATAGAGATGGTCATTTTATACTCATAACAGTGACAATTCATCAAGGCGAAGACTCAATCCTGAATATCTATGCCCCTAATATAAAGCACCCATTTATGTAAAAGAAACATTACTAGAACACAAGGCAGACATCAAACCTCACACACTAATATTAGGAGACTTCACCACACCTCTCTCACCAATGGACAGGTCAATCAGACAGAACCCTAATAGAGAAATAAGAGAATTTATTGAGGTAATGAATCAAATGGACTTAACAGATATCTATAGGACAGTCCACCCAAAATACGAAAGAATATACCTTCTTCTCTGCAGCTCATGGAACCTTCTCGAAAATTCACCACATACTCAGTAACAGGCAAAGCTGCACAGATACAAAAAAATTTTAGTGACCACATGTGTTTTATCTGTTCAACATGGATTACAGTTAGAATTAAACAACGAGGCTACCCCCAAAAAGGAAACAAATTCATGGAAACTGAACAGTTAACTGCTGAACCACCCCTGGTTCAGGGAAGAAATTAAGAAAGAAATTAAAGTCTTCCTTGAATTTAATGAAAATAAAGAGACTATACTCGAACCTATGGGACATGATGAAAGCAATGCTAAGAGGAATGTTCATAGCACTAAGTGCCCACTTAAAGAAAACAGAAAAAGCATACATTGGAGAATTAACAGCACACCTGAAAGCTCTAGAAAAAAAAAAGAAGCAGACTCACCTAGGAGGAGTAGAAGACTGGAAATAATCAAACTGAGGGCTGAAATCAACAAAATAGAAACACAGAAAACAATCCAAAGAATCAATGAAACAAAAAGGAGGTTCTCAGAAAAAATCAACAAGATCGACAAACCCTTATCCAAACTAATCAAAGGGCAGAGACAGAATTTGCAAATTCAGAAATGAAAAGGGGGACATAACTACAGACACAGAGGAAATTCAGAGAATCTTTAGATCTTACTACAAAAGCCTGTATGCCACAAAACTAAAAAATGCAAAAGAAATGGAAATCTTTTTAGATAAGTACCAAATACCAAAGTTAAACCAAGACCAGGTGAGCAATCTAAGTAGACCTGTTAGTTGCAAAGAATTAGAAACTGTTATCAAAAACCTCCCTTCCAAAATAATCCCAGGACTAGATGGTTTCAAAGCAGAATTCTACCAGAACTTCCAAGAAGACCTAATACCTATACTCCTTAATGTATTTCACAATATAGAAACAGAACAGTCATTGCCAAATTCCTTTCATGAAGCCACAGTTACCCAGATACCAAAACTACACAAAGACCCAACTAAGAAAGAGAATTACAGGCCTATCTCACTCATGAACATCGACTCTAAAATTCTCAATAAAATACTGGCAAAATGAATCCAAGAACACATTAGATAAATTATCCATTGTGATCAAGTAGGCTTCATCCCAGACATGCAGGGCTGGTTCAACATACGCAAATCTATCAATAAAGTGAAAGAAAAAAAACCATATAATCATTTCATTAGACGCTGAAAAAGCATTTTACAAAATTCAACATCCCTTTATGATAAAAGCCTTGGAGAGATTAGGGATACAAGGGTCATACCTAACTATAATAAAAGCTATTTACAGCAAGCCGACAGCTAACATCAAATTAAATGGAGAGAAAATCAAAGCCAAACCTATTTAATATAGTGCTAGAAGTTATAACAATAGCAATAAGACAACATAAGAGGATCAAGGGGATTCGAATTGGAAAGGAAGAAGTTAAACTGTCGTTATTTGCAGATGATATAATAGTATACATAAGTGACCTCAAAAAATCTACCAACGAATTCCTACAGCTAAAAAACTCCTTTAGTGATGTGGCAGGATACAAGATCAACTCCAGAAAATCAGTTGCTCTCCTATACACTAAGGATAAGGAAGCAGATGGGAATTCAGAGAAGCATCATCTTTCACGATAGCCGTAAATAGCATGAAATATCTTGGGGTAAGCTTCTCAGTTTCAGGAGGTCCCATTTATTCAATGTTGTCCTTAATGTCTGTGCTGCTGGGGTTTTAGGTAGGAAGTGGTCTCCTGTGCCCATATGTTGTCGAGTACTTCCCAATTTCTTTTCTATCAGGTTCAGTGTGTTCAGACTGGTATTCAGGTTTTAATCCATTTGGACTTAAGTTTTGTGCATGGTGATAGGCATGGATCTATTTTCATTTTTCTACAGGTTGACATCCAGTTATGCCAGCACCATTTGTTTAGATAGGGGTTTTTCAATCTTGTTTATTTTCTCCAAGAACCAGCTTTTTATTTCATTGATTCTTTGGATTGTTATCTGTGTTTCTATTTTGTTGATTTCAGCCCTCAGTTTGATTATTTCCAGTCTTCTACTCCTCCTAGCTGTGTCTGCTTCTTTTTTTTCTAGAGCTTTCAGGTGGGTTGTTAAGTCTCCAATATGTGCTTTCTCCATTTTCTTTAACTTAGTGCTATGAACTTTCCTCTTAGCAGTGCTTTCATAGTGCCCCATAGGTTTGAGTATGTTGAGTCTTTGTTTTCATTGGATTCAAGAAAGACTTTAATTTCTTTCTTTATTTCTTCCTTGATCCAGGTGTGGTTCAGTATTTGTCTGTCCAGTTTCCATGCATTTGTAGGCTTTCTGGGGGTAGCATTGTTGTTGAATCTTACTTTAATCCATGGTGATCGATAAGATCAGGTGGTTACTAATATTTTTTCGTAAGTCTGTAAGTTTGCTTTGTTACCGAGTATGTGGTGAATTTTCGAGAAGGTTCCATGAGCTGCGGAGAAGAAGGTATATTCTTTCCTCTTTGCGTGGACTTCTGTAGAAGTCTGTTAAGTTCATTTGATTCATTACTTCCAGTAATTCTCTTATTTGTCTGTTAGGTTTCTGTCTGATTGACCTGTCCATTGGTGAGAGAGGAGTGTTGAAGTATGTGGTTTGATGACTGCCTTGAGTTTTAGTAATGTTTCTTTTACATGTGTGGGTGCTTTTATATTAGGGGCATATATATTCAGGATTGAGATTTCATCCTGATAAATTGTTCCTGTTTTGAGTATAAAATGTCCCTCTCCATCTCTTCTGATTGATTTTGAAGTCAACTTTTTTAGAAATTATTACGGCCATAGCTGCTCTTTTCTTAGGTTCATTTGCTTGATAAACCTTTTCCCAGCACTTTACTCTAAGTAGATGTCTGTCTTTGTGGGTGAGCTGTATTTCCTGTAAACAGCAGAATGGATCCTGCTTTTGTATCCAATCTCTTAGCCTGTGCCTTTTTATAGGTATGTTGTGTCCATTGATATTAAGTGATTTTAAGGACGAGTGGTTGTTAAATCCAGTCATTTTTTTTTTGGTAGTAGAGTTTGTTAGTTATTGTGGTTATTGTTGGACTCCTTGGGTTGTGATTTTCCTTCTGTTACTTTCTGTAAGACTGATTTGTGGCTACGTATTGTTTAAATATGTTTTAATCCTGGAAAATTTTGTTTTCTCCATTGATGGTGAATGAAAGCTTGGCTGGGTATAGTAGTCTGGGCTTGCATCCATGTTCTCTTAGTTTCTGCAGTACATCTATCCAAGACCTACTGGCTTTCATGGTTTCCATAGAGAAGTCTGGTGTAAGTCTTTTAGGCTTACCTTTATAAGTAACTTGAACTTTTTCCTTTGTAGCTCTTAATATTCTTTCTTTATTCTGTATGTTTTGTGGTTTGATTATCACATGGCAAGGAGATTCTTTTTTTTTCTTCTTTTTTTTGATCCAGTCTATTTGGTGTTCTGTATGCTTCTTGTACCTTCAAAGGAATATCTTTCTTAACATTGGGAAAGTTTTCTTCTATAATTTTATTAAGTATATTTTTCTGACCTGTACTTCTTCTCCTTCTTCTACTCCTATTATTCTTAGGTTTTGTCTTTTTATTATGTCCCAGATTTCCTGAATGTTTGGTGATGAGAATTTGTTGGAGTTGCTGTTTTATTTGATCAGTGCATTTATTTTCTTTATGGTATCTTCAGTGTCTGAGATTCTTTCTTCTATCTCTTGTATTCTGTTGGTAATACTTGTCTTTGTTCTTCCTGTTCGTTTACCCAGATTTTCCATCTCCAGCCTTCCCTCGTTTAGTGTTTTCTTCCTTACCTCCATTTCATTCTTCAAGTCTTGAACTGTTTCCCTTACGTGTTTGATTACTTTTTCTTGTTTCTCTTGCTTTTCTTGGGTATGTTTGAGAGATTCATTCATTTCTTCTACCTTTGTTTGTCATCTCTCTTTATGACAGTTTTTTACCTCCTGTTGAAGGTCCTCTATTATTTTCATATAGTTCTGTTTAAAGTAGATTTCTTCTATTTCTTCTGGAGTAGGGTGTTCAATTCTTCTTGTTTCGGGATCCCTGGATTCTGGTGATGTCATGTTGCCTTTTAGGTTGTTGGAGGCATTCTTGCATTGGCGCCTGCCCATCTCTTGCTTCAAATGGAGCCAGGAGAGGCCTGGTGTCTTGGTCCAGTCTTTGCTGTGACTGACTCTCTGAGTGGATCTCCTCAGTGTAGAAGCAGGAACTGTTCCTGTCTGGATGGAAACTCCTCAGCACTGAAACAGGGGTGCCTGGTATCCCCCTCTGGGTGGATAGCCCATCAAGATAAAACTCCTCAGCACTGAAACAGGGATGCCTGATAGCCCAAAGACACCAAGGACAAAAGGGCGAACGTGGGTGGCAGGGTGGGGTTGAGTAGAACACAAGAGACCCTGCAGAACACGCTGGAGGTGCCCCTGATCCCTTGCAGGGGACCTTCAGGCCTGCCCGGTATGCAGGCACTCCAATAATGTTTCTTTGACATAAGTTGGTGCTTTTATATTAGGGACATAGATATTCAGGATTGAGAATTCATCCTGATGAATGTTCCTGTTATGAGTATAAAGTGTCCATCTCTATCTCCTCTGATTGATTTTAGTTTGAAGTCAATTTTGTTAGATATTAGTATAGCCATGCCTACTTGTTTCTTAGGTCCGTTTGATTGAAAAACCTTTTCCCAACCCTTTACTCTGAGTAGATGTGTGTCTTTGTGGATGAGGTGTGTTTCTTGTAAACAGCAGAACGTTGGATCCTGTTTTTGTATCCTTTCTCTTAACCTGTGCCTTTTTATGGGTGAATTGAGTCCATTGATATTAAGTGATATTATTGACCAGTGGTTGTTAACTCCAGTTCTTTTTCCTGGTGGGAGTGTTTGTGTGTTTCCCTTGTTTGAGTTCTGCTGGTGGAGGGTTGTCAGGTGCTTGTGTTATTATGGGTGTTGTTGTCTTCCTTGATTTGTGATTTTCCTTCTAGTATTTTTGGTAAGGCTGGGTTTATGGCTACATATTGTTTAAATCTGTTTTTGTCCTGGCATATATTGGTTTCTCCATCGATGGTGAATGCAAGCTTTGCTGGGCATAGAATTCTGGGCTTGCATCCATGGTCTCTTAGTGCCTGCAGCACATCTATCCAAGACCTTCTGGCTTTCGTGGTTTCTATTGAGAAGTCAGGTGTAATTCTGATAGGTTTTCCTTTATATGTTACTTGACCTTTTCCCCTTGCAGCTCTTAATATTTATTCTTTTTCTGTATGTTCTGTGTTATGATTATTATATGTGAGGGGATGCTTATTTTTTTTTATCCAGTCTATTTGGTGTTCTGTATGCTTCTTGTACCTTCATAGGAATATCCTTCTTTAGGTTGGGAAAGTTTTCTTCTATAATTTGGTTAAATATATTTTCTGGGACTTTGAGCTGTGATTCTTCTCTTTCTTCTACACCTATAATTCATAGGTTTGGTCTTTTCATGGTGTCTCAGATTTCCTGGATGTTTTGTGTTAAGAATTTGTTGCATTTGTTTTATTCTTTAATCAATGAGTTTATTTCCTCTATAATATCTTCAGTGTCTGAGATTCTTTCTTCTATCTCTTGTATTCTGTTGGTTATACCATTCATTTACCCAGATTTTCCATATCCAACCTTCCCTTGGTTTGTGTTTCTTCATTACCTCCATTTCATTTTTCAAGTCTTAAACTGTTTCCTTTACCTGTTTGATTGCTTTTTCTTGGTTGTCTTGGGTATCTTTGAGAGATTTACTCATTTTCTCTACCTTTTGGTTTGTCATCTCTGTTATAGTTTTCATCTCTTTAAGAGACAAGTCGTGCCTGCTCCCGCAACCCCTGCCTTCCTTCTGCCATCTTAGATTCTGTCTGTCTTTCTTGGTGCGCATGTGTCTCTCTCTCAGGTCCTTCTCTGTCTCTCTCCTTTCTCTTCTCTTCTCTTCTCTTCTCTCTCTCTCTCTCTCTCTCTCTCTCTCTCTCTCTCCTCTCTCTTCTTCCCCCCTTAAGTAATAAATATGCAATTCTATTCTGTATGATGTGTCTGCCTATGTCCCTTCTTCCCACCTCCTGCTTACATCCGCCAGCCCGCTGGGACCAGCCCAGCACTGCATGGCTGGACCCTCCCCCATGCTTGGGACTGGAACCAGGACCCGCCTGCCTCCCGGTCCCCCACGAGCTGCTCACGGCGTGCCCACCAGGGATCTTGCAGTATTTTTTAAAAATCTCCATTTCTTTACGGCAGTTTTTCACGTCCTGTTTAATGTCGTCTATTATTTTCATAATGTTCCGATTAAAGTTGATTTCCTCTACTTCTTCTGGAGTAGGATGTTCAAGTCTTCTTGTTGTGTGATCCCTGTATTCTGGTGATGTCATGGTGCCACTCGGGTTGTTGGAGGAATTCTTGCATTGGCACCCGCCCATCTCTTTTTTCAAATGGATCCAGGAGAGTCTTGGCATCTTGGTCCAATTTTTGGATCTCCTCAGTGCCAGAGCAGGAACTGTTCTTGGGCCCAGGACCAGTCTGGATGGATTTCCTCAGCACAGGAACAGGGACTCCCGGCAGTCCAAGGACCCCTGTAGACAAAAGGGCGAACTTCGGGGGAGGGCGGGGTCGTGTGGAACAAAGAAGATCCTGCAGCATAAGCTGAATGTGCCCTGCACTCCCTTGCGAGACCTTCAGGCCTGCCAGGCCTGTAGACACTCGCCCCTCTGGCTGGATAGCTTTAGTGCAGGAGCAGGAACTGTTCCTGGGCCAAGGATCTTGCAGACAATAGGGCAGGCAGAAGGGTAACAAAGAAGCCCCTGCAGCAGGAGCTGAGGGGCCCTGTGCCCCCTTCCCGGACAGTTCGCCCTGGGGATGGCACACACTCAGCCTCCTGCTGTTCTTCCAAAGGACCTAGGTTCAGTTCCTAGCATACACATGGTAGCTTAGAACTACCTGTAACTACACCTTCAGGGAGTCTGACGCCCTCATACAGACACACATGCAGACAAAACACCAATGCATATTAAATTAAAATAAAAATAATTAAATGTAATAAAAAGAAAAACAAAAAAACTGTCCTCAAAATGCTAATCAATCATTTTCGTCAATCATCAATATTAAAATTATACATGTATGCAAGCAGTCTCAGGGCCTTATGGACAGCTATGAAATTTGATCACTCTGACCACGTAAAATTTTCCCAGCACAAAGTCAAGTTTCAGGTAGTGCCTAAGCACCCTGTTTTCCCTGAACCCTCTATAGGTAAGTAGGAACTTAAGTGTCATTTGTCCTCCAGTTTCTGACCGAACCATTTATTAGGTACTGGTGCTGGAAATGGGGGAATGGAAGAAGAAAGGTAAGGACCACGGCATGTAGGAAGGAACCGCTTTGAAGTACATAAGGGAAGGTTTACGGGGCGTGGCCTTCCGTGCGTCACGATCCCTTGACCTTTGCGTGACGCAAAGACTGTTGGGAGTTTTAGCTTTTGTTGGTATCTACCGTCCGTTAGTGTGTGGAGGATCACTCGATCCATCCGCCATGTTGGTATATTAAAAGGACCTAAAATTCCCTTTCCCCTGTTTCCTGTTGCTTGGTTACGCCATTCTTGTGATATCACAAGACCAAGAACAGTGATCAAAGAAAAGTGTACCCATAAGGCGCCGGAGAAATCGGAGGTGACGCCAGAAAAACGCCCGGAGTTACAGAAACGGAATTCCGCGGTTAGAGCATTCGGCTCCCAGGACAGAGAAGAAAAGGTAAGAAGCTCGTTTTTTTTCTGTGGGGAGAAGTCGGAATAGTAGCCGAGGTCTCTGTGTAAGGCACACGCAGGCAGTAATTTGTTGAAATTTGCTTCTTGACGCGGCCACTACACTTGTGGCCTCAGAAGAGACGAAGCACTCACTACTTGGTGGAATTCAGACAGGATAGGAGAATGAAGCAGTGGCTTGTAGATCTATCACTCTTAGTTTACGCTCTCTGTCACGTGTTTTAAAAAGGCGGGCTGTTGTGAATAGTTAATGTTTGCTTAAGGCGAGAAAATAGCTGACCCTCCTCTTCCCTTTCCGGTTATGTTGAGGACTGCGTCGGGAAAGAGCTTGGTCCTTGTTTAAAGCTTCGCGTCTTGTTTTTTGTACACCCGAGGGTTGGTCCAAATGTCGTTTCTGACAATGAATATTTTACAGTCAAGCTAAGCCTCGGGTACTGCTTTTGGCCAAGCGACATTTGTCTACCCATGTCCGGTATGTAAGTGGCGTCTTCTCCAGAGAAATATACATTTTTGCCCTTCCCGAGGCTGCTGAGGTTGAACATACCTCGAAGGGTGTTTTAATGAAAAAGTCCTTCCTAAGCTGGCCTTGGTCTGCCACTTTATCTGGTTTTCTCCGTTCAAAAAAGAATAATCTGGCTTAGTGAGTGGTGAATCTGATTTTTGTGATGTTTCATAAATGTGTTTTTCTATTGCCGTACCAATTCGAAGGATGCAAAACTAGGTTTTAGGATGTATTTATAAAAGCATAATTTACATAATTTACGTAATGGAAATAAGTTAGAATTTGTGTGGTTTTTGCCTACAGTTTGAAAATTTTTTTTATTCTTTTTTAATTAAAATTTCCACCTGTACCCCGTTTCCCATTTCCCTCCCCTCCTCCCAAATATTGCCCCCTCCCCCCAGTCCCCTCCCCCTATGCCCACTCCTCTTCTCCACCCCCCACACCATTCACCCTCCCTTTCGATACTGAAGAGCAGTCCAAATTCTCTGCCCTGCGGGAAGACGAAGGTCTTCTATCTATGTCCAGGAAGGTGAGCATCTAAACAGGCTAAGCACCCACAAAGCCAGTTCATGTATTAGGATCGAAACCTAATGCCATTGTCCTTGGCTTCTCATCAGCCTTCATTGTCCGCCATGCTCAGAGAGTCCTGTTTCAACCCATGATTATTCAGTCCCAGACCAGCTGGCCTTGGTGGGCTCACAATAAATCAGATCCACTGTCACAGTGGGCGGGTGCATCCCTTGTCGTCCTGATTTTCCTTGCTCATGTTCTCCCTCCTTCTGCTCCTCATTTGGACCTTAAGAGCTCAGACCGTTGCTCCAACTTGAGTCTCTGTCTCTACCTCGATCGATTGCCAGATGAAGGTTCTAAGGTGATATGTAAGATATTTATCAGTATAGGATATGGTCATTTCAGGTTCCCTCTCCTCAGTTGCCCAAGGTACCAGCTGGGGACATCTCCCTGGACACCTGCGAACCCCTATAGAGTCAAGTTTCTTTCCAACCCTAAGATGGGTCCCTTAGTTAGGATATATACTTCGCTGCTCCCGTATCCTCCCTTCCTATATCCCAACCATCCCAATCCCCCGAGCTCCTCCCATCCTCCCCTTCTCATGTTTCTCATCCCATTTCCCGTTTGCCCCTTGCCACCTCCCCCGCAAGTTCCCAGTTATTGCCCTGCAATCTTGTCTACTTCCCCTCTCCATGCGGATGACTATATGATTTTCTTTGGGTTCACTGTCTTATTTAGCTTCTCTAGGATCCCAAATTATAAGCTCAATGACCTTTATTTATGACTAGAAACCGATTATGAGTGAGTACATCCCATGTTCCTCTTTTTGGGACTGGGATACCTCACTCAGGATAGTGTTTTCTATTTCCATCCATTTGCACGCAAAATTCGAGAAGTCATTGTTTTTTACCGCTGAGTAGTACTCTAATATGTATATATTCCACACTTTCTTCATCCATTCCTCAATTGAAGGGCATCTAGGTTGTTTCCAGGTTTTGGCTATTACAAACAATGCTGCTATGAACATAGTTGAACAGATACTTTTGTCATTTGATGTGGCATCTCTTGGGTATATTCCCAATAGTGGTATTACTGGATCTTGGGGTAGGTTGATCCCAAATTTCCTGAGAAATCGCCACACTGATTTCCAAAGTGGCTGCACAAGTTTGCATTCCCACCAGCAATGAATGAGTGTGCCCCTTTCTCCACAACCTTTCCAGCAAAGGCTATCATTGGTGTTTTTGATTTTAGCCATTCTGACAGGTGTAAGATGGTATCTCAAAGTTGTTTTAATTTGCATTTCCCTTATCGCTAAGGAGGTTGAGCATGACTTTAAGTGTCTTTTGGCCATTTGAATTTCTTCTGTTGAGAATTCTCTGTTCAGTTCAGTGCCCCATTTTTTATTGGGTTCATTAGCATTTTAAAGTCTAGTTTCTTGAGTTCTTTATATATTTTGGAGATCAGACCTTTGTCTGTTGCAGGATTGGTGAAGATCTTCTCCCAGTCAGTGGGTTGCCTTTTTGTCTTAGTGACAGTGTCCTTTGCTTTACAGAAGCTACTCAGTTTCAGGAGGTCCCATTTATTCAATGTTGTCCTTAATGTCTGTGCTGCTGGGGATAAACGTAGGAAGTGATCTCCTGTACCCATATGTTGTAGAGTACTTCCCACTTTTTCTTCTATCAGGTTCAGTGTGTTCAGACTAATATTGAGGTCTTTAGTCCATTTGGACTTGAGTTTTGTGCATGGTGATAGATATGAATCTATTTTCATTCTTCTACACGTTAACAACCAGTTCTGCCAGCACCATTTGTTGAAGATGCTCTCTTTTTTCCATTGAATACTTTTAGCTCCTTTATCAAAAATTAGGTGTTCATATGTTTGTGGGTTAAAGTCAGGGTCTTCTACTCGGTTCCATTGATCGACTTCTCTGTTTTTATGCCAATACCAAGCTGTTTTCAATACTGAGGCTCTGTAACAGAGTGTGAGGTCAGGGATGGTAATGCCTCCAGACGATCCTTTATTATATAAGATTGTTTTGGCTATCCTGGGTTTTTTGTTTCTCCATATAAAGTTGATTATTGTCCTCTCAAGATCTGTGAAGAATTTTGATGGGATTTTAATGGGGATTGCATTGAATCTATAAATTGCCCTTGGTAGAATTGCCATTTTTACTATGTTGATCCTCCCAATCCAAGAGCAAGGGAGATCCTTCCATTTTCTGGTATCCTCCTCAATTTCTTTCTTCATAGACTTAAAGTTCTCGTCAAATAGATCCTTTACTTCCTTGGTTATAGTTACCCCAAGATATTTTATGCTATTTGTGGCTATCGTGAAGGGTGATGCTTCTCTGATTCCATCTCTGCTTCCTTATCCTTTGTGTATAGGAGGGCAACTGATTTTTTGGAGTTGATCTTGTATCCTGCAACGCTACTAAAGGTGTTTATCAGCTGAAGGAGTTCTTTGCTGTAGTTTTTGGGGTCGCTTATGTACACTATCATATCATCTGCAAATAATGAAAGTTTAACTTCTGCCTTTCCAATTTGAATCCCTTTGATCCCCTTATGTTGTCTTATTGCTATTGCTAGAATTTCAAGCACTATATTAAAGAGGTATGGAGAGAGTGGACAACCTTGTCGTGTTCCTGATTTTAGTGGAATAGCTTTGAGTTTCTCTCCATTTAATTTGATGTTAGCTGACGGCTTGCTATAAATAGCTTTTATTATACTTAGGAATGACCCTTGTATTCCTAATCTCTCTAAGACCTTTATCATAAAGGGATGTTGAATTTTGTCAAATGCATTTTCCGCATCTAATGAAATGATCATATGGTTTTTTTTCTTTCAGATTATTTATATGATGGATTACATTGATAGATTTTCGTATGTTGAACCAGGCCTGCATCTCTGGGATGAAGCCTACTTGATCATAATGGATAATATTTCTAATGTGTTCTTGGATTCGGTTTGCCAGTATTTTATTGAGTATTTTTGCATCGATGTTCATGAGTGAGATTGGCCTGTAGTTCTCTTTCCTGGTTGTGTCTTTTTGTGGTTTTGGTATCAGAGTAACTTCAGCTTCATAAAAAGAATTTGGCAATGAGTTCTCTGTTTCAATATTGTGAAATACATTAAGGAGTATAGGTATTAGGTCTTCCTGGAAGTTCTGGTAGAATTCTGCATTGAAGCCGTCTGGACCTGGGCTTTTTTTGGTGGGGAGGTTTTTTATAACAACTTCTAATTCTTCGCGACTAACAGGTCTATTTAGATTGTTCACCTGGTCCTGGTTTAACTTTGGTATATGGTACTTATCTAAAAAAGTGTCCATTTCTTTTACATTTTCCAATTTTGTGGCATACAGGTTTTTGTAGTAAGATCTAATGATTCTCTGAATTTCCTCTGTGTCTGTGGTTATGTCTCCCTTTTCGTTTCTGATTTTGTTAATTTGTGTATTCTCTCTCCGCCGTTTGATTAGTTTAGATAGGGGTTTATCAATCTTATTGATTTTCTCCAAGAACCAGCTTTTTGTTTCATTGATTCTTTCGATTGTTTTCTGTGTTTCTATTTTGTTGATTTCAGCCCTCAATTTGATTATTTCCAGTCTTCTACTTCTCCTAGGTGAGTCTGCTTCTTTTTTTTCTAAAGCTTTCAGGTGGGCTATTAAGTCTCCAATGTGTGCTTTCTCCATTTTCTTTAAGTGGGCACTTAATGCTATGAACTTTCCTCTTAGCACTGCTTTCATAGTGTCCCATAGGTTTGAGTATGTTGAGTCTTCGTTTTCATTGAATTCAAGAAAGACTTTAATTTCTTTCTTTATTTCTTCTTTGATCCAGGTGTGGTTCAGTAGTTGACTGTCCAGTTTCCATGAGTTCGTAGGCTTTCTGGGGCTAGCATTGTTGTTGAATTCTAACTTTAATCCATGGTGATCTGATAAGACACAGGTGGTTACCGATATTTTTTTGTAACTGTGTAAGTTTGCTTTGTTACCGAGTATGTGGTCTATTTTCGAGAAGGTTCCATGAGCTGCAGAGAAGAAGGTATATTCTTTCTTATGTGAGTGGAATATTCTATAGATGTCTGTTAAGTCCATTTGATTCATTACCTCCCTTAATCCTCTTATTTCTCTGTTAGGTTTCTGTCTGATTGACCTGTCCATTGGTGAGAGAGGAGTGTTGAAATCTCCTACTATTAGTGTGTGTGGTTTGATGACTGCCTTGAGATTTAGTAACGTTTCTTTTACATAAGTGGGTGCTTTTATATTAGGGGCATATATATTCAGGATTGAGACTTCATCCTGGTGAATTGTTCCTGTTATGAGTAAAAAATGTCCCTCTCCATCTCTTTTGATTGATTTTAGTTTGAAGTCAACTTTCTTAGAAATTAGTATGGCCACACCTGCCTGTTTCTTAGGTCCGTTTGCTTGATAAACCTTTTCCCAGCCCTTTACTCTGAGTAGATGTCTGTCTTTGTGGTTGAGGTGTGTTTCTTGTAATCAGCAGAATGTTGGATCCTGTTTTCGAATCCAATCTCTTAGCCTGTGCCTCTTTATAGGTGAGTTGAGTCCATTGATATTAAGTGATATTAATGACCAGTGGTTGTTAACTCCGGTCATTTTTCCTTTCTCTCTTTCTTTCTTTTGGTAGTAGAGTTTGTGTGTTTCCCTTCTTCAAGTTGTACTGGTGAAGGGTCATTAGATATCTGAGTTATTGTGGGCATTGTTGGACTCCTTGGTTTGTGATTTTCCTTTTATTACTTTCTGTAGGGCTGGATTTGTGGCTACGTATTGTTTAAATTTGTTTTTATCCTGGAAAATTTTGTTTTCTCCATTTATAGTGAACAAAAGCTTGGCTGGGTACAGTAGTCTGGGCTTGCATCCATGGTCTCTTAGTTTTTGCAGCACATCTATCCAGGACCTTCTGGCTTTCATGGCTTCCATAGAGAAATCAGGTGTAAGTCTGATAGGTTTACCTTTATAGGTAACTTGACCTATTTCCTTTGCAGCTCTTAATATTCTTTCTTTATTCTGTATGTTTTGTGTTTTGATTATTATATGACGAGGAGATTTTTTTTTTGATCCAGTCGATTCGGTGTTCTGTATGCTTCTTGGACCTTCAAAGGAATATCTTTCTTAAGGTTGGGAAAGTTTTCTTCTATAATTTTATTAAATATATTTTCTGGACCATTGAGCTGTACTTCTTCTCCTTCTTCTATCCCTATTATTCTTAGGTTTGGTCTTTTTATTGTGTCCCAGATTTCCTGAATGTTTTGTGATGAGAATTTGTTGGTTATGCTGTTTTCTTTGATGAGAGTGTTTATTTTCTCTATGGTATCTTCAGTGTCTGAGATTCTTCCTTCTATCTCTTGTAATCTGTTGGTGGTACTTGTCTCTGTAGTTCCTGTTCGTTTATCCAAATTTTCCATCTCCATCCTTCCCTCGGTTTGTGTTTTCTTTATTACTTCCACTTCATTCTTCAAGTCTTGAACCGTTTCCCTTACCTGTTTGATTACTTTTTCTTGTTTCTCTTGGTTTTTTTGGGTATCTTTGAGATATTTATTCATTTCCTCTACCTTTTTGTTTGTAATCTCTAATTGATTATGGCAGTTTTTCACCTCTTGTCTAAGGTCCTCTATTATTTTCATATAATTCACTTTTGAGTCGAATTCTTCTAATTCTTCTGGATTAGCGTGTACACTTCTCATTTCGGGATTCCTGGATTCTGGTGATGTCACGTTGCTTTTCAAGTTGTTGGGGGAATTCTTGCATTGGCGCCTGCCCATCTCTTCCTTCAAATGGAGCCAGGAGAGGCCTGGTGTCTTGGATCAGTCTTTGCTGTGACTAACTCTCTGGGTGTATCTCCTCAGTGTAGGGGCAGGAACCGTTCCCTTGCAGATGAACTCCTCAACACCAAAACAGGGATGCCTGGTATTCCAATGAACCGCAGAAAGAAGGCCGAATGCAAGGTGTAGGGCGGGGTCGAGTAGAACACAGGCGACACTGCAGTACAAGCTGGAGGTGCCTGCGCTCCCTTTCGGGGGTTGTTGAGGCCTGCTCGCTAGGCAGGCACTCACTGCTCTGGTTGGGTAGCCTTAGTTTAGGGGGGTTTGTGCTCTCTACTGGGACAGTCCGCCCCAGGATAGTACACACTCACCAGTCCAAATGGAACCTCTCAGCACCTGCACAGGGACTCCTGGTAGCCCCGATGATCCGGGGGCCAAGGGAAATGGGGGGCATGCAGAGCCGGTCCAGGAGAGCACAGCGGACACTGCAGCCCCAGCGGCAGGGGCCCTCGTTCCCTGGCGGGGACCTTGAGGCCTGCCCTCAAGTCAGGCACTCACTGCTCTGGGTTGGTAGCCTTAGTGAAAGGGCAGGAAACTGTTCTACAGCAAAGGACCTTGCAGACAAGGCAGGCTTGGGGGTGGGGGCGCGTGTGTAGGAAAGAAAGCCCTGCAGCAGGTGCTGGGGGAGGGGTGTTTGTGCTCTCTACTGGGACAGTCTACCCCAGGATAGCGCACACTCACCCTTCCAGATGGGACTTCTCAGCACCTACAGAGGGACTCCTGGTAGCCCCCATGAACCAGGGGCCAAGGGAAATGGGGGGCAGGCAGAGCCGGTCCAGGAGAGCACAGAGGACACTGCAGCCCCAGCAGCAGGAGCCCGCGTTCCCTGGCGTGGACCTTGAGGCCTGCCCTCTAGTCAGGCTCTCACTGCTCTGGGTTGGGCAGGAAACTGTCCACAGCAAAGGACCTTGCAGACAAGGCAGGCTTGGGGGTGGGGATGGGGGCGTGAGTGTAGGGAAGAAAGCCCTGCAGCAGGAGCTGGGGGAGGGGCGTTTATGCTCTCTACTGGGACAGTCCGCCCCAGGATAGCACACACTCACCAGTCCAGATGGGACTTCTCAGCACCTACAGAGGGACTCCTGGTAGCCCCGATGAGCCAGGGGCCAAGGGAAATGGGGGGCAGGCAGAGCCGGTCCAGGAGAGCACAGCAGACACTGAAGCCCCAGCGGCCGGGGCCCCTGTTCCCTGGCGGGGACCTTGAGGCCTGCCCTCAAGTCAGGCACTCACTGCTCTGGGTTGGTAGCCTTAGTGAAAGGGCAGGAAACTGTTCTACAGCAAAGGACCTTGCAGACAAGGCAGGCTTGGGGGTGGGGGCACGTGTGTAGGAAAGAAAGCCCTGCGGCAGGTGCTGGGGGAGGGGTGTTTGTGCTCTGTACTGGGACAGTCCACCCCAGGATAGCACACACTCACCCTTCCAGATGGGACTTCTCAGCACCTACAGAGGGACTCCTGGTAGCCCCGATGAGCCAGGGGCCAAGGGAAATGGGGGCAGGCAGAGCCGGTCCAGGAGAGCACAGAGGACACTGCAGCCCCAGCAGCAGGAGCCCGCGTTCCCTGGCGGGGACCTTGAGGCCTGCCCTCTAGTCAGGCTCTCACTGCTCTGGGTTGGGCAGGAAACTCTACAGTTTGAAATTTTTGTATAACTTTTTAACTCAAGGATTCCTAAATACTCGAGCTATAATTTTTCTCTTTCTTTCTTTGATTTTTTTTGTTGTTGTTGTTTTGTTTTTTGTTTTTTCGAGGCAGGGTTTCTCTGTAGCTTTGGTGCCTGTCCCGGAGCTGTAATTTTTAATGAGACATTGCTTGTTCATCCTGTAAATCTAACTAACGTTTGTCCACTGTCATTAAAATTATTTGAGGTGTTTTGATTACTTTTTTTACGTCTTTACAAAATACATTAGGGTATTTTGGTTAGAAAGTTTCAGTATCTTGAGGCTAATTATCAATAAGTTTATATGATAAAAGGGTTAACTGTACTAGTGTTGATAATTGCAATCTGTATCTTGAAAAGCTGAAAGAACCTTAAACTGCATTTCCTTGGTATGTTAATTAACTGATAGTTGGGCATATGTGATTATGAAGGTATCTTTGTTTACTCTTAATCCAAAGATCATTCATGTGATTTTACTTTTAACATCTTAAACTTTATTTTTTTCCAGTGTGGTAAGAATGAAAGCTTGAATTTATTTGGTGAGTTCAGAATGATTTTTTTGTTTGCTTCTGGCTTTAAAATAATTTGGATAGATTTACTTGTTTTCTTTACTATTCCTAAGCAACATTAACATGAATGAATGTTCAGTCTGTTTCCTCCAAATCCCTACAGAAGTAATTTTTAAGAGGCTTTTTTATGACTTATATAAATGAATACTTAGCTTCTAGCAAAGTGAAATTTAAACTACAATATACAAAATGCACAAACTTAGGTTACCATTTGTGCAAATCAACTTTTGATTAACCTGAATGAAAATTGTTTGAACTCCAGAAATCTTTTTCTTTTGACAGTGCTGAGCCCCAAACCCAATCCTAAAAACATGCTAAGCACTCTCTCCCACTGAGCTCTATCAGCAGCCATTATATTGTTTTGTTTTCTAAAGTGTGTTTCTTAGAGAGTCCTATCTCAGAACTTGTGGGACTGAAATTGAGGACCATGAGTTTGAGTGTAGCGTGGGATACATAGCAAATTGCAAGCTAGTGTGAACTCTATCATGACACTATCTCAAAAACAGAAAAGAGAAAGTTTCTTATTTTGATTTCTTTGCAACAGGCTATAGATAAATAATATTGTTTTCATAATTGTGCTGATTAACTTAATAGTGTCACAAAGATATTTACATATAAATTTTTTCCTGTTTTATGTACAAATCTGATTTTCAGTAAATTGTGTTTATAGAATTCTGAAAGCTATCTCAATCTAATGTAGCCCATTCTTAGGCAAACAGCAATGTTTGCTTCTTTTCTACTTCTAGCTCCAGGTAATTTCTAATAGATGATTTTTCACCATTAATTTATAATTTTCAAGTGTCACACATAAAGCAAACACATAATCTGATTTTTTTTTTTTTGAGACAGGGTTCCTCTGTATAACAGCCGTAGCTGTCCTGAAACTAACTATGTAGACCAGACTGGCCTTGAACTCATAGAACTCTACCTGCCTCTGTCTGCCTCTGCCTCCTGCAGTGCCACCTGGGCAATATGTAATCTTAGGGTATAGCTTTTTCCCCCTGTTTTTGAAATTAATGTTATGTTATGCAGTAGTGTGCGTTTTAAATTATTGGTATTTATATGGCATACTAATGGTATTCCATTATATGCACAAACCACTTTACTCGTTTGTTGGTTAACATTTGGGTTGTTTCTACTTTGAGACTATTAAATTGACAGAAAAGAACTTAATTTGCAGAATCACTTTTTCAATTATGTTTTGATTGGTTTGAGGATATAAAATTGTTGAATGCTAATTTAAATAATAGTTGAATTTATGTTAATTTAAATAGTAGTATTCCAGATAACTTTCCTTTTTTGTTCCTATGAGCAGCTGTTGAGCTTTCAATTCCTTCAGTCTTTATTTGACTTTATTCTAGTGAGTGCCTCTTGTTCGGGGTTTTAATTTGTAGGCCCCTAATTAATGGATAAGTAACATGGCACATCTTCTCATATACTTATTTGGTACATGTTTTCATACTGGCCCAATGTAAGCTTTTGAGTACATAGTTTTAAACTTTTTCATTTTTTATAAACCTTTTTATTGTTTTATTTTATATGGATGAGTGTTTAGCTTGCATATATGTGCACACTGTATGCCTAGTGCTTTCAGAGGACAGAAACAAGTAGTATTTCTCTTGGAACTGGCCAGTAGTATAGCTTCTGTTTAGATGCTGGAAAAATAGTATTTTCTGTAAGAACAGCCACTGCTCTTAACTGCCGAACCATCTTTCCAGCCTTTCCTTTTGTTATTTAAAAGCAATTAGAACTGGACTGCGGTGGCACAGGCCTTTAATCCCAGTATTCAGGAGGCTGAAGCAGGCAGATCTCTGAGTCCAAAACTAGCCTAGTGTACAGAGGGAGGTCCAGCACAGCCAGGGCTGTTACACTGAGAAATCCTCTCTTGCAAAATGGGAAAAAACAAACAAAAACTACCCGATTGAATTTAATCACCCTGGTTCAACGCAGTGTATACATAATATAAATAACAAAAAGGGAAAGCCATTCTTTAACAGTGAACTTCTTGCAAAAAAATATTCCTCAGTCTTTCTATAGAACAGATTTAAGCCAGTACCAAAACAGACAGATACGTTGCTCTCGATCTATAGAGCAGATTTAAACTAATAACAGAAAGTTACCCTGCCTTACTTTAATGAAAACTTTTTAGTTTTACTAGCAAGACAAACCATAAGAAAAAGATTGTCATAAAATTTTTACATAGGCTGTTTCAGTGATTACTTGTAGACAACAAAAGTAAGAATTTATAAGATATAATCATCACTATGGAGATAATGTATACATAAGTGTGCATATTTTATCTTTTTTTTTTTCTTTTCCACTTTTGGTCTACTACTTGTCTAGGATCACATTATTTCCTTTTGGATGTTTTTTTTATTATTTATTGACATTAATTGAGCTCTACATTTTTCTCTGCTCCCCTACCTGTTTCTCCCCTCTCCCCTTAAACTCTCTCCCCAGGTCATTATGCTCCCAGTTTATTCAGGAGATCTTATCTTTTTCTACTTTCTACTTCCCATATAGATTAGATCTATGTAAGTCTCTCTTAGTGTCTTCCTTGTTGTCTAAGTTCTCTGGGATTGTGGTTTATAGACTGGCTTTCTTTGCTTTATGTTTAAAAACCACCTATAAGTGAGTACGTCTTTCTGTGTCTGGGTTACCTCACTCAAAATAATGTTTTCCAGCTCCATCCATTTTCCTGCAAAATTCAAGCTGTTGTAATTTTTTTCTGCTGTGTCGTTACCCATTATGTAAAATGTACCACATTTTCCATATCCATTCCTCGGTCGAGGGGCATTTAGGTTGTTTCGAGGTTCTGGCTATGACAAACAAAACTACTATGAACATAGTTGAGCACATGTTATTGTGGCACGATTGAGCATCCTTTGGATATATACCCAAAAGTGGTATTACTGGGTCTTGAGGGAGGTTTCTTCCCTAATTTTCTGAGAAATCACGACACTGACATTTAAAGTGCTTGTGCCAGCTTGCATTCCCACCAGCCATGGATGAGTGTTCCTCTTCCTCCACATCCTCTCCAGCAAAGGCTATCATTGATGTTTTTGATTCTAGCCATTCTGACAGGTGTAAGGTGGTATCTCAAAGTTGTTTTGATTTGCATTTCCCTGATTGCTAAGAAGGTTGACCATGACCTTATGTGTCTTTTGGCCATTTTAGATTCCTCTGTTGAGAGTTTCTGTTTAGTATGTGCTCCATTTTTTTTTTTTTTTTGTATTTTGTGATCTTTTGTTGTCCAATTTCTCGAGTTCTTTCATTTTGGAGATCAGACCTCTGTGTGATGTGAGGTTAGTGAAGATCTTTTCCCATTCTGTAGGCCTTCGTTTTGTTTTGTTGTCCGTGTCCTTTGCTTTACAGAAGCTTTTCAGTTTCAGGAGGTCCCATTTCTTAATTGTTTTTCTCAGTTTCTGTGCTTCTGGACTTAGAAAGTGGTGCTGTGTGCCAATGCATTCAAGTGTATTCCTCCCTTTCTCTTCTGTAAGGTTCAGCATGGCTGGCTTTATGTTGAGGTCTTTGACTGTTTTGGACGTGAGTTTTGTGCATGGTGATAGATCACATTATTTTTTGACAATTGACATTTTATATTTAAAAAAAATTCATGTTTGTCATTTACCATAATGATGTTTAATGTCTTAAAAATTTAGTAAATTTGTCGGTCAAAAATTAAATTTGTTTATGATTATTACTAAAGTTTATAGTACTTTTACTTATTCTAAAGCTAGACTCTAGGTTATGATTATATTTTGCTTACTTAGTATTTACATGAAAATGTGCTTTTTTTCTTTTGTGCCTCTTTATTCATAAAAAGAGAAAATCATTTTGTATATGAGAAAATTTAACGCACAAGCCGTGCGGTGGTGGCGCACAGCTTTAATCCCAGCACTCAGGAGGCAGAGGCAGGCGGATCTCTGGGAGATTGAGGCCAGCCTGGTCTACAAGAGCTAGTTCTGGGACAGGCTCCATAACTACAGATAAACAGTGTCTCGATAAAAACCAAAAAAAAAAAAATTAACCCACAAGACTACTTTTTTTTTTGACTCTTTTCAGTTTATTGCGTGAAGGAGTTACACTAGTCCAAGTTAAAAGCGGACCCGAAATGGTTACATTATACAAGCTGTGAGGTTTTTAAACTTGTGACAAGGAACAGGAGGGAAATTCTACTGATTGCAAGGAAATCCTCACTTAAGCTTCAGAGTCACAAGAGCTTAAAACCCATGAACCTTCAGCTGATCGTCCTTAGGCAGTCCAGTCTCTATTAGGAACTGGCATATGTTCTTTCTTGCACTGGTCACCCTGTAGCTGAATTACTTCTCCATATTCTGGATGCTCAATTACAGTACCATTGCAGGCAAATTTCTTCTTCAACGCCTTCACTAGTTTCTTTTTATCATAATCATCAGCGATCCCTTGGACAGTGGTAAGGGTCTTCCTGCCGTTTCTCTGTTGAATTCTTATATGGATATAATCCTCAGTGCCAGCAGGAAGCTGGTCATCACCCTTACTTGCATCAGCAAAGGGAAGGCGGCTGCGGGAGAAGGCGGGGCGGGGAGGGGAGACACGGGGGGGGGGTGGGACATGGGGGACAGGACGACTATGGAGCGTCAGGAAGCGAGGGGGCTCGAGGGGGAGGCAGCCTTGGTGGCGGCTCAGTGACTGGGGCCAAGTCTACATTATTTTTAAAACCGTTATTATTAAATTATTTTACCTATGTATTGGTAACTGATCCATTCCTTTGGTTATTCAGTTTTCACTCTATCTAGCTTGCTTTTTGTGATCATGACTTCTTTTAGCTGGAGATGGTACTTGTGATTATTTCAGGTAAATGTCAGATTATTTCTTTTTACTTTATTTGATTTTCAACACTTGGCTTTTCGTGTGAAACTTGGTTTTCACCTATATGGCACATTATTTTCTTAGAGATATTTAACAAATACCAAGTTCTAGCCTTAGATATGTGGTCTAGTCCTGTCCAGGCCAAAGTCAGGCTTTATTAGCATCCTTAAAAAAGACAGGAAATTTTATTTTCAGATTTATAGCTTTGGTTAAAAATCACTGTCCTAAATATTTTAAACGTTTTAATCAATGCCATTGTGTTATTTTGCAAAAACTCTCGTTATAATCTTTCATCCTTTGAGGATTCTAGTGTTATACTTTGGCCTTTACTTAACTGGCAAGTGTTGTTTTCTCAGCAAAACAGTTTATCAGGGTGAGTAAAAATATTGTTAAAATTTTTATTACTTTTGTTTCATTTTTTATAATCCTGTATTACAAGTTATAGAGATCTTGCTTAAATTTGGAGTGGTCGTTAAAGTGGGGTTGATTTCCTATTTGTCTTTTCAATTTTTATTATACTTTTATGTTATTAAAATAATTTCTACCGGGGGCTGGCGAGATGGCTCAGCGGTTAAGAGCATTGCCTGCTCTTCCAAAGGTCCTGAGTTCAATTCCCAGCAACCACATGGTGGCTCACAACCATCTGTAACGAGATGTGGTGCCCTCTTCTGGCCTGCAGGCATATATGCAGACAGAATATTGTGTACTTGATAAATAAATATTTAAAAAAAATAATAATTTCTACCGGATTGTTTGCTCTTGAATTAGAGATTTTAGGGGTTGGCACGTGCTAGTACTTTCTCTTTTATGAGTAGATTATAATTTCTTCTCTTAGGACAACTCCATAAACAGACAAACTAGCAAAGGTCTGTTCTTTGGTGATCATGACAGTCATGACTCGTGGCTCTCCAGTAGGAGGGAATGAAAACCAGGGACAGGCTCCTGATGGGCAGTCTCAGTCTTCTTTCCAAAAGAACCAGGTATGATTATAGTATATTTTAGGTATTATAGAAAATTAACAATTGAATAATTGTTTAATCAAAAAAGCTGCCTCATTGTACTTAAGTAAAATGACTAGCTGTTAGTAACAGGAAAAACTTAAATATTATGTATGCTGAAGACTTGTGTTTACTTTGTTTAAAGATAATTATGAATCTGGAGCAAAATTATTAAGTTACTCATAGCTGGTCAGAAGCATAGAGTGAAACAAGCTATTTATGTTCAAGTTCCACCTTTTGTACATGCAAGTTACTAAACTTTAAACTAGTTTCTCTTCACTTGTAAAATAAAAACCAATGAAATATTTGTTTAAGTATTAAGATATAGATGAGTATTAAAGTTTTGTTTTGATTTAGATCTCAAAAATTGTTTCTTTTCCTGTCATGGGAGTAAGAATTTTTATTCACAAGTAAGATTTTAGAACGGACTTAATATAAGTCATATCTAATGTTGATAATTTACTTTCATTTTTGTTATTTATTAACTTATTATGTATGGAAAACAGAAAACATGGAATATATGGAAGTGCATATTTACTTCCACCATTTATGTTGTTATGATTTAACTCAGATTATCTGACTTCGTATGCATCTTTAATCTTCCCGACTCCCTCCCTTCTTTTCTTCTTTCATTCCTTTGTGCAAGTGGATGTGTATGTTTACATTATTTCTCCTTTATCTTGAGCCTATATTTCAACATTTCCAAAGCCACATAAAGAGAAGGTGTCTAAACAGATAGGTAAGCACTATGTTAAAAACACTATGAAACTGGGAAGTCAATAAGTGTATATACACTATAGATAAATAAAAGTCATATTTGTGTGAAAAATAAAAAGAACTAATAACACGGTGCAAAACTTAACCCTGGTACTCAAAGATTTTTATTTAAAATTTGTGATCTGTTATTTCTAGGATTGCCACCTAACATTTAGCAGTGAGGCACTGCTTTGTCTTGCTTAAAACCATATGAAAAATTTTAGCAATTATTTCTGTTTAGTTTTCATTCTTCTTTCTTCTGGATATATAAGTATCTCACATTTCTGGATATTAGTGTTTTTAATTCTACTTCCTTTTTCACTCTCTGCTTTTTTGTGTTGGAACACTAGTCTATTAACAATCCCGTCCATATTTTCCTTCTTTCTTATTATACTATTTATCGCTAATATTTTATTTTGTTTTTAAAAATTTTCATCTCCTGGTTTTTATTTTTGCTCACCTTGTTGCCTTTATTTGTTAAAACCTTCATTTTTAATGGTTATTTTAAATTTACAATTTATTTATTGATTTTACAGTTCCTGCAATTCTGAGGATAATTAAATACTTAATTTCCGGTCAGACTTTCTCTCTCTCTCTCCAACATGATCTTCCATATGGCTTGAAATTTGCCGTTGAAATGTGAACATACTGTGTGAAAACAAATGCCTTAATAAATCCTTTGTGATGTAGTGGTGATATATTTGGAGAAAAATAGAATAGTGGTTCAGTCTCAGTATTTTGATTTCCGGGGCATTTACATTTCTAGGCTTCTTACTGTCCTTTTCTACCTTCTAAGTTAGTTATAGAGAGCTTGCATTCCCACCAGCAATGCAGGAGTGTTCCCTTTACCCCATAACCTCTCCAGGATAAGTTGTCATCAGTGTTTTTAATCTTGGCCGTTCTGACGTGTGTAAGATGTAACCTCAGAGTTGTTTAGATTTTCACTCCTCTGATGACTAAGGATGTTGAACATTTCCTTATCAACTTAATGAATTTTTAGTTATTATCTTCCTTTTACATTTAGAGCATTTTATAAGTATTCATTTACAAATTATTCTAGAAACCTTCAATTTCTGAAAGTCCCCCTCTGTTAATTTAATGCAACCCTTTGGAACACACAAAATTTACAACTTAAAAAATGACCGGAGTTAACAACCACTGGTCATTAATATCACTTAATGTCAATGGACTCAACTCTCCTATAAAAAGGCACAGACTAAGAGATTGGATACGAAAACAGGATCCAACATTCTGCTGTTTACAAGAAACACACCTCAACCACAAAGACAGGCACCTACTCAGAGTAAAGGGTTGGGATAAGGCTTATCAAGTAAATGGACCTAAGAAACAAGCAGGGGTGGCCATACTAATTTCTAACAAAGTTGACTTCAAACTTAAATCAATCAGGAGAGATGGAGAGGGACATTTTCTACTCATAACAGGAACAATTCATCAGGATGAAGTCTCAATCCTGAATATCTATGCCCCTAATATAAAAGCACCCACGTACGTAAAAGAAACATTGTTAAAACTCAAGGCAGCCATCAAACCGCACACATTGATAGTAGGAGACTTTAATACTCCTCTCTCACCAATGGACAGGTCAAGTAGACAGAAACCTAACAGAGAAATAAGAGAATTAAGGGAGGTAATGAATCAAATGGACTTAACAGACATCTATAGAATATTCCACCCAAATAGGAAAGAATATACCTTCTTCTCTGCAGCTCATGGAACCTTCTCAAAAATCGACCACATACTCGGTAACAAAGCAAACATCCACAGTTACAAAAAAATATTAATAACCACCTGTATCTTATCAGATCACCATGGATTAAAGCTAGAATTCAGCAACAATGCTACCCCCAGAAAGCCTACAAACTCATGGAAACTGAATAGTCAACTACTGAACCATACCTGGATTAAGGAAGAAATAAAGAAAGAAATTAAACTCTTCCTTGAAGACAATGAAAATAAAGAAACAACATACTCAAACCTATGGGACACTATGAAAGCAGTTCTGAGAGGAAAGTTCATAGCACTAACTGCCCACTTAAAGAAAACAGAGAAAGCACACATTGGAGACTTAACAGCCCACCTGAAAGCTCTAGAAAAAAAAGAAGCAGACTCACCTAGAAGGGGTAGAAGACTGGAAATAATCAAACTGAGGGCTGAAATCAACAAAATAGAAACACAGAAAACAATTGAAAGAATCAATGAATCAAAAAGCTGGTTCCTGGAGAAAATCAACAAGATTGATAAACCCCTATCCAAACTAATCAAACGGCAGAGAGAGAATTTGCAAATTAATAAGATCAGAAATGAAAAGGGAGACATAACCACAGACACAGAGGAAATTCAGAGAATCATTAGATCTTACTACAAAAGCCTGTATGCCACAAAACTGGAAAATGTAAAAGAAATGGACGCTTTTTTAGATAAATACCATTTACCAAAGTTAAACCAGGACCAGGTGAACAACCTAAATAGACCTGTTAGTCATGAAGAATTAGAAGCTGTTAATCAAAAACCTCCCTTCCAAAAAAAGTCCAGGACCAGATGGTTTCAATGCGGAATTCTACCAGAACTTCCAAGAAGACCTAATACCTATTCTCCTTAATGTATTTCACAATATAGAAACAGAAGAGTCATTGCCAGATTCCTTTTATGAAGCTACAGTAACTCTGATACCAAAACCACACAAAGACCCAACCAAGAAAGAGAATTACAGGCCAATCTCACTCATGAACATCGATGCAAAAATCCTCAACAAAATTCTGGCAAACCGAATCCAAGAACACATTAGAAAAATTATCCATTATGATCAAGTAGGCTTCATACCAGAGATGCAGGGCTGGTTTAACATACGCAAATCTATCAATGTAATCCATCATATAAATAAACTGAAAGAAAAAAACCATATGATCGTTTCATTAGATGCTGAAAAAGCATTTGACAAAATTCAACATCCCTTTATGATAAAAGTCTTGGAGAGATTAGGGATACAAGGGTCATACCTAAATATAATTAGAGCTATATACAGCAAGCCGACAGCTAATATCAAATTAAATGGAGAGAAACTTAAAGCCATCCCACTAAAATCAGGAACACGCCAAGGCTGTCCACTCTCTCCATACCTCTTCAATATAGTTCTCGAAGTTTTAGCAATAGCAATAAGACAACATAAGGGGATAAAGGGGATTCAAATTGGAAAGGAAGAAGTTAAACTTGCATTATTTGCAGATGATATGATAGTGTACATGAGCGATCCCAAAAACTCCTCCAAAGAACTCCTACAGCTGATAAACGCCTTCAGTAATGTGGCAGGATACAAGATCAACTCCAAAAAATCAGTCGCCCTCTTATACACAAAGGATCCGGAAGCAGAGAGAGAAATAAGAGAATCATCACCTTTCACGATAGCCACAAACAGCATAAAATATCTTGGGGTAACTCTAACCAAGGAAGTGAAAGATCTATTTGACAAAAACTTTAAGGCATTGAAGAAAGAAATTGAAGAGGATACCAGAAAATGGAAGGATCTCCCTTGCTCTTGGATTGGGAGAATCAACATAGTAAAAATGGCAATTCTACCAAGGGCAATTTATAGATTCAATGTAATCCCCATTAAAATCCCATCAAAATTCTTCACAGATCTTGAAAGGACAATAATGCAACCCTTTACTGCTTCATAGTTACTTTAAGTACAGAAATGTTAACTGCCCTATTTATAAATGTGTTTTTTTTTTCTGAATAGATTGTGTTGGAGACTTCAGTTGACTCATGAAGATAATTCAATATAGATAGATAAAGTAATAGCCTTTATACTAGTGATGTACTTTTTTCTGTTTGGATTTCAGAGTTTTAGGGATCAAACTTCATAGTCTTATTCATTGTTAAATAAATACACTGCTTATGAGCTATGTTCCTGTGTTCAGAAAATTGTTCATTCTTTTAAGTCATGATACTTAGAACCTTTTTCTAATTTTGTGATTCCCATCTCCCTGTTGTATAAACTGGATTTTGTGAGAATGCTAGAAAACTTTCCTTCTTTAGAGCACTCCATTCTAGACTTTTATCATTCAGAAGTACAACACCTGAGCATGCTGAATGTTTCTTTCCCAGAAATAAAATTTGAGTAAAGTTTTGCAGATTATCCATATTAAATTTATGTGACTTGTCATTGCAGTGAATTTTGATAAATAGTATTAAATGATTTGGTTATTAATTTTTTGATAGCTAATATTAACTATAATTCTTATCTCTATTGTTGACCAAATTGATTTAATGTAACTATTTCTTTTGTTTTTTAAGTATTTCATTTTTTCTTCATATAGTAGTTGACTAGTATTTTTCTTTTGTTTCTTTTTTTCTTTTTTTTATTGACATTTATTGAGCTCTACATTTTTCTATGCTCCACTCCCTGCCTCTCCTCTTCCCCCTTCAATACTTTCCCACGGTCCCCATGCTTCAAATTTTCTTTCTCAGGAGACTTTGTCTTTTTCTACTTTCTACTTCCCATGTAGGTTAGATCTATGTAAGTCTCTCTTAGTGTCCTCATTGTTGTCTAAGTTTTCTGGGGTTGGGGTTTGTAGGCTGGTTTTTTGTTTTATGTTCAAAAACTATCTATGAGTGAGTACATGTGATAATTGTCATTCTGTGTCTGGGTTTCCTCACATAAGATAATGTTTTCTAGCTCCATCCATTTTCCTGCAAAATTCAAGATATCGTTATTTTTTTTCTGCTGTGTAGTACTCCATTGTGTAAATGTACCACATTTTCCTTATCTATTCTTCAATAGAGGGGCATTCAGGTTGTTTCAATGTTCTGGCTATGACAAACAATGCTGCTGTGAACATAGTTGAGCACATGCCCTATGGAAAGATTGAGCATCCTTTGGATATATACCCAAAAGTGGTATTACTGGGTCTTGAGGAAGGTTGTTTCCTACTATTCTAAGAAATTGCCACACTGACATCCAGATTGCATTCCCACCATCAATGCAAAAGTGTTCCCTTTTCCCCACAACCTCTCCAGCATAAGTTGTCATCAGTGTTTTTGATCTTGGTCATTTTTACAGGTGTAAGATGGAATCTCAGAGTTGTTTTGATTTGCATTTCTCTGATGACTAAGGAAGTTTGTAATGATGAGAGCTACTGGCTGCAGCCTGGCTCTTGGCTAGCTTTACCCGAAATAATTTCATGGAAACCATATTCATTTAAACACTGCCTGGCCCATTAGTTCTAGCCTCTTATTGGCTAATTCTCACATCTTGATTAACCAATTTCTAATAATCTGTGTAGCACCACGAGATGTGGTGGCTTACCAGGAAAGATTCTAGCCTACATCTGTCTTGGGTCGAAGAATCATGGCATCTGACTCACTTCCCTTCTTCCCAGCATTCTGTTCTCTCTACTCTACCCACCAATGTTCTGACCTATGAGGCCAAGCAGTTTCTTTATTAATTAACCAATGAAAGAAACACATAGAAAGAAGACTCACCTACATCAGATGTTGAACATTTCCTTAAGTTTCTTTCAGCCATTTTAGATTTCCTCTGTTGAGAGTTCTCTGTTTAGGTCTGTACTCCATTTTTTTTTTGATTTTGTAATCTTTTCGTGTCCAATTTCTCAAGTTCTTTGTATATTTTGGAGATCAGACGTCTGTGTGATATGGGGTTAGTGAAGATCTTTTGCTATTATGTAGGCTGTCATCTTGTCTTGTTGACCATGTCCTTTGCTTTAAAGAAGCTTTTCCGGTTCAGGAGGTCCCATTTATTAATTGTTTTTCTCAGTTTCTGTGCTGCTGGGGTTATATTTAGGAAGTGGTTCCCTGTGCCAGTGCATTCAAGTGTACTTCAATTTCTCTTTTGTAAGGTTCAGTGTGGCTGGCTTTATGTTGAGGTCTTTGATCCATTTGGACTTGAGTTTTGTGCATGGTGATGGATATTGGTCTATTTTCATTCTTTTACATGTTGATGATATCCAGATATGCCAGCACCACTTGTTAAATATGCTTTATTTTTTCCATTTGATATTTTTTGCTTCTTTATCAAAGATTGGGTGTTCAAAGTTATATAGATTGATATCCGGGTCTTCTATTTGGTTCCATTCATCTTCCTGTGTGTTTTTATGCCAATACCAGGCTGTTACCAGTACTGTAGCTCTGTAGTAGAGTTTGAAGTCAGGATTGTGATGTCTCTAGAAGTTCTTTTATTGTACAGGATTGTTTTGGTTATCCTGGGTCTTTTGCTTTAACATGTGAAGTTGAGTACCATTCTTTTGAGGTCTGTGAAGAATTTTGCTGGGCATTGTGTTGAATCTGTAGATTGCTTTTGGTAAGATTGCCATTTTTACTATGTTAATTCTACCTACGCAAGGGCATGGGATATCTTTCCACTTTCTGGTGTCCTTTTCATTCTTTCTTCAAAGATTTAAAGTTCTTGTCATACAAGACTTTCACTTGTTTGGTTAGAGTTATTTCAACATATTTTATGCTATTTGTGAAGAGTGTTGATTCTCTGATTTCCTCCACAGCCCTTATTTCATCTTTGTTAAGGAGGGCTACTGATTTTTTAAAGTTAATTTTGTATCCTGCTCAAAGTATTTATGAGTTGTAGAAGTTCCTTGGTAGAATTTTTGGGATCACTTAAATAAACTACCATATCATCAGCAAACAGTAAGAGTTTGACTTCTTCTTTTCCAGTTTCTATTCCCTTGATCTCCCTTTGGTGTCTTATTGCAGTAGCTAGGACCATAAGAACTATATTGAATAGATATATAGAGAGTGGACAACCTTGTCTTGTTCCTGATTTCAGTGGAAGCACTGGGAATTTCTTTCCATGTAGTTTTATGTTGGCTGTTGGCTTGCTGATTATTGACTTAATTATGTTTAGGTATGTACCTTGTTTCCCTGCTCTCTCCAAAACCTTTATCATGAAGGGATTTTGTATTTTGTCAAAAGCATGTTTCTAATTATTAGTTATGTCATGGTGTTTGTGCGGTGACAAATGAACCTCTTAAAGTCTTAAAGTTTTGTGAGTAAAGTTAACTACAACTGTATTTATACTAGTAGTAATCATTTTAAAAAGTGTTCTCTAAGTTAGCTTAATTGATACAGTGCTATTTAATAATTATTGTTTTTAATATTGTGGGAAAAATCATTCATGATGATGGAAAGGGGCAGAGATCAGTAGTAATACCCCAGTTTAATTAAATACAGAGATAATATATATCAGATAAGAAGTAAGCCTGGCCTAAATATATATTGATATGTGAATTGCTAAGTCCTGTACATGTGTTTATAAATAGTTAAGTCTGGGATTTTTTTTTCTCAATTGTTGAATTTTTTTATTTTATTTTTTTTATTAATTAATTTATTTAATTATTAAAGATTTCTGCCTCTTCCCCGCCACCACCTCCCATTCCCTCCCCCTCCCCCAATCAAGTCTTCCTCCCTCCTCAGCCAAAGAGCAAGCAGGTTTCTCTGCCCTGTGGGAGGTCCAAGGACCACCCACCTCCATCCAGGTCTATTAAGGTGAGCATCCAAACTACCTGGGCTCCCACAAAGCCATTACGTGCAATAGGATCAAGAACCCATTGCCATTGTTCTTCAGTTCTCAGTAATCCTCATTGTCCCTTATGTTCAGCGAGACCGGTTTTGTCCCATGCTTTTTCAGACCCCGGCCAGCTGGCCTTGGTGAGTTCCCGATAGAACATCCTCTTTGCCTCAGTGGGTGGGTGCACCCCTCACGGTCCTGAGTTCCTTGCTCATGCTCACTCTCCTTCTGCTCCTCCTTTGGATCGTGAGACTTCAGTCCAGTGCTCCAATGTTGGTCTCTGTCTCTGTCTTCTTTCATCGCCTGATAAAGGTTAATATTCAGGAGGATGCTTATATGTTTTTCTTTGGGTTCACCTTCTTATTTAGCTTCTCCAGAATCACGAATTATAGTCTCAATGTTCTTTATTTATGGCTAGAAACCAAATATGGGTGAGTTTGTGACTGGCGGCGGTGGAAGCAGCCCTGGACAGGGAACTCTGAAGTTCCTCATCCCCCACCCTATACTCCCTGGGCTCCCTGCAGGGGCTCTACACCCTGCATACTGCCTCTATCTTCTTGTCCCACCCAGCTTGCATCCAGAACCCTTCTTCCTTCTGCGCCCTTTCCTCTTTGGGCACATAACACCATCCAGCTCAGTCTGTCTGGCGCTGGGGGCAAATCCTCAGGGCAAGTAGGCAGGCGAAACTTCCTTTGAATCACTGGCCTGCCTGCAACAAGCAAGGTAAGGGCTTTGTTTACGAACTACCCAACCTGCACGGAGATCTGATCTCGGCACCAGGAGAGACAGCGGCGGGGTGAGTTTGTGACCAGCGGCAGCGGAAGCAGCCCTGGAGAGGAAACTCTGAAGTTCCTCATCCCCCACCCTATACACCCTGGTCTCCCTGCAGGGGCTCTACACCCTGCATACTGCCTCTCTCTTCTTATCCCATCCAGCTTGCATCCAGAACCCTTCTTCCTTCTGCCCCCTTTCCTCTTTGGGCACATAACACCATCCAGCTCAGTCTGTCTGGTGCTGGGGGCAAATCCTCAGGGCAAGTAGGCAGGCGAAACTTCCTTTGTTTCTCTGGCCTGCCTGCACCAAGCAAGGTAAGGGCTTTGTTTACGAACTATCCAACCTCCACGGAGGTCTGATCTCAGCACCAGGAGAGGCAGCAGTAGGGTGTTTTTGTGACCAGAGGCGGTAGAAGCAGCCCTAGACAGGGAACTCTGAAGTTCCTCATCCCCCACCCTATACTCCCTGGGCTCCCTGCAGGGGCTCTACACCCTGCATACTGCCTCTCTCTTCTTGTCCCACCCAGCTTGCATCCAGAACCCTTCTTCCTTCTGCCCCCTTTCCTCTTTGGGCACATAACACCATCCAGCTCAGTCTGTCTGGCGCTGGGGGCAAATCCTCAGGGCAAGTAGGCAGGCGAGACTTCCTTTGGTTCACTGGCCTGCCTGCACCAAGCAAGGTAGGAGCTTTGTTTACGAACTACCCAACCTGCACAGAGATCTGATCTTGGCACCAGGAGAGCCATCAGTGAGAGAGCTAATCTGGGTACAAGGAGAGCCGTCTTTGGGCATGGAGATCTGATATTGGTACCAGGAGAGACATCACTGGAGCACCAGGAGAGCTATCACTGCAGAGTGCCATCACTGGGAAGGTACATCAGTAGGCATGGAGACCTGATCCGGTAAAAGAAGATCCATAGGGGAGCATTCAGAGAAAGAGATGGACAGGCGCCAATGCAAGAATTCACCCAACAATCTGAAAAACTATATGAAACCACCAGAACCCAGCGACCTCTCAACAGGAGGACATGAACACCTTAATCATGAAGAAGTAGATAAAATTGACTTTATGAAAGTGATTGATGCCCTTAAACAGCATGTAAAAAATGCCCTTATAGAAATGGATGAGAAGTATAACAGAAAGTTTGAAGAATTGAGTAAATCAGTGAATGATACCCTAGGAAACCAAGGAAAAACAATCAAACAGATAATGGAAACAGTCCAAGACTTAAAAACTGAAATGGAGGCAAAGAAGAAAACACAAACAGAAGGCCAGCTGGACAGGGAAAATCTAGGTAAACGAATAGAGACTACAGAAGCAAGCATAACCAACAGAATACAAGAGATAGAAGAAAGAATCTCAGATTCTGAAGATACCATAGAGAAAATAAACACGCTGATCAAAGAAAACAGCAAGGCCAACAAATTCTCATCACAAAACATTCAGGAAATATGGGACACAATAAAAAGACCAAACCTAATAATAATAGGAATAGAAGAAGGAGAAGAAGCGCAGCTCAACGGTCCAGAAAATATATTTAATAAAATTATAGAAGAAAACTTTCCCAACCTAAAGAAAGATATACCTATGAAGGTTCAAGAAGCATACAGAACACCGAATAGGCTGGATCAAAAGAAAACATCCTCTCGCCATATAATAATCAAAACACAAAGCATACAGAATAAAGAAAGAATACTAAGAGCAGCAAAGGAAAAAGGCCAAGTTACTTATAAAGGTAAACCTATCAGACTTACACCTGACTTCTCTATGGAAACCATGAAAGCCAGAAGGTCCTGGATAGATGTACTGCAGAAAGTAAGAGAACATGGATGCAAGCCCAGACTACTATACCCAGCCAAGCTTTCATTTACTATAAATGGAGAAAACAAAATTTTCCAGGATAAAAACAAATTTAAACAATACGTAGCCACAAATCCAGCCTTACAGAAAGTAATAGAAGGAAAATCACTAATCAAGGAGTCCAACAATGACCACAGTAACTCAGACATCTAGAGACCCTTTATCAGCACATCTCAAAGAAGAGAAACACACAAAATCTACTACTAAAAAAAATGACCGGAGTTAACAACCACTGGTCATTAATTTCACTTAATGTCAATGGACTCAACTCACCTATAAAAAGGCACAGACTAAGAGAGTGGATACAAAAACAGGATCCAACATTCTGCTGTTTACAAGAAACACACCTCAACCACAAAGACAGGCACCTACTCAGAGTAAAGGGCTGGGATAAGGCTTATCAAGTAAATGGACCTAGGAAACAAGCAGGGGTGGCCATACTAATTTCTAACAAAGTTGACTTCAAACTTAAATCAATCAGGAGAGATGGAGAGGGACATTTTCTACTCATAACAGGAACAATTCATCAGGATGAAATCTCAATCCTGAATATCTATGCCCCTAATATAAAAGCACCCACGTACGTAAAAGAAACATTGTTAAAACTCAAGGCAGCCATCAAACCGCACACATTAATAGTAGGAGACTTTAATACTCCTCTCTCACCAATGGACAGAAACCTAACAGAGAAATAAGAGAATTAAGGGAGGTAATGAATCAAATGGACTTAACAGACATCTATAGAATATTCCACCCAAACAGGAAAGAATATACCTTCTTCTCTGCAGCTCATGGAACCTTCTCAAAAATCGACCACATACTCGGTAACAAAGCAAACATCCACAGTTACAAAAAAATATTAATAACCACCTGTATCTTATCAGATCACCATGGATTAAAGCTAGAATTCAGCAACAATGCTACCCCCAGAAAGCCTACAAACTCATGGAAACTGAATAGTCAACTACTGAACCATACCTGGATTAAGGAAGAAATAAAGAAAGAAATTAAACTCTTCCTTGAAGACAATGAAAATAAAGAAACAACATACTCAAACCTATGGGACACTATGAAAGCAGTTCTGAGAGGAAAGTTCATAGCACTAACTGCCCACTTAAAGAAAACAGAGAAAGCACACATTGGAGACTTAACAGCCCACCTGAAAGCTCTAGAAAAAAAAGAAGCAGACTCACCTAGAAGGGGTAGAAGACTGGAAATAATCAAACTGAGGGCTGAAATCAACAAAATAGAGACACAGAAAACAATTGAAAGAATCAATAAATCAAAAAGCTGGTTCCTGGAGAAAATCAACAAGATTGATAAACCCCTATCCAAACTAATCAAACGGCAGAGAGAGAATTTGCAAATTAATAAAATCAGAAATGAAAAGGGAGACATAACCACAGACACAGAGGAAATTCAGAGAATCATTAGATCTTACTACAAAAGCCTGTATGCCACAAAACTGGAAAATGTAAAAGAAATGGACACTTTTTTAGATAAATACCATTTACCAAAGTTAAACCAGGACCAGGTGAACAACCTAAATAGACCTGTTAGTCGTGAAGAATTAGAAGCTGTTAATCAAAAACCTCCCTTCCAAAAAAAGTCCAGGACCAGATGGTTTCAATGCGGAATTCTACCAGAACTTCCAAGAAGACCTAATACCTATACTCCTTAAGGTATTTCACAATATAGAAACAGAAGAGTCACTGCCAAATTCCTTTTATGAAGCTACAGTAACTCTGATACCAAAACCACACAAAGACCCAACCAAGAAAGAGAATTACAGGCCAATCTCACTCATGAACATCGATGCAAAAATCCTCAACAAAATTCTGGCAAACCGAATCCAAGAACACATTAGAAAAATTATCCATTATGATCAAGTAGGCTTCATACCAGAGATGCAGGGCTTGTTTAACATACGCAAATCTATCAATGTAATCCATCATATAAATAAACTGAAAGAAAAAATCATATGATCGTTTCATTAGACGCTGAAAAAGCATTTGACAAAATTTAACATCCCTTTATGATAAAAGTCTTGGAGAGATTAAGGATACAAGGGTCATACCTAAATTTAATTAAAGTAATATACAGCAAGCCGACAGCTAATATCACATTAAATGGAGAGAAACTTAAAGCCGTCCCACTAAAATCAGGAACACGCCAAGGCTGTCCACTCTCTCCATACCTCTTCAATATAGTTCTCGAAGTTTTAGCAATAGCAATAAGACAACATAAGGGGATAAAAGGGATTCAAATTGGAAAGGAAGAAGTTAAACTTGCATTATTTGCAGATGATATGATAGTGTACATGAGCGACCCCAAAAACTCCACCAAAGAACTCCTACAGCTGATGAACGCCTTTAGTAATGTGGCAGGATACAAGATCAACTCCAAAAAATCAGTCGCCCTCTTTTACACAAAGGATATGGAAGCAGAGAGGGAAATAAGAGAATCATCACCTTTCACGATAGCCACAAAAAGCATAAAATATCTTGGGGTAACTCTAACCAAGGAAGTGAAAGATCTATTTGACAAGAACTTTAAGGCATTGAAGAAAGAAATTGAAGAGGATACCAGAAAATGGAAGGATCTCCCTTGCTCCTGGATTGGGAGGATCAACATAGTAAAAATGGCAATTCTACCAAGGGCAATATATAGATTCAATGCAATCCCCATTAAAATCCCATCAAAATTCTTCACAGATCTTGAAAGGACAATAATCAACTTTATATGGAGAAACAAAAAACCCAGGATAGCCAAAACAATCTTATATAATAAGGGAACTTCTGGAGGCATTACCATCCCTGACTTCAAACTCTATTACAGAGCTACAGTAATGAAAACAGCGTGGTCCTGGCATAAAAACAGAGCAGTCGACCAATGGAATCTTATAGAAGACCCGGACTTTAACCCACAAACCTATGAACAACTAATTTTCGATAAAGGAGCTAAAAGTATACAATGGAAGAAAGAAAGCATCTTCAACAAATGGTGCTGGCACAATTGGATGTCCACCTGTAGAAGAATGAAAATAGACCCATATCTATCACCATGCACAAAACTCAAGTCCAAATGGATCAAAGACCTCAATATCAATCTGAACACACTGAACCTGATAGAAGAGAAAATGGGAAGTACCCTACAACATATGGGCACAGGAGATCGCTTCCTATGTATAACCCCAGCAGCACAGACATTAAGGGCAACATTGAATAAATGGGACCTCCTGAAACTGAGAAGCTTCTGTAAAGCAAAGGACACTGTCATTAAGACAAAAAGGCAGCCTACTGACTGGGAGAAGATCTTCACCAACCCCGCTACAGACAAAGGTCTGATCTCCAAAATATATAAAGAACTCAAGAAACTAGACTTTAAAAGGATAATTAACCCAATTAAAAAATGGGGCACTGAACTGAACAGAGAATTCTCATCAGAAGAAGTTAAAATGGCCAAAAGATACTTAAGGTCATGCTCAACCTCCTTAGCGATCAGAGAAATGCAAATCAAAACAACTTTGAGATATCATCTTACACCTGTCAGAATGGCTAAAATCAAAAACACCAAGGATAGCCTTTGCTGGAGAGGTTGTGGAGAAAGGGGTACCCTCATCCATTGCTAGTGGGACTGCAAACTTGTGCAACCACTTTGGAAATCAGTGTGGCGGTTTCTCAGAAAAATTGGGATCAACCTACCCCTGGACCCAGCAATAGCACTCTTGGGAATATACCCAAGAGATGCCCTAGCATATGACAAAAGCATTTGTCCAACTATTTTCATAGCAGCATTATTTGTAATAGCTAGAACCTGGAAGCAACCTAGATGCCCTTCAATAGAAGAATGGATGAAGAAATTGTGGAATATATATACATTAGAATACTACTCTGTGGTAAAAAACAATGACTTCTTGAATTTTGCATGCAAATGGATGGAAATAGAAAATACGATCCTGAGTGAGGTAACCCAGACCCAAAAAGAAGATCATGGGATGTACTCACTCATAATTGGTTTCTAGCCATGGATAGGGGCCACTGAGTCTATAATTTGTGATCCTAAAGAAGCTAAACAAGAGGGTAAACCCCAGGAAAAACATATAGATATCCTCCCAGCTATGGGAAATAGACAAGATTGATGGGCAAAAAATGGGAATCTTGGGGGGTGTGGTGGGTTGGCGATGAGGGGAGATGGGGAGATAAAAGTGTGAAGGAGAGGATGAGGGGAACTGGGGGAATCGGGGTGATTGGGGGTAAAGGAAGGTTGGATGGGGGAGCAGGGAAACTCATACCTTAGGTAAGGGAGCCACCTAAGGGTTGGCAAGAGACTTGAACCTGGAATGGCTACCAGAAGCCCAGGACAATGTCCCCAGTTAGTTCATTGGGGCACCTGAGGATAGGGAACCTGAAATGAACCTATCCTATAATCATACTGATGAATATCTTGCATATCGCCATAGAACCTTCATCTAGCGATGGATGGAGATAGAGACAGAGACCCACACTGGAGCACCGGACTGAGCTCCCAAGGTTATAATGAGGAGCAGAAGGAGAGAGAACATGAACAAGTCAGGACCATGAGGGGTGCACCCAACCACTGAGACAGGGGGGGCGATCTGTTGGGAGCTCACCAAGGCCAGCTGGACTGCTACTGAAAAAAACATGGGATAAAACCGGACTCTCTGAATATGTTGGACAATGAGAGCTGACGAGAGGCCAAGGAGAATGGCACAGGAACTTTCATCTGGCGATGGATCGAGAGAGAGACAGAGACCCAATTTGGAGCAACCGTCTGAGCTCTTAAGGTCCAAATGAGGAGCAGAAGGAGGGAGAACATGAGCAAGGAAATCAGGACCACGAGGCGTGCACCCACCCACTGTGACAGTGGAACTGATCTTTTGGGAGCTTTCCAAGGCCAGCTGGACTGGGACTGAATAAGCATGGGTTGAAACTGGACTCTCTGAACAAGGCAGACAATGAAGGCTGATGAGAAGCCAAGGACAATGGCACTAGGTTTCGATCCTAATACATGAACTGGCTTTGTGGGAGCATAGCCTGTTTGGATGCTCACCTTCCTGGACCTAGATAGAAGTGGGAGGACCTTGGTCTTCCTGTAGAGCAGGGAATTTGGACTGCTCTTCAGTATCGAGAGGGAGGGGGAGTTGAGTAGGGGGAGGAGAAGTGGAGTGGAGATAGGGGGAGGGGAGCGGGGGGAGGGTGCAATATGTGGCAGGAGGGGGAGGGAAATGGGAAACGGGGAGCAGTTGGAAATTTTAAGTAAAAAAGAATAAAAAAGTCAGGGATGGTAATGCCTCCAGTAGTTCCTTTATTATATAAGATTGTTTTGGCTATCCTGGGTTTTTTGTTTCTCCATATAAAGTTGATTATTGTCCTTTCAAGATCTGTGAAGAATTTTGATGGGATTTTAATGGGGATTGCATTGAATCTATAAATTGCCCTTGGTAGAATTGCCATTTTTACTATGTTGATCCTCCCAATCCAGGAGCAAGGGAGATCCTTCCATTTTCTGGTATCCTCTTCAATTTCTTTCTTCAATGCCTTAAAGTTCTTGTCAAATAGATCTTTCACTTCCTTGGTTAGAGTTACCCCAAGATATTTTATGCTTTTTGTGGCTATCGTGAAAGGTGATGATTCTCTTATTTCCCTCTCTGCTTCCATATCCTTTGTGTATAAGAGGGCGACTGATTTTTTGGAGTTGATCTTGTATCCTGCCATATTACTAAAGGCGTTCATCAGCTGTAGGAGTTCTTTGGTGGAGTTTTTGGGGTCGCTCATGTACACTATCATATCATCTGCAAATAATGCAAGTTTAACTTCTTCCTTTCCAATTTGAATCCCCTTTATCCCCTTATGTTGTCTTATTGCTATTGCTAAAACTTCGAGAACTATATTGAAGAGGTATGGAGAGAGTGGACAGCCTTGGCGTGTTCCTGATTTTAGTGGGATGGCTTTAAGTTTCTCTCCATTTAATTTGATATTAGCTGTCGGCTTGCTGTATATAGCTTTAATTAAATTTCGATCCTAATACATGAACCTGCTTTGTGGGAGCGTGGACTAGGGGGAGGTGAAGTGGAGTGGGGTTAGGGGGAAGGGAGCGGGGGGAGGGGGCAATATGTGGGAGGAGGGGGAGGGAAATGGGAAACGGGGAGCAGTTGGAAATTTTAAGTAAAAAAGAATAAAAAAATAAATCCACATTTAAGAAAAAAGATGTTGTGATTATCATTTGAGTCTTCATTACCTTGCCATTGAAGATTGTTTTTCTAGCTGATACAATTGCCTGCAAATTTTATTATTATTATTTTGTTTTATTACTTAAAAAATACCAATCGAAATTCCCACTTCCCTCCTACTCCCCCCACAGATTTTCTTTCCCACTCCCTCCAATGTTAAGAGAGGGTAAGGCACCCTGCCCTGTGGAAAGTTCAAGGCCCTCCCCACTACATCCAGGTTGAACAAGGTATACATCCAAAGAGAATAAAATGCCAAAAAGCCAGTACATGTAGTAGAGTCAAATTCCAGTGCCATTGTCATTGGCCCCTCAGTCTGCTCCAACTACATTCAGAGGGACTAGTTTGTTCCATGCTCATTCATTCTCAGTTCAGTTGGGGTTGTGAACTCCCATTAGCTCAGGTACATTGTCTCAGTGGGTGAAGCCGTCATGGTCTTGACTTCCTTGTTCATCCTCTCCCCACTTCCACTCTTAAACTGGACCTTGGGAGCTCAGTCCAGTGCTCCGATGTGGGTCTCTGTCTCGTTTCCATCAGTTACTGGATGGATGTTCTATGGTGATATTTAAGATAATCATCAGTCTGACTACAGGGCAAGGCCAGTTCAGGCACCCTCTCCTCTATTGCTTAGAGTCTTAGGTGAGGTCATCCTTGTGAATTCCTGGGAATTTTTCTAGAGCCAGATTTCTTTTTTTTTTCTTTTTTTTAATTCTTTTTTAATTAAAATTTCCAACTGCTCCCCGTTTCCCATTTCCCTCCCCTCCTCCCACACATTGCCCCTTCCCCCCACTCCCCTCCCCCATCCCCACTCCTCTTCTCCTCCCCCCCAGTCCATTCCCCCTCCCTCTCGATACTGAAGAGCAGTCCAAATTCCCTGCCCTACAGGAAGACCAAGGTCCTCCCACTTCCATCCAGGCCCAGGTAGAGCCAGATTTCTTGCTAACCCCAAAATAGCTTCCTCAATCAAGATATCTCTTTCCTTGTTCTCATATCTGTCCTTCCTCCATCTCCATTCCCTCAAGCTCTCCTCTTCTCCCCTCTTCCCCCTTTCTTCTACCCCCCCCACCTCTATGCCCCAAATTTTGTCAGGCGATCTTGTCTGCTTCCAATTTTCAGGTGAATCTATATATGTTTTTCTTTGGGTTCACCGTATTACTTAGCTTCTCTAGGATCATGAACTATAGGCTCAAAGTCCTTTGTTTATGGCTAGTATCCACTGATGTGTGTGATTACATACAATATTCATGTATTTGCATCTTTTATCTAACTCAGGATAGTGTTTTCAAATTCCATCCGTTTGTGTGCAGAATTCAAGATGTTATTGTTTTTTACCACTGAGTAGTACTCTAATGTATAGATGTGTCACAATATCTTTATCCATTCTTTCATTGAGGGGTATCTAGGTTGTTTCCAGGTTCTGTCTATTACAAATAATGCTGTTATGAACATAGTCAAACAAATGCTTTTGTAGTATGATTGAGCATCTTTTTGGTATATTCCAAAGAGTGGTATTACTGGATCCTGAGGTAGGTTGATTCCAGATTTTCTGAGAAACTGCCACACTGATTTCCAAAGTGGTTGCACAAGTTTGCATTCCCACCAGCAGTGGATGAGTGTTGCCCTTGTTCTACATCCTCTCCAGCCTAAGCTATCATTATTGATTTTATGTTGGCCATTCTGACAGGTGTAAGATGGCATCTCAAAGTTGTTTTGATTTGCATTTCCCTGATGTCTAAGGAAGTTGAACATATCCTTAAGTGTCTTTTGACCACTTGAAACTTTTCTGTTGAGAAATCTCTGTTTAGTTCAGTACACCATTTTTAATTGGGTTACTTAGAATTCTAATGTTTAATTTCTTGAGTTCTTTATATGTTTTGGAGATCAGACCTTTGTCTGATGTGGAGCTGATGAAGATCTTCTGCCATTCAATAGGTTGCCTTTTTGTCTTATTAACTGTGTCATTTGATTTAAAGAAGCTTCTCAGTTTCAAGAGGTCCCATTTATTCACTGTTGCTCTTATTGACTGTGCTACTGAGGTTATACTTAGGAAGTGGTCTCCTGTGCTCATGTGTTGTAGACTACTTCCCACTTTCTCTTCTATCAGGTTCAGTGTGTTCAGATTAATATTAATCCATTTGGACTTGAGTTTTTTGCATGGTGATAGATAGGGATCTGTTTTCATTCTTCTACAGGGTGACATCAAGTTATACCAGCACCATTTGTTGAAGATGCCTTCTTTTTTCCATTGTATACTTTTAGCTCCTTTGTCGAAAATCAGAAGTTCATAGGTTTGTGGGCTAATAGCCGGGTCTTCATTTAGATTCCATTGGTCAATACCAATACAATTCCATTGTGAATACCAAGCTGTTTTCATTACTGTAGCTCTGTAATAGAGCTTGATGTCAAACATAGTAATCTTTCTGGGATTTCCTTTATCATATAGGATTGTTTTGGCTATTCTGGGTTATTTGTTTTTTCATATAAAGTTGATAATTATTCTCTCAAGGTCTGTGAAGAATTGTGTTGGGATTTTGATGGCGATTGCATTGAATCTTTAGATTGCTTTTGGTAGAATTGCCATTTTTTACTATGTTGATCCTTACGCAAGAGCATGGGAGATCTTTCCATTTTCTGGTATCTTCTTCAGTTTCCTTCTTCAAAGACTTAAAGTTTTTGTCAAATAGGTCGTTCACTTCCTTGGTTAGTGTTACCCCAAGATACTTTATGTGATTTGTGGCTATTGTCAAAGGTAATGTTTCTCTAATTTCCCTCTCAGCTTCGTTATCCTTTGTGTATAGGAGGGATAATGATTTTCTTTTTTTAGTTAATCTGGTATGCTGTCAATCACTGAAGGTATTTCTCAGCTGTAGGAGTTCTCTGGTACAGAGTTTTGGAGGTCACTTATGTACACTTATATTGTCTGCAAATAATGAAAGTTTGACTTCTTCCTTTCCAATTTAAATCATCTTGATCTCTTGTGTTGTCTTATTGCTATTGCTAGAACTTCAAGTACTGTGTTGAAGAGATATGGAGAGAGTGGACAGCCTCGTCTTGTTCCTGATTTTAGTAGAATGTCTTTGAGTTTCTCTCCATTTAATATGATGTTAGCTGTTGGTTTGCTGTATATTGCTTTTATTATATTTAGATATGATCCTTGTATCCCTAATCTCTCCAAGACCTTTATCATGGAGGGGTACTGAATTTTGTCAAATGCTTTTTCAGCATCTAATGATCATATGGTTTCTTTCTTTGAATTTATTTATTTGATGGATTACACTGATAGATTTTCATATGTTGAACCTGCCCTTCATCTCTGTGATGAAGCCTGGTTGATCATGATGGATGATTTTTTTTTTATGTGTTCTTGGATTGAGTTTGCCAGTATCTTATTGGGAATTTTTGCGTGAGTGAGATTGGTCTGTAATTCTCTTTCTTTGTTGAGTCTTTGTATGGTAACTGAAACTGTGGTAACTGTAACCTCAAAAAAAAAAAAGTTCGGCAATGACCCTTCTGTTTTTATTGTGTGGAACACATTGAGGAGTATAGGTATTAGCTCTTGGATTTTTTGGTATAATTCTAAACTAAAACCAGTCTTGGGCTTTTTTTTTGTCTGGGAGGTTTTTGATGACAGCTTCTATTTCCTCGTGACTTATAGTTCTGTTTAAATTGCTTACCTAGTCATGATTTAATTTGGCTATATGGTATCTATGTAAAAAATGTCCTTTGTCCTATTTTTTTACATTTTTCAATTTTGTGGAGTACAACCTTTTATAGTAAAACCTAATGATGTTCAGAATTTCCTCAGTCTGTTACGTCCCCCTTTTCATTTCTGATCTTGTTAATTGGGCTGTTCTCTCTCTGCCTTTTGATTAGTTTGAATAGGGTTTGTCAGTCTGGTTGACTTTCTCAAAGAACCAGCTCTTTGTTTCATTGATTCTTTTTATTGTTTTCTATGTTTCTGTTTTGTTGATTTCAGCCCTCAATTTGATTATTTCCAGTCTTCTACTCCTCGTGGGTGAGTGTGCTTCTTTTTTTTTTCTAGAGCTTTCAGGTGTACTGTTAAGTCTCTATTGTGAGCTTTCTCCGTTTTCTTATGTAGGCACTTAATGCTATGAACTTTCCTCTTAGCACTGCTTTCATAGTGTCCTATAGGTTTGGGTATGTTGTGCCTTCATTTTCGTTGAATTCAAGAAAGACTTTAATTTATTTTTTCCTTGACTTGGGGGTGGTTTGGTAGTTGACTGTTCAGTTTTAGTGAGTTTGTAGACTCTCTGGGGTAGTATTGTTGTTAAATTTTAACTTTACTCCTTGGCAATCTGATAAGACATGGGTAGTTGCTCCAATTTCTTTGCATCTAGGATGTGTACTTTGTTAACAAGTGTGTGATCAGTTTTAGAGAAGGTTCCACAAGGTGCTGAGAATTCTTTTCTCTTTGGGTGGAATGTCTGTTAAGTCCATTTGATTCATTGCATCTGTTAATTCTCTTATTTCTCTGTTAAGTTTCTGTCTGGTTGACCTGTCCATTGGCGAGATAGGAGTGTTGATATCTTTTACTATTAGTGTGTGGGGTTTTATATGTGATTTAAGTTTTAGTGATTTTTTTTTTACATATGTGGGTCCTCTTATATTACGTACGTAGGTATTCAGGATTGAGACTTCATCTTAATGAATTGTTCCTGTTATAAAGTATCCTTCTCCATCTCTTATGACTGATTTTAGTTTGAAATCCATTTTGTTGATATTAGGATAGCCACATCTTAGCACGTTTTGTGTTAAGAATTTGTTCGATTTAATGTTTTCTTTCGCCAGTGAGTCTATTTCCTCACCTGAGATTTTTTTTCTCCTATCTCTTGTATTCTCGGTTATACTTGTCTCTGTAGTTCCTGTTTGTGAGCCATTGCGGGCAGGGTGGGTTGGGGGAAAACCCAGCAGCAGGAACACACCCTGCTGGCCATCCAGAAAAGCTTAGAGAGTTGGGGAGGGGCTCCGAGGTTGTGTCCCAATGGGAAGGTCCCAGAGCATGGGGCATCCCTCTGTCTGGGCTTGTGGGTGCTGACTCACCTCTCAGGTCCCCTCAACACTGTAACAGGCTGTGTTGCTGGGTTCCAAGGACCATGTAGGCGAAAAGGCATGCTTGGGGACAGGGTGGGTTGACCCTGCAAATTTTATAATTTCATTTTTACCAGCTGAATAATATTCCATTGCGTAAATAAATATACCACATTTTCTATTTATTTCTTAATGGGTATCTAGATGGCTCTAACATATAGATATTATGAATATGATATAAAGCAGCAGTGAACATGGATGAAGAAGTGTCTTGGGATTTAGCATCATTTGGGACTATACCAACAGTAGTATAGCTGGATCCTGAGATAGATTGATTCCCATCTTCCCAAGGAACCACCATATTGATTTCCATAGTGGCTGTACAAGTTTGCATGACTTACTCCACATCCTCAGTAATGTGAGCCATTATTTGTTTTATTGATATTTGTCATTGTTACTGGTGTAAGATGAGTATCAAAGTCTGATTTGCAGGGGTGGGATTGAGACAGGGATTCTCCATTTGGTTATCCCTGTCTTAATACTCATTCGATAGACCAGTCTGACCTTGAACCAGATACCTGCCTGCCTCTGTCTCTAGAGTGCTGACCTACCATGCTTGGCAGCTGACTGCAGATATTAGTATTTTTATTTATATTCTTACACATTTTACTTCTATATCTGACTTTAATTGATTTTTGTTTCTTTTCTTCGTGTCTTTTTCTGGTTATTTATGTATTTTAGGTATTGACCTTTTGTAGTACAAATTTAATTGATCTTAATTAATCAAAACCCAGAGTCAGATACAGGAGTTAAAGCACAAGATCAGAGAAGCAGAGGAGTAAGCCACTAGAGAGACCTTTTACTTCTGCTAATGCTCAGACCAAAGGGACAGTCCTCGAACTGCCTAGACTGCACAGTGTCTGTACCAAACCACAGGCTCCAGTGAGCTCTTGTCACCTCCTCATGTACTTCTCTCTGTCCTGCCGTATCACTCCTGTCTCGATGTGCCTCCGTTTCTGGAATTGAAGGCATGAGATCCTAAGTGTATGTGATCCCAGCACTTAGGATCACATCTTGGAATGCTGACATCCTGTTTCACCAGCACTGTTTGGTGAAGGTGTGAGTTTTTTCCTTCAGTTTGTGTTTCTGGCTTCTTAATTAAAGACCGGATGTCTGTGAGTATTTGAATTTTCATATTGACCTTCAGTTTGATTCCATTAGTCAATGTTTCTTTGTGTGTGTGTGTGTGTGTGTGTGTGTGTGTGTGTGTGTGTGTGTGTTAATACCATGCTTTAACTCAGGGATGGTAATAACTTTTACAGTTCTTTTATTATTCAGGATTGTCTATCCTGAGTTTTTATGTTTGCATATGAAGCTGTGAATTGTCCTTTTGAGAGCTGTGAAGAACTGTGTTGAAATTTTGATGAGGAGTAAAGGGGATCTATAGATTTCCTTTAAGTAGAATGGTCATTTTTACTGTTAATTCAACCACCCCATAAACATGAGAGATCTTTCTATCTTCTGATATCTTCTTCAGACACTTGAAGTTTTTATCATACGAGTCTTTCGCTTCCTTAGTTAGAGTTACCCCAAGATTTATTTTTTTGTTTGAAGCAATTATTAAGGGTATTGTTTCCCTGATTTTTTCCCCAGTCCGTCATTTGTCCACTACTCAGTTCTCTGTGTTAATTTTGTGCCATGTTTGTTTTATGGAAGTGTTTATCAGTTATAGGATTTCCCCAGTAGAACTTTTAGGATTTTTTATATATACTGTCATATCATATGCAAATCAAGATAATTTGACTCATTCCTTTCCCATTTGTTTCCCTCAGTCCCATATGGTTATATATACAATTAGACAATCCAGCATAGCAGTATTATACTACAAAATTGCAGCTATGAAATAACAACATTAAATTTTTTTGAGATGGGGGGAGGTTGAGGCAGGGTTTCTCCGTGTCACTGCCCTGACTGTCCTGGCACTAGCTCTTGTAGACCACGCTGGCCTCAAACTCAAAGAGATCCACCTGCCTCTACCTCCTGGGATTAAAGGCATGTATCACTACCGCCTGGCAACAAGAATTGTTTTATCATTGTGGGTCACCACAACATGAAGAACTGTATTAAAGGGTAGCAGCATTAGGAAAGTTGAGAAACACTGAGACCTTCATGTATATATTAAGTTACTTAATATGAGATATCTCTCCAATTTCATGTTACAGAACCATTTCTACTGTATCTCATGGGTTTGGGCAGGTTATGTTTTCCAATTCTAAAATACTTTTAATTTTCTTCTTGATTTCTGAATTAACCTATTTATTACTCAGTGATGAGGTGTTCAGTTTTTATGGGTTTCTATTCTTCATTTGTTGATTTGCAACTTTAATCCATGGAGGCTAATAGGATACAGCTTGTTATTTCAATTTTATGTTTTCCTGCTGATAACTTGCTGTATGTTCGAGTAAATATTCAGTTTTAGAGGAAGTTTATTGAGCCTCTGAGAAGAAGGTATATTCCTTTGTGTTTGACTATTCTGCAAGTATTAGTCAGGTCTTTTTGGTTTAAGATGTTGCTTAGTGCCAGAATTTCTGTTTAGTTTTTGTCTAAATAACCTGTCTATTGGAGAGAGTGGAGTATAGAAGTTTCCCACTATCAGTGAGGGTCAATAATTATGGTATCTGTAATTAATATGTGTTTAAGTGGTTTGTGGGGTTTTTTGTATTTTGTTTGTTTGGTGGACTTTTTTGTTGTTTGAATTTATTTATTTATTTTGTTGTTGTTGTTGCACAGGTATTAAGAATTCAACTGTCCTCGTGGTGGGCTTTTTTTCCCTTTGATGACTATGTAGTGTTCCTTCTGTCTCTTCTGCTAAGTTGTTGTTCAAAGTCTACATTGTCAGATATTAAAATGGCTACATGGCTTGTTTGATGGGTCCCTTTGCTTGTAAATTTTTTTCCATCCTTTACCCTGAGGTGATTTCTGTCCTTAATGGTAAGGTGTAATTTGTGGATACAGTAGGAGGGATCCTGTTTTCTAATCCATGCTACTAGTCTGTGTCTTTTTATTGGCAAATTGAAGGCATTAAAATTGGGGGTCATTAATAGGTAGCATTTCTTGGTCCATTTATGTTATTCTATAGTGTGGTCCTCTCACTCCTACCCTTATTACTATACTATGGGATTATTTGTGTCTTTGGGGGTATGCTTAACATTTACAGACTGATGTTTCCTTCTAGTGTCTTCTGTAAAACTTGATTATTAGATAAATACTGCTTAAATTTGGTTTTATCATGGAATAATTTTCTTTTCAATTCTTATTTTGCCTAATAGCTTTGCTGGATAGTGTATTCAAGGCTGACTCTTAGGAGTTTTTAGAGCATTTGTCCAGGCCATGGAAGGGGTGATACAGAGGTACACTGAGGTTTTAGAATTCAGTAATCACTTATTCTCAACACCTTCAGTTAGATACTAATTTATATTTTTTTCAAATGATGTGCTTAAAACATTATTTGTATTGCCTGTTTACCAAGCATAACTTCTTTTGCTACTTGGGGCTAACAACTTGGAGAAATTGCTTGAGTTGGGTATATCTGTGCACACATTTAATCCCAGTATTTGGGAGGCAGGACAGATCTATCTTCATTAGTTAAAGGCTAGCCTAGTCTCCATGGCAAGGACTGACATAGCCAGGACTAGTAGAAAGACCCTGTCTGAAAATAAAATAAACAGAAATAGGGGTCATTGTCCTTAACACTCTTTTGACTACTAGGTTGTAGAATCCCTTATGGATACTGAACTGAAAGAGGTCTTCTCCAAAAGAAACTAGTATTCTTAACTGCTAAGCCTGATCATTGGTTTCTTAATAATTTTTTTGTTTTATTTTCATTTTTACTTATTTATTTTGGGGCTTGATTTTACTATCTAGAGTGCTGGCCTAGACCTTATTTACATAGACCAGGCTTACTTCAAGTTCACCGGCATCTATCTACTCAATGCTGGGATTAATGGCTTTGAGGTTTCAGAAGCCCAAGCCAAACCCAGTGCCATGTATGCTTCCATGTTCATTCACAACACTGGACTATGCCTCTGAACTTAAACAAACCCAATAAATGTCTTCTTTTCTTTTTCTTTCTTTATTTTTTTTTTTTGGTTTTATTTTATTTATTTATTTGTTTGTTTATTTATTTATTTATTTATTTTGGTTTTTTGAGACAGGGTTTCTCTGTGGTTTTGGAACCTGTCCTAGAACTAGCTCTTGTAGACCAGACCGGTCTCGAACTCACAGAGATCCGCCTGCCTTTGCCTCCCGAGTGCTGGGATTAAAGGCGTGCACCACCACCGCCCGGCTAATGTCTTCTTTTTTTAAGAACTGATTTGCTCATGGTGTCTTTTCATTGAAGTAGAATAGTGACCGAGACAAAACGATTTTAAAGTTAAATTCCTTTGTTTCCTGATATTTTTAGGTATGAATGTGAAGAATCTTTTACAACTCTGAATGTAGACATTAGGAATCACCAAAATCTTCTTGATTCTTTGGAACAGTATATCAAGGAAGATTTATTAGAAGGTGCAAATGCATATCATTGTGAAAAATGTGATAAAAAGGTATGTTTTATAGCTTTTAAGATTATTACAGTATGTAACAAAACCAGAAGACTTTGGAGTTACTTGTAGTTTTCTTTAAAATTACTTCTGTCATGTGTTTGAGTGAATGGTTGCATTGGTTGACTGCTTGATTGGTATATTAGTTACTTTTCTATTGTTGTGATACAGCAACATTGCCAAGGCAATTTATAGAAGGAAGAGTTAATTTGGGCTTATGGTACTATCGAGATAAGAGTTCATCACTATCACAGGGAAGTAGGGCGTGTGCTGCCTGGAATAGCAAGATAAGAATTCACATCTTAGACCAGGAGTCCCTGTGTAGATGCTGAGAAGCTCCATCTGGACGGGTGAGTGTGTGCTATCCTGGGGCAGACTGTCCTGGTAGAGAGCACAAACGCCCCTCCCCCAGTTCCTGCTGCAGCTCTGCCTGCGCCCTACTTCCCTTGGTCCCTGGCTCATTGGGGCTACCAGGAGTCCCTGTGTAGGTGCTGAGAAGCTCCATCTAGACAGGTGAGTGTGTGCTCTCCTGGGGCGGACTGTCTTGGTAGAGAGCACAAATGCCCCTCCCCCAGCTCCTGCTGCAGCTCTTCCTGCACCTACTTCCCTTGGTCCCTGGCTCATTGGGGCTACCAGGAGTCCCTGTGTAGGTGCTGAGAAGCTCCATCTGGACGGGTGAGTGTGTGCTCTCCTGGGGCAGACTGTCCTGGTAGAGAGCACAAACGCCCCTCCCCCAGGTCCTGCTGCAGCTCTGCCTGCACCCTACTTCCCTTGGTCCCTGGCTCATTGGGGCTACCAGGCATCCCTGTGTAGTTGCTGAGAAGTTCCATCTGGACTGGTGAGTGTGAGATATCCTGGGGCGGACTGTCCTGGTAGAGAGCACAAACGCCCCTCCCCCAGCTCCTGCTTCAGGACCCCCAAGCCTGCCTTGTCTGCAAGGTCCTTAGCTGTGGAACAGCTTCCTGCCCTCTCACTAAGGCTACCAACCCGGAGCAGTGAGTGCCTGACTAGAGGGCAGGCCTCAAGGTGCCCGCCAGGGAACACGGGCCCCTGCTGCTGGGGCTGCAGTGTCTGCTGTGCTCTCCTGGACCCGCTCTGCCTGCGAATACTTGTCTACCTCTTAAAGGCATTCCACTCTTTAAGAAGACATCTTGTGCCATTTGAAGAGATCAGGGAAGACATCCCTGCAACTTTCCATGGCATAGAAAATTCAGAACACTGCTATAGCCTAACATCAATGACTAATTTTAACCAATACTTGGCTCCTCTGTGTTCTTAATTTTGTGCACTATGGTGAACCTATATCGCATATAAAACTGATTTTTCCTAGTTCTGGATTTAAGACTGGATTGGTTCTCCAACTTTAACCCTTGCCATCTCTCTCATGGCAGCTGTTAGGAAACTCATGTCTGTGCTTTAAAAGAAAGGCTTTCTATACTTTAATGTCACATCATATTTAGGTTCCAGTCTTGTGACACCTGCTACTGTGTAAGGTTCCATATCCAGTTCTCTTGGGAATTCAAAGTAATCACTGAATTTGATTGTACATTCTCTTTCCCAGTCATAGTCAAATCGTTTCAGTTGGATAGCAAGAACAGTAGAGAGTTTTTTAATCAGTAAGCGCTTTACTGTATCAACCTAAAACAGAAAATTTAAATCCAATACATAAAATTTAAAAATCAATCATCTAAATTTACATATGTTACAAATATGGAATATAATCAATGTCATTTTTCAACAATATTTGTAAAACATTTAAATAAGTATGCCTCTTCTTTAAGATGCAAAATAGATATTCCTGAAGAGATTCCATATTGTCACTGTTATCCAATCACCTCTTCAAGGTGGATCAGGAATTTAAAATCCTATTTCCTACATGAGGTACTGTCACGTATGGTGCGGGAGAATTGCCTGTATTCTGTCAATCATGTTTTAAATAAATGCTGATTGGTCAGGCAGGAAGTATAGGTGGGAAAAACAGACAGGAAGTAGAAATGATGTAATGAGAACAGGAGAATTCCTCCCACGCCTGCCCAGACCACTGAAGCAGCACTGATGTGATCTGCTCCACTGAAAAAAGGTACGGAGTCACATGGCTAACAGATCAGAAAAATGGGTTAATCAAGACATGAGAGCCAGTGAGAGGCTAGAGCTAATAGGCCAATCAGCTTAAAATTTATGGAGACCTATGTGTGATTTTCTTTGGGGCTAAACAGTTGTGGGGTAAAGGGGAGGACAGAAACACAAACAAGCAGACCCCTCATGTTACACACGTAACCAACCTACTACAATACAGACAGCTTAAAGAGGTATGTGGGTCAAGAAATAGGTGTATTATTTACTGCATATTATATTTAAACATAGTCTATTTTTATATTCTACAATCTAAAAGCTCACAGGTAATTGACTGAATGTAATAACCATAAATGTACATAAAATAAAGGAGTTGTGAAAATCTGGTACAATCAAATGAACTTGATTTGGTGAGTAATCGGGAGTAAACACTTTTAAACTATCACTACTAGAGTCAGGATCTCACTATGGAGTTAAAATTAATTAGCAAGTTCTGGGATTGAAGTATGTACTACAATTAACTATTACTTATATATGTATTAGTATGTCTTTGTGGGCTTTTGTATCAGTGAGGGCATGTGTATGTGTAGATAGAGGTCTATGCACAAAGGCTCAAAGTTGATGCTTCTTCACTTTCTTCCTTATATATCAAGAAAGGATCTCTTATTGAACCTAGAACTCACTATTTTGCCTATTTAGTCTAGCAGTTTGATCCATAATTCCTTGTTTGTCTTCTACACAGTGGGATTATAAGCAGGCTGTCATGCCCACCTAGTTTTTAATGTGAGTTCTAGGAACCTGAACTCCAGTATTTACACTGGGTAGCAACTATTTCCGCCAAATCTACAAATTCTTTCTATTTGTGGGATGGGGTGGGAGGGAGATGGATGGGGGAGAAAGATGGGGACTGTGTATTCCTGGCTGGCATGATGCGCTTAGGTAAACCAGGTTGAGTATGGACTCACAGAGTTGTACATGTCTGTGCTTCTGAAAGGCAGGGTGTGCCACACCTTGTCATGATATTGTTTTGCTGACAAATCTCTATGTAAGCTAGAATGCTAATTTCTTTTATGGTACCATTAATGGAAATTAAAGACATAACAGCACTAGGCACAGTTGTTCATACCAGAAATACCAGTACAGGGAACTCTTGAAGCAGGAGTCTAAATTCAAAGCCAGTCTGGGCTATATAGTTCTAGTCCAGCCCAAGTAACAAGTTTTTCCCAACTAAGCAAATGTTTACAGGGGTGGTGCTATTTGGAAAGATTATGGTCATCTTGGAGGAAGTTTATCACTAGGGGTGAGGACTTTGAGAGAAAAAAAAAACTTGCCTACTTCTGCTTTGCTCTTTTTGCTTTGAGCTTGCATTTTAAGATGTGAATTCTTTTTTTTATTCTTTTATAATTAATATTTCCACCTGCTCCCCGTTTCCCATTTCCCTCCCCTCCTCCCAAATATTGCCCCCTCCCCCCACTACCCTCCTCCTATCCCCACTCCTCTTCTCCACCCCCCACACCATTCCCCCTCCCTTTCGATACTGAAGAGCAGTCCAAATTCTCTGCCCTGCGGGAAGATGAAGGTCTTCTATCTACGTCCAGGAAGGTGAACATCTAAACAGGCTAAGCTCCCACAAAGCCAGATCATGTATTAGGATCGAAACCTAGTGCCATTGTCCTTGGCTTCTCATCAGCCTTCATTGTCTGCCATGCTCAGAGAGTCCAGTTTCAACCCATGCTTATTCAGTCCCAGACGAGCTGGCCTTGGTGGGCTCCCAATAAATCAGATCCACTGTCACAGTGGGTGGGTGCATCCCTCGTGGTCCTGATTTCCTTGCTCATGTTCTCCCTCCTTCTGCTCCTCATTTGGACCTTAAGAGCTCAGACCTTTGCTCCAAATTGAGTCTCTGTCTCTACCTCGATCCATCGCCAGATGAAGGTTCTAAGGTGATATGTAAGACATTCATCAGTATAGGACAGGGTCATTTCAGGTTCCCTCTCCTCAGTTGAACAAGGTACCAACTGGGGACATCTCCCTGGACACCTGCGAACCCCTCTAGAGTCAAGTCTCTTGCCAACGCTAAGATGGCTCCCTTAGTTAGGATATATACTTCGCGGCTCCCATATCCACCCTTCTTATATCCCAAACATCCCAATCCCCCGAGCTCCTCCCATCCTCCCCTTCTCATGTTTCTCATCCCATTTCCCCTTTGCCCCATGCCACCTCACCCGCAAGTTCCCAGTTTTTGCCCGGCAATCTTGTCTACTTCCCCTCTCCAGGCAGATGACTATACGATTTTCTTTGGGTTCACTTTCTTATTTAGCTTCTCTAGGATCACAAATTATATGCTCAATGTCCTTTATTTATGGCTAGAAACCGATTATGAGTGAGTACATCCCATGTTCCTCTTTGTGGGTCTGGGATACCTCACTGAGGATAGTGTTTTCTATTTCCATCCATTTGCACGCAAAATTCGAGAAGTCATTGTTTTTTACCGCTGAGTAGTACTCTAATATGTATATATTCCACATTTTCTTCATCCATTCCTCCATTGAAGGGCATCTAGGTTGTTTCCAGGTTTTGGCTATTACAAACAATGCTGCTATGAACATAGTTGGACAGATACTTTTGTCATTTGATGGGGCATCTCGTGGGTATATTCCCAATAGTGGTATTACTGGATCTTCGGGTAGGTTGATCCCGAATTTCCTGAGAAATCGCCACACTGATTTCCAAAGTGGTTGCACAAGTTTGCATTCCCACCAGCAATGAATGAGTGTGTCCATTTCTCCACAACCTCTCCAGCAAAGGCTATCCTTGGTGTTTTTGATTTTAGCCATTCTGACAGGTGTAAGATGGTATCTCAAAGTTGTTTTAATTTGCATTTCCCTTATCGCTAAGGAGGTTGAGCATGACCTTAAGTGTCTTTTTGCCATTTGAATTTCTTCTGTTGAGAATTCTCTGTTCAGTTCAGTGCCCCATTTTTTTAATTGGGTTAATTATCCTTTTAAAGTCTAGTTTCTTGAGTTCTTTAAATATTTTGGAGATCAGACCTTTGTCTGTTGCAGGGTTGGTGAAGATCTTCTCCCAGTCAGTGGGTTGCCTTTTTGTCTTAGTGACAGTGTCCTTTGCTTTACAGAAGCTACTCAGTTTCAGGAGGTCCCATTTATTCAATGTTGTCCTTAATGTCTGTGCTGCTGGGGATAAACGTAGGAAGTGATCTCCTGTACCCATATGTTGTAGAGTACTTCCCACTTTTTCTTCTATCAGGTTCAGTGTGTTCAGACTAATATTGAGGTCTTGAATCCATTTGGACTTGAGTTTTGTGCATGGTGATAGATATGGATCTATTTTCATTCTTCTACAGGTTGACAACCAGTTCTGCCAGCACCATTTGTTGAAGATGCTCTCTTTTTTCCAATGAATACTTTTAGCTCCTTTATCAAAAATTAGGTGTTCATATGTGTGTGAGTTAAAATCAGGGTCTTCTACTCGGTTCCATTGATCGACTTCTCTGTTTTTATGCCAATACCAAGCTGTTTTCAATACTGAGGCTCTGTAACAGAGTGTGAGGTCAGGGATGGTAATGCCTCCAGACGATCCTTTATTATATAAGAATGTTGTAAAAAAAAAAAAAAAGAATGTTGTGGCTATCCTGGGTTTTTTGTTTCTCCATATAAAGTTGATTATTGTCCTCTCAAGATCTGTGAAGAATTTTGATGGGATTTTAATGGGGATTGCATTGAATCTATAAATTGCCCTTGGTAGAATTGCCATTTTTTACTGTGTTGATCCTCACAATCCAAGAGCAAAGGAAGATCCTTCCATTTTCTGGTATCCTCCTCAATTTCTTTCTTCATAGACTTAAAGTTCTTGTCAAATAGATCCTTCACTTCCTTGGTTAGAGTTACCCCAAGATATTTTATTCTATTTGTGGCTATCGTGAAGGGTGATGCTTCTCTGATTTCCATCTCTGCTTCCTTATCCTTTGTGTATAGGAGGGCAACTGATTTTTTGGAATTGATGTTGTATCCTGCAACGCTACTAAAGGTGTTTATCAGCTGAAGGAGTTCTTTGCTGGAGTTTTTGGGGTCGCTTATGTACACTATCATATCGTCTGCAAATAATGCAAGTTTAACTTCTTCCTTTCCAATTTGAATCCCTTTGATCCCTTTATGTTGTCTTATTGCTATTGCTAGACTTTCAAGCACTATATTAAAGAGGTATGGAGAGAGTGGACAACCTTGTCGTGTTTCTGATTTTAGTGGAATAGCTTTGAGTTTCTCTCCATTTAATTTGATGTTAGCTGACGACTTGCTATAATAGCTTTTATTATACTTAGGTACGACCCTTGTATTCCTAATCTCTCTAAGACCTTTATCATAAAGGGATGTTGAATTTTGTCAAATGCTTTTTCAGCATCTAATGAAATGATCATATGGTTTTTTTCTTTCAGTTTATTTATATGATGGATTACATTGATAGATTTTCGTATGATGAACCAGCCCTGCATCTCTGGTATGAAGCCTACTTGATCATAATGGATAATTTTTCTAATGTGTTCTTGGATACGGTTTGCCAGTATTTTACTGAGTATTTTTGCGTCGATGTTCATGAGTGAGATTGGCCTGTAGTTCTCTTTCTTGGTTGTGTCTTTGTGTGGTTTTGGTATCAGAGTAACTGCAGCTTCATAAAAGGAATTTGGCAATGACTTCTCTGTTTCTATATTGTGAAATACATTAAGGAGTATAGGTATTAGGTCTTCTTGGAAGATCTGGTAGAATTCTACATTGAAGCCATCTGGACCTGGGCATTTTTTGGTGGGGAGGCTGAAGCCGTCTGGACCTGGGCACTTTTTGGTGGGGAGGCTTTTATAACAACTTCTAATTCTTCGCGACTAACAGGTCTATTTAGATTGTTCACCTGGTCCTGGTTTAACTTTGGTATATGGTACTTATCTAAAAAAGTGTCCATTTCTTTTACATTTTCCAATTTTGTGGCACACAGATTTTTTTTTTATTCTTTTTAAATTAAAGTTTCCAACTGCTCCCCGTTACCCATTTCCCTCCCCTCCTCCCACACATTGCCCCTCCCCCCACTCCCCTCCCCCATCCCCACTCCTCTTCTCCTCCCCCCAGTCCATTCCCCCTCCCTCTAGATACTGAAGAGCAGTCCAAATTCCCTGCCCTACAGGAAGACCAAGGTCCTCCCACTTCCATCCAGGCCCAGAAAGGTGAGCATCAAAACAGGCTAAGCTCCCACAAAGCCAGTTCATGTATTAGGATCGAAACCTAGTGCCATTGTCCTTGGCTTCTCATCAGCCTTCATTGTCCGCCATGTTCAGAGAGTCCAGTTTCAACCCATGGTTATTCAGTCCCAGTCCAGCTGGCCTTGAAGAGCTCCCAATAGATCAGTTCCACTGTCACAGTGGGTGGGTGCACACCTCGTGGTCCTGATTTCCTTGGTCATGTTCTCCCTCCTTCTGCTCCTCATTTGGACCTTAACAGCTCAGACCATTGCTCCAATTTGGGTCTCTGTCTCTCTCTCGATCTATCGCCAGTTGAAAGTTCCTGTGCCATTCTCCTTGGCCTCTCGTCAGCTCTCATTGTCCGCCACATTCCGAGAGTCCGGTTTTATCCCATGTTTTTTCAGTAGCAGTCCAGCTGACCTTGGTGAGCTCCCAATAGATCGGCCCCACTGTCTCAGTGGTTGGGTGCACCCCTCATGGTCCTGACTTCCTTGTTCATGTTCTCTCTCCTTCTGCTCCTCATTATAACCTTGGGAGCTCAGTCCGGTGCTCCAGTGTGGGTCTCTGGCTCTATCTCCATCCATCGCTAGATGAAGGTTCTATGGCGATATGCAAGATATTCATCAGTATGATTATAGGATAGGTTCATTTCAGGTTCCCTATCCTCAGGTGCCCCAATGAACTAACTGGGGACATTGCCCTGAGCATCTGGTAGCCATTCCAAGTTCAAGTCTCTTGCCACCCCTTAGGTGGCTCCCTTAACTAAGGTATGAGTTTCCCTGCTCCCCTATCCAACCTTCCTTTATCCCCAATCACCCCGATTCCCCCAGTTCCCCTCATCCTCTCCTTTACACTTTTCTCTCCCCATCACCCCTCATCCCCATCCCACCCCACCCCCAAGATTCCCATTTTTTGCCCATCAGTCATGTCTATTTCCCATAGCTGGGAGGATATCTATATGTTTTTCCTTGGGTTTACCCTCTTGTTTAGCTTCTTTAGGATCACAAATTATAGACTCAGTGGCCCCTATCCATGGCTAGAAACCAATTATGAGTGAGTACATCCCATGTTCTTCTTTTTGGGTCTGGGTTACCTCACTAAGGATCGTATTTTCTATTTCCATCCATTTGCATGCAAAATTCAAGAAGTCATTGTTTTTTACCGCAGAGTAGTACTCTAATGTGTATATATTCCACAATTTCTTCATCCATTCTTCCATTGAAGGGCATGTAGGTTGCTTCCAGGTTCTGGCTATTACAAATAATGCTGCTATGAACATAGTTGGACAAATGCTTTTGTCATATGATAGGGCATCTCTTGGGTATATTCCCAAGAGTGCTATTGCTGGGTCCAGGGGTAGGTTGATCCCAATTTTTCTGAGAAACCGCCACACTGATTTCCAAAATGGTTGCACAAGTTTGCAGTCCCACCAGCAATGGATGAGGGTACCCCTTTCTCCACAACCTCTCCAGCAAAGGCTATCCTTGGTGTTTTTGATTTTAGCCATTCTGACAGGTGTAAGATGATATCTCAAAGTTGTTTTGATTTGCATTTCTCTGATCGCTAAGGAGGTTGAGCATGACCTTAAGTATCTTTTGGCCATTTTAACTTCTTCTGATGAGAATTCTCTGTTCAGTTCAGTGCCCCATTTTTTAATTGGGTTAATTATCCTTTTAAAGTCTAGTTTCTTGAGTTCTTTATATATTTTGGAGATCAGACCTTTGTCTGTAGCGGGGTTGGTGAAGATCTTCTCCCAGTCAGTAGGCTGCCTTTTTGTCTTAATGACAGTGTCCTTTGCTTTACAGAAGCTTCTCAGTTTCAGGAGGTCCCATTTATTCAATGTTGCCCTTAATGTCTGTGCTGCTGGGGTTATACATAGGAAGCGATCTCCTGTGCCCATATGTTGTAGGGTACTTCCCATTTTCTCTTCTATCAGGTTCAGTGTGTTCAGATTGATATTGAGGTCTTTGATCCATTTGGACTTGAGTTTTGTGCATGGTGATAGATATGGGTCTATTTTCATTCTTCTACAGGTGGACATCCAATTGTGCCAGCACCATTTGTTGAAGATGCTTTCTTTCTTCCATTGTATACTTTTAGCTCTTTTATCGAAAATTAGTTGTTCATAGGTTTGTGGGTTAAAGTCCGGGTCTTCTATAGGATTCCATTGGTCGACTGCTCTGTTTTTATGCCAGGACCACGCTGTTTTCATTACTGTAGCTCTGTAATAGAGTTTGAAGTCAGGGATGGTAATGCCTCCAGAAGTTCCCTTATTATATAAGATTGTTTTGGCTATCCTGGGTTTTTTGTTTCTCCATATAAAGTTGATTATTGTCCTTTCAAGATCTGTGAAGAATTTTGATGGGATTTTAATGGGGATTGCATTGAATCTATAGATTGCCCTTGGTAGAATTGCCATTTTTACTATGTTGATCCTCCCAATCCAAGAGCAAGGGAGATCCTTCCATTTTCTGGTATCCTCTTCAATTTCTTTCTTCAATGCCTTAAAGTTTTTGTCAAATAGATCTTTCACTTCCTTGGTTAGAGTTACCCCAAGATATTTTATGCTGTTTGTGGCTATCGTGAAAGGTGATGATTCTCTTATTTCTCTCTCTGCTTCCAGATCCTTTGTGTATAAGAGGGCGACTGATTTTTTGGAGTTGATCTTGTATCCTGCCACATTACTAAAGGCGTTTATCAGCTGTAGGAGTTCTTTGGATGAGTTTTTGGTGTCGCTCATGTACACTATCATATCATCTGCAAATAATGCAAGTTTAACTTCTTCCTTTCCAATTTGAATCCCCTTTATCCCCTTATGTTGTCTTATTGCTATTGCTAAAACTTCGAGAACTATATTGAAGAGGTATGGAGAGAGTGGACAGCCTTGGCGTGTTCCTGATTTTAGTGGAATGGCTTTAAGATTCTCTCCATTTAATATGATATTAGCTGTCGGCTTGCTGTATATAGCTCTAATTATATTTAGGTATGACCCTTGTATCCCTAATCTCTCCAAGACTTTTATCATAAAGGGATGTTGAATTTTGTCAAATGCTTTTTCAGCATCTAATGAAACGATCATATGGTTTTTTTCTTTCAGTTTATTTATATGATGGATTACATTGATAGATTTGCGTATGTTAAACCAGCCCTGCATCTCTGGTATGAAGCCTACTTGAACATAATGGATAATTTTTCTAATGTGTTCTTGGATTCGGTTTGCCAGAATTTTGTTGAGGATTTTTGCGTCGATGTTCATGAGTGAGATTGGCCTGTAATTCTCTTTCTTGGTTGGGTCTTTGTGTGGTTTTGGTATCAGAGTTACTGTAGCTTCATAAAAGGAATTTGGCAATGACTCTTCTGTTTCTATATTGTGAAATACATTAAGGAGAATAGGTATTAGGTCTTCTTGGAAGTTCTGGTAGAATTCCGCATTGAAACAATCTGGTCCTGGACTTTTTTTGGAAGGGAGGTTTTTGATAACAGCTTCTAATTCTTCACGACTAACAGGTCTATTTAGGTTGTTCACCTGGTCCTGGTTTAACTTTGGTAAATGGTATTTATCTAAAAAAGCGTCCATTTCTTTTACATTTTCCAGTTTTGTGGCATACAGGCTTTTGTAGTAAGATCTAATGATTCTCTGAATTTCCTCTGTGTCTGTGGTTATGTCTCCCTTTTCATTTCTGATCTTATTAATTTGCAAATTCTCTCTCTGCCGTTTGATTAGTTTGGATAGGGGTTTATCAATCTTGTTGATTTTCTCCAGGAACCAGCTTTTTGATTCATTGATTCTTTCAATTGTTTTCTGTGTTTCTATTTTGTTGATTTCAGCCCTCAGTTTGATTATTTCCAGTCTTCTACCCCTTCTAGGTGAGTCTGCTTCTTTTTTTTCTAGAGCTTTCAGGTGGGCTGTTAAGTCTCCAATGTGTGCTTTCTCTGTTTTCTTTAAGTGGGCAGTTAGTGCTATGAACTTTCCTCTCAGAACTGCTTTCATAGTGTCCCATAGGTTTGAGTATGTTGTTTCTTTATTTTCATTGTCTTCAAGGAAGAGTTTAATTTCTTTCTTTATTTCTTCCTTAATCCAGGTATGGTTCAGTAGTTGACTATTCAGTTTCCATGAGTTTGTAGGCTTTCTGGGGGTAGCATTGTTGCTGAATTCTAGCTTTAATCCATGGTGATCTGATAAGATACAGGTGGTTATTAATATTTTTTTGTAACTGTGGATGTTTGCTTTGTTACCGAGTATGTGGTCGATTTTTGAGAAGGTTCCATGAGCTGCAGAGAAGAAGGTATATTCTTTCCTATTTGGGTGGAATATTCTATAGATGTCTGTTAAGTCCATTTGATTCATTACCTCCATTAATTCTCTTATTTCTCTGTTAGGTTTCTGTCTACTTGACCTGTCCATTGGTGAGAGAGGAGTATTAAAGTCTCCTACTATCAATGTGTGCGGTTTGATGGCTGCCTTGAGTTTTAACAATGTTTCTTTTACGTACGTGGGTGCTTTTATATTAGGGGCATAGATATTCAGGATTGAGACTTCATCCTGATGAATTGTTCCTGTTATGAGTAGAAAATGTCCCTCTCCATCTCTCCTGATTGATTTAAGTTTGAAGTCAACTTTGTTAGAAATTAGTATGGCCACACCTGCTTGTTTCTTAGGTCCATTTACTTGAAAAGCCTTATCCCAACCCTTTACTCTGAGTAAGTGCCTGTCTTTGTGGTTGAGGTGTGTTTCTTGTAAACAGCAGAATGTTGGATCCTGTTTTCGTATCCAATCTCTTAGTCTGTGCCTTTTTATAGGAGAGTTGAGTCCATTGACATTAAGTGATATTAATGACCAGTGGTTGTTAACTCCGGTCATTTTTTTTAGTAGTAGATTTTGTGTGTTTCCCTTTTTTGAGATGTGCTGGTAAAGGGTCTCTAGATGTCATAGTTACTGTGGTCATTGTTGGACTCCTTGATTAGTGATTTTCCTTCTATTACTTTCTGTAAGGCTAGAATTGTGGGTACGTATTGTTTAAATTTGTTTTTATCCTGGAAAATTTTGTTTTCTCCATTTATAGTGAATGAAAGCTTGGCTGGGTATAGTAGTCTGGGCTTGCATCCATGGTCTCTTAGTTTCTGCAGTACATCTATCCTGGACCTTCTGGCTTTCATGGTTTCCATAGAGAAGTCAGGTGTAAGTCTGATAGGTTTACCTTTATAAGTAACTTGGCCTTTTTCCTTTGCTGCTCTTAGTATTCTTTCTTTATTCTGTATGCTTTGTGTTTTGATTATTATATGGCGAGAGGATGTTTTTTTTTGATCCAGCCTATTCGGTGTTCTGTATGCTTCTTGAACCTTCATAGGTATATCTTTCTTTAGGTTGGGAAAGTTTTCTTCTATAATTTTATTAAATATATTTTCTGGACCGTTGAGCTGCGCTTCTTCTCCTTCTTCTATTCCTATTATTCTTAGGTTTGGTCTTTTTATTGTGTCCCATATTTCCTGAAAGTTTTGTGATGAGAATTTGTTGGCCTTGCTGTTTTCTTTGATCAGCGTGTTTATTTTCTCTATGGTATCTTCAGAATCTGAGATTCTTTCTTCTATCTCTTGTATTCTGTTGGTTATGCTTGCTTCTGAAGTCTCTATTCGTTTACCTAGATTTTCCCTGTGCAGCTGGCCTTCTGTTTGTGTTTTCTTCTTTGCCTCCATTTCAGTTTTTAAGTCTTGAACTGTTTCCATTATCTGTTTGATTGTTTTTCCTTGGTTTCCTAGGGTATCATTCACTGATTTACTCAATTCTTCAAACTTTCTGTTATACTTCTCATCCATTTCTATAAGGGCATTTTTTACATGTTGTTTAAGGGCGTCAATCACTTTCATAAAGTCAATTTTATCTACCTCTTCATGATTAAGGTGTTCATGTCCACCTGTTGGGAGGTCGCTGGGTTCTGGTGGTTTCATATAGTTTTTCAGATTGTTAGGTGAATTCTTGCATTGGCGCCTGCCCATCTCTTTCTCCGAATGCTCCCCTCTGGATGTTCTTTTACCGGATCAGGTCTCCTTGCCTACTGATGTACCTTCCCAGTGATGGCTCTCTGCAGTGCTAGCTCTCCTGGTGTTCTAGTGATGTCTCTCCTTGCTTGTTGCAGGCAGGCCAGTGAAACAAAGGAAGTCTCGCCTGCCTACTTGCCCTGAGGATTTGCTCCCAGCGCCAGACAGACTGAGCTGGATGGTGTTATGTGCCCAAAGAGGAAAGGGGACAGAAGGAAGAAGGGTTCTGGATGCAAGCTGGGTGGGACAAGAAGAGAGAGGCAGTATGGGGGGGTAGAACCCCTGCAGGGAGCCCGGGGAGTATAGGGAGGGGGATGAGGAACTTCAGAGTTCCCTGTCCAGGGCTGCTTCCGCCTCCGCTGGTCACAAACTCACCGCACTGCTGTCCTCCTGGTGCCGAGATCAGATCTCCGTGCAGGTTGGGTAGTTCGTAAACAAAGCGCCTACCTTGGTTGGTGCAGGCGGGCCAGTGAGACAAAGGAGGTCTCGCCTGCCTGCTTGCCCTGAGGATTTGCCCCCAGCACCAGACAGACTGAGCTGGATGGTGTTATGTGCCCAAAGAGGAAAGGGGACAGAAGGAAGAAGGGTTCTGGATGCAAGCTGGGTGGGACAAGAAGAGAGAGCCAGTATGGGGGGGTAGAGCCCCTGCAGGGAGCCCGGGGAGTATAGGGAGGGGGATGAGGAACTTCAGAGTTCCCTGTCCAGTCACAAACTCACCGCACTGCTGTCTCTCCTGGTGCCGAGATCAGATCTCTGTGCAGGTTGGGTAGTTCGTAAACAAAGCGCCTACCGCACTGCTTTCTCTCCTGGTGCCGAGATCAGATCTCCGTGCAGGTTGGGTAGTTCGTAAACAAAGCACCTACCTTGGTTGGTGCAGGCGGGCCAGTGAGACAAAGGAGGTCTCGCCTGCCTACTTGCCCTGAGGATTTGCCCCCAGCGCCAGACAGACTGAGCTGGATGGTGTTATGTGCCCAAAGAGGAAAGGGGACAGAAGGAAGAAGGGTTCTGGATGCAAGCTGGGTAGGACAAGAAGAGAGAGGCAGTATGGGGGGGTAGAGCCCCTGTAGGGAGCCCGGGGAGTATAGGGAGGGAGATGAGGAACTTCAGAGTTCCCTGTCCAGGGCTGCTTCCGCCACCGCTGGTCACAAACTCACCGCACTGCTTTCTCTCCTGGTGCCGATATCAGATCTCCTTGCAGGTTGGGTAGTTCGTAAACAAAGCACCTACCTTGGTTGGTGCAGGCGGGCCAGTGAGACAAAGGAGGTCTCGCCTGCCTGCTTGCCCTGAGGATTTGCCCCCAGCGCCAGACAGACTGAGCTGGATGGTGTTATGTGCCCAAAGAGGAAAGGGGACAGAAGGAAGAAGGGTTCTGGATGCAAGCTGGGTGGGACAAGAAGAGAGAGGCAGTATGGGGGGGTAGAGCCCCTGCAGGGAGCCCGGGGAGTATAGGGAGGGGGATGAGGAACTTCAGAGTTCCCTTTCCAGTGCTGCTTCCGCCTCCGCTGGTCACAAACTCACCGCACTGCTGTCTCTCCTGGTGCCGAGATCAGATCTCCGTGCAGGTTGGGTAGTTCGTAAACAAAGCGCCTACCTTGGTTGGTGCAGGCGGGCCCGTGAAACAAAGGAGGTCTCGCCTGCCTGCTTGCCCTGAGGATTTGCCCCCAGCGCCAGACAGACTGAGCTGGATGGTGTTAGGTGCCCAAAGAGGAAAGGGGACAGAAGGAAGAAGGGTTCTGGATCGGCACACAGGTTTTTGTAGTAAGATCTAATGATTCTCTGAATTTCCTCTGTGTCTGTGGTTATGTCTCCCTTTTCGTTTCTGATTTTGTTAATTTGCGTATTCTCTCTCCGCCGTTTGATTAGTTTGGATAGGGGTTTATCAATCTTATTGATTTTCTCCAAGAACCAGCTTTTTGTTTCATTGATTCTTTCGATAGTTTTCTGTGTTTCTATTTTGTTGATTTCAGCCCTCAATTTGATTATTTCCAGTCTTCTACTTCTCCTAGGTGAGTCTGCTTCTTTTTTTTCTAAAGCTTTCAGGTGGGCTATTAAGTCTCCAATGTGTGCTTTCTCCGTTTTCTTTAAGTGGGCACTTAATGCTATGAACTTTCCTCTTAGCACTGCTTTCATAGTGTCCCATAGGTTTGAGTATGTTGAGTCTTCGTTTTCATTGAATTCAAGAAAGACTTTAATTTCTTTTTTTATTTCTTCCTTGATCCAGGTGTGGTTCAGTAGTTGACTGTCCAGTTTCCATGACTTCATAGGCTTTCTGGGGAGAGCATTGTTGTTGAATTCTAACTTTAATCCATGGTGATCTGATAAGACACAGGTGGTTACCGATATTTTTTTGTAGCTGTATAAGTTTGCTTTGTTACTGAGTATGTGGTCTATTTTCGAGAAGGTTCCATGAGCTGCAGAGAAGAAGGTATATTCTTTCTTATTTGAGTGGAATGTTCTATAGATGTCTGTTAAGTCCATTTGATTTATTACCTCCATTAATCCTCTTATTTCTCTGTTAGGTTTCTGTCTGATTGACCTGTCCATTGGTGAGAGAGGAGTGTTGAAATCTCCTACTATTAGTGTGTGTGGTTTGATGACTGCCTTGAGTTTTAGTAACGTTTCTTTTACATAAGTGGGTGCTTTTATATTAGGGGCATATATATTCAGGATTGAGACTTCATCCTGGTGAATTGTTCCTGTTATGAGTAAAAAATGTCCCTCTCCATCTCATTTCATTGATTTTAGTTTCAAGTCAACTTTCTTAGAAATTAGAATGGCCACACCTGCTTGTTTCTTAGGTCCGTTTGCTTGATAAACCTTTTCCCAGCCCTTTACTCTGAGTAGATGTCTGTCTTTGTGGTTGAGGTGTGTTGGATCCTGTTTTCATATCCAATCTCTTAGCCTGTGCCTCTTTATAGGTGAGTTGAGTCCATTGATATTAAGTGATATTAATGAACAGTGGTTGTTAACTCCGGTCATTTCTCCTTTCTTTCTTTCTTTCTTCCTTCCTTCCTTCCTTCCTTCCTTCCTTCCTTCCTTCCTTCCTTTCTGTAGTAGAGTTTGTGGTTTCCCTTCTTCAAGTTGTGCTGGTGAAGGGTCATTAGATGTCTGAGGTATTGTGGGCATTGTTGGACTCCTTGGTTTGTGATTTTCCTTCTATTACTTTCTGTAGGGCTGGATTTGTGGCTACGTATTGTTTAAATTTGTTTTTATCCTGGAAAATTTTGTTTTCTCCATTTATAGTGAACGAAAGCTTGGCTGGGTATAGTAGTCTGGGCTTGCATCCATGGTCTCTTAGTTTCTGCAGTACATCTATCTATCCAGGACCTTCTGGCTTTCATGGTTTCCATAGAGAAATCAGGTGTAAGTCTGATAGGTTTACCTTTTTAGGTAACTTGACCTTTTTCCTTTGCAGCTCTTAATATTCTTTCTCTATTCTGTATGTTTTGTGTTTTGATTATTATATGATGAGGAGATTTTTTTTTTGATCCAGTCGATTCGGTGTTCTGTATGCTTCTTGGACCTTCAAAGGAATATCTTTCTTAAGGTTGGGAAAGTTTTCTTCTATAATTTTATTAAATATATTTTCTGGACCATTGAGCTGTACTTCTTCTCCTTCTTCTATCCCTATTATTCTTAGGTTTGGTCTTTTTATTGTGTCCCAGATTTCCTGAATGTTTTATGTTGAGAATTTGTTGGTTATGCTGTTTTCTTTGATCAGAGTGTTTATTTTCTCCATAGTATCTTCAGTGTCTGAGATTCTTTCTTCTATCTCTTGTAATCTGTTGGTGGTACTTTTCTCTGTAGTTCCTGTTCGTTTATCCAAATTTTCCATCTCCATCCTTCCCTCGGTTTGTGTTTTCTTTATTACTTCCACTTCATTCTTCAAGTATTGAACCGTTTCCCTTACCTGTTTGATTACTTTTTCTTGTTTTTCTTGGTTTTCTTGGGTATCTTTGAGAGATTTATTCATTTCCTCTACCTTTTTGTTTGTAATCTCTAATTGATTATGGCAGTTTTTCACCTCCTGTTTAAGGTCCTCTCTTATTTTCATATAATTCACTTTTGAGTCGAAATCTTGTAATTCTTCTGGATTAGGGTGTACACTTCTTATTTTGGGATTCCTGTATTCTGGTGATGTCACGTTGCCTTTCAAGTTGTTGGGGGAATTCTTGCATTGGCGCCTGCCTATCTCTTCGTTCAAATGGAGCCAGGAGAGGCCTGGTGTCTTGGACCAGTCTTTGCTGTGACTAACTCTCTAGGTGTATCTCCTCAGTGTAGGGGCAGGAACCGTTCCCTACCAGATGAACTCCTCAACACCAAAACAGGGATGCCTGGTATTCCAATGACCCGCGGAAAGAAGGGCAAATGCAGGGGGTAGGGCGGGGTCGAGTAGAACACAGGCAACACTGCAGTACAAGCTGGAGGTGCCTGTGCTCCCTTTCGGAGGTTGCTGAGGCCTGCCCGCTAGGCAGGCACTCACTGCTCTGGTTAGGTAGCCTTAGTGTAGGGGGGTTTGTGCTCTCTACCGGGACAGTCTGCCCCAGGATAGCACACACTCACCCATCCAGATGGAACTTCTCAGCACCTACTCAGGGACTCCTGGTAGTCCCAATGAGCCAGGGACCAAGGGAAGTAGGGGGCAGGCAGAGCGGGTCCAGGAGAGCACAGCAGACACTGCAGCCCCAGCAGCAGGGGCCCGTCTTCCCTGGCATGGATCTTGAGGCCTGCCCTCTAGTCAGGCACTCACTGCTCTGGGTTGGTAGCCTTAGTAAAAGGGCAGGAAGCTGTTCCACAGCTAAGGACCTTGCAGACAAGGCAGGCTATGGGGTGGTGGTGGGGGCGCGTGTGTAGGTAAGAAAGCCCTGCAGCAGGAGCTGGGGGAGGGGCGTTTGTGCTCTCTACCAGGACAGTCTGCCCCAGGAGAGCACACACTCACCCGTCCAGCTGGAACTTCTCAGCACCTACACAGGGACTCCTGGTAGCCCCAATGAGCCAGGGACCAAGGGAAGTAGGGTGCAGGAAGAGCTGCAGCAGGAGCTGGGGGAGGGGCGTTTGTGCTCTCTACCAGGACAGTCTGCCCCAGGATAGCACACACTCACCCATCCAGATGGAGCTTCTCAGCACCTACACAGGGACTCCTGGTAGCTCCATTGAGCCAAGGACCATGGGAAGTAGGGCGCAGGCAGAGCTGCAGCAGGAGCTGGGGGAGGGGATTTGTGCTCTCTACCGGGCTTTTTTTTTTCCTGTTAGTTTGTTTGGTTGCATTATGCTCTAATAGGCTATAGGAAGTGATTTCAATCTTTTTGACTTGATAAAAATTTGTTTTGTATCTCAAGCTGTGATCTGTTTAAGAAATGCTTCCATGTGCCTCTGAGTAAATGTGTATTCTTTGCGTGGCTAGGGAATTCTGTAGATCTTTTCAATCCCATTTGTGGGATATTGAAATCACCTACTATTAGTAGATTTATTTTAATGTGCTGTCTTTAAATCCAGTAGTGAATTTTTACGAAATTGGGAGCCCAGAATTTGGTGCATGTATGTTTAGTGTACTGATGTCTTCTTTGTTAACTATTACTTGATCAGAATGATCTGCCTTTCTTTTTTTTTTTTTTTTTGATAGGTACCAGATACCAAAATTTAATCAGGATCAGATAAGCAATTATTTTATTATTATTTTTTTACTTATTTATTTATTTTTATTCTTTTTTAATTAAAATTTCCACCTGCTCCCCATTTCCCATTTCCCTCCCCTCCTTCAGGCATTTGAGTCGTGTATGTGCCCACACAGAAACACACATACATACACAAAATGAAAAATAAAATCTCAGAAATAATTAAATTAGCTAATTATACTTGGTATTGAAACCCACAGTTTTAATCCTAATACTTTTTTAAATATATAATAATTATCTGATTTCAGAGAACTTTTTTCTGGTGGAAACACTGGGATTAACTTTGAGAAATATGACGATATACCAGTAGAGGCAACTGGAAGTAACTGTCCTCCTCATATTGAAAATGTAAGTTTTTCAGTTTGACTATTAATTTTTTTTTTAATTTTTTTTTTATTCTTTTTGAATTAAAATTTCCACCTGCTCCCCGTTTCCCATTTCCCTCCCCTCCTCCCAAATATTGTCCCCTACCCCCACTTCCCTCCCCCTATCCCCACTCCTCTTCTCCTCCCCCCACTCCATTCCCCCTCCCTCTCGATAATAAAGAGCAGTCCAAATTCCCTGCCCTGCGGGAAGACCAAGGTCCTTCTATCTACGTCCAGAAAGGTGAGCGTCCAAACCGGCTAAGCTCCCACAAAGCCAGTTCATGTATTAGGACCGAAACCTAGTGCCATTGTCCTTGGCTTCTCATCAGTCTTCATTGACCGCCATGCTCAGAGAGTCCGGAATCAACCCATGCTTATTCAGTCCCAGACCAGCTGGCCTTGGTGGGCTCCCAATAAATCAGTTCCACTGTCACAGTGGGTGGGTGCATCCCTCGTGGTCCTGATTTTTTTGCTATTGTTCTCCCTCCTTCTGCTCCTCATTTGGACCTTAAGAGCTCAGACCGTTGCTCCAAATTGAGACTCTGTCTCTACCTCGATCCATCGCCAGATGAAGGTTCTAAGGTGATATGCAAGATATTCATCAGTATAGGATAGGGTCATTTCAGGTTCCCTCTCCTTAGTTGCCCAAGGTACCAGCTGGGGACATATTCCTGGACACCTGCGAACCCCTCAAGAGTCAAGTCTCTTGCCAACCCTAAGATGGCTCCCTTAGATAGGATATATACTTCGCTGCTCCCGTATCCATCCTTCCTATATCCCAACCATCCCAATCCCCCGAGCTCCTCCCATCCTCCCCTTCTCATATTTCTCATCCCATTTCCCCTTTGCCCCATGCCACCTCACCCGCAAGTTCCCAGTTTTTGCCCTGGAATCTTGTCTACTTCCCCCTCTCCATGCGGATGACTATATGATTTTCTTTGGGTTCACTTTCTTATTTAACTTCTATAGGATCACACATTATATGCTTAATGTCTTTTATTTATGGCTAGAAACCGATTATGAGTGAGTACATCCCAAGTTCCTCTTTTTGGGTCTGGGATACCTCACTCAGGATAGTGTTTTCTATTTCCATCCATTTGCACGCAAAATTCGAGAAGTCATTGTTTTTTACTGCTGAGTAGTACTCTAATATGTATATATTCCACACTTTCTTCATCCATTCCTCCATTGAAGGGCATCTAGGTTGTTTCCAGGTTTTGGCTATTACAAACAATGCTGCTATGAACATAGTTGAACAGATACTTTTGTCATTTGATGTGGCATCTCTTGGGTATATTCCCAATAGTGGTATTACTGGATCTTGGGGTAGGTTGATCCCAAATTTCCTGAGAAATCGCCACACTGATTTCCAAAGTGGTTGCACAAGTTTGCATTCCCACCAGCAATGAATGAGTGTGCCTCTTTCTCCACAACCTCTCCAGCAAAGGCTATCATTGGTGTTCTTGATTTTAGCCATTCTGACAGGTGTAAGATGGTATCTCAAAGTTGTTTTAATTTGCATTTCCCTTATCGCTAAGGAGGTTGAGCATGACCTTAGGTGTCTTTTGGCCATTTGAATTTCTTCTGTTGAGAATTCTCTGTTCAGATCAGTGCCCCATTTTTTTATTGGGTTCATTAGCATTTTAAAGTTTAGTTTCTTGAGTTCTTTATATATTTTGGTGATCAGACCTTTGTCTGTTGCAGGGTTGGTGAAAATCTTCTCCCAGTCAGTGGGTTGCCTTTTTGTCTTAGTGACAGTGTCCTTTGCTTTACAGAAGCTACTCAGTTTCAGGAGGTCCCATTTATTCAATGTTGCCCTTAATGTCTGTGCTGCTGGGGATAAACGTAGGAAGTGATCTCCTGTACCCATATGTTGTAGAGTACTTCCAACTTTTTCTTCTATCAGGTTCAGTGTGTTCAGACTAATATTGAGGTCTTTAATCCATTTGGACTTGAGTTTTGTGCATGGTGATAGATATGGATCTATTTTCATTCTTCTACACGTTGACAACCAGTTCTGCCAGCACCATTTGTTGAAGATGCTCTCTTTTTTTCCATTGAATACTTTTAGCTCCTTTATCAAAAATTAGGTGTTCATAAGTTTGTGGGTTAAAATCAGGGTCTTCTACTCGGTTCCATTGGTCGACTTCTCTGTTTTTATGCCAATACCAAACTGTTTTCAATACTGAGGCTCTGTAATAGAGTTTGAAGTCAGGGATGGTAATGCCTCCAGAAGATCCTTTATTATATAAGATTGTTTTGGCTATCCTGGGTTTTTTGTTTCTCCATATAAAGTTGATTATTGTCCTCTCAAGATCTGTGAAGAATTTTGATGGGATTTTGATGGGGATTGCATTGAATCTATAAATTGCCCTTGGTAGAATTGCCATTTTTACTATGTTGATCCGCCCTATCCAAGAGCAAGGGAGATCCTTCCATTTTCTGGTATCCTCCTCAATTTCTTTCTTCATTGACTTAAAGTTCTTGTCAAATAGATCCTTTACTTCCTTGGTTAGGGTTACCCCAAGATATTTTATGCTATTTGTGGCTATCGTGAAGGGTGATGCTTCTCTGATTTCCATCTCTGCTTCCTTATCCTTTGTGTATAGGAGGGCAACTGATTTTTTGGAATTGATCTTGTATCCTGCAACGCTACTAAAGGTGTTTATCAGCTGAAGGAGTTCTTTGCTGGAGTTTTTGGGGTCGCTTATGTACACTATCATATCGTCTGCAAATAATGAAAGTTTAACTTCTTCCTTTCCGATTTGAATCCCTTTGATCCCCTTATGTTGTCTTATTGCTATTGCTAGAATTTCAAGCACTATATTAAAGAGGTATGGAGAGAGTGCACAACCTTGTCGTGTTCCTGATTTTAGTGGAATAGCTTTGAGTTTCTCTCCATTTAATTTGATGTTAGCTGACGGCTTGCTATAAATAGCTTTTATTATAGTTAGGAACGACCCTTGTATTCCTAATCTCTCTAAGACCTTTATCATAAAGGGATGTTGAATTTTGTCAAATGCTTTTTCAGCATCTAATGAAATGATCATATGGTTTTTTTCTTTCAGTTTATTTATATGATGGATTACATTGATAGATTTTCGCATGTTGAACCAGCCCTGCATCTCTGGGATGAAGCCTACTTGATCATAATGGATAATTTTTCTGATGTGTTCTTGGATTCGGTTTGCCAGTATTTTATTGAGTATTTTTGCGTCGATGTTCATGAGTGAGATTGGCCTGTAGTTCTCTTTCTTGGTTGTGTCTTTGTGTGGTTTTGGTATCAGAGTAACTTCAGCTTCATAAAAGGAATTTGGCAATGACTTCTCTGTTTCAATATTGTGAAATACATTAAGGAGTATAGGTATTAGGTCTTCTTGGAAGTTCTGATAGAATTCTGCATTGAAGCCATCTGGACCTGGGCTTTTTTTGGTGGGGAAGTTTTTTATAACAACTTCTAATTCTTCGCGACTAACAGGTCTATTTAGATTGTTCACCTGGTCCTGGTTTAACTTTGGTATATGGTACTTATCTAAAAAAGTGTCCATTTCTTTTACATTTTCCAATTTTGTGGCACACAGATTTTTTTTTATTCTTTTTAAATTAAAGTTTCCAACTGCTCCCCGTTACCCATTTCCCTCCCCTCCTCCCACACATTGCCCCCTCCCCCCACTCCCCTCCCCCATCCCCACTCCTCTTCTCCTCCCCCCCAGTCCATTCCCCCTCCCTCTCGATACTGAAGAGCAGTCCAAATTCCCTGCCCTACAGGAAGACCAAGGTCCTCCCACTTCCATCCAGGCCCAGGTAGAGCCAGATTTCTTGCTAACCCCAAAATAGCTTCCTCAATCAAGATATCTCTTTCCTTGTTCTCATATCTGTCCTTCCTCCATCTCCATTCCCTCAAGCTCTCCTCTTCTCCCCTCTTCCCCCTTTCTTCTACCCCCCCCACCTCTATGCCCCAAATTTTGTCAGGCGATCTTGTCTGCTTCCAATTTTCAGGTGAATCTATATATGTTTTTCTTTGGGTTCACCGTATTACTTAGCTTCTCTAGGATCATGAACTATAGGCTCAAAGTCCTTTGTTTATGGCTAGTATCCATGATGTGTGTGATTACATACAATATTCATGTATTTGCATCTTTTATCTAACTCAGGATAGTGTTTTCAAATTCCATCCGTTTGTGTGCAGAATTCAAGATGTTATTGTTTTTTACCACTGAGTAGTACTCTAATGTATAGATGTGTCACAATATCTTTATCCATTCTTTCATTGAGGGGTATCTAGGTTGTTTCCAGGTTCTGTCTATTACAAATAATGCTGTTATGAACATAGTCAAACAAATGCTTTTGTAGTATGATTGAGCATCTTTTTGGTATATTCCAAAGAGTGGTATTACTGGATCCTGAGGTAGGTTGATTCCAGATTTTCTGAGAAACTGCCACACTGATTTCCAAAGTGGTTGCACAAGTTTGCATTCCCACCAGCAGTGGATGAGTGTTGCCCTTGTTCTACATCCTCTCCAGCCTAAGCTATCATTATTGATTTTATGTTGGCCATTCTGACAGGTGTAAGATGGCATCTCAAAGTTGTTTTGATTTGCATTTCCCTGATGTCTAAGGAAGTTGAACATATCCTTAAGTGTCTTTTGACCACTTGAAACTTTTCTGTTGAGAAATCTCTGTTTAGTTCAGTACACCATTTTTAATTGGGTTACTTAGAATTCTAATGTTTAATTTCTTGAGTTCTTTATATGTTTTGGAGATCAGACCTTTGTCTGATGTGGAGCTGATGAAGATCTTCTGCCATTCAATAGGTTGCCTTTTTGTCTTATTAACTGTGTCATTTGATTTAAAGAAGCTTCTCAGTTTCAAGAGGTCCCATTTATTCACTGTTGCTCTTATTGACTGTGCTACTGAGGTTATACTTAGGAAGTGGTCTCCTGTGCTCATGTGTTGTAGACTACTTCCCACTTTCTCTTCTATCAGGTTCAGTGTGTTCAGATTAATATTAATCCATTTGGACTTGAGTTTTTTGCATGGTGATAGATAGGGATCTGTTTTCATTCTTCTACAGGGTGACATCAAGTTATACCAGCACCATTTGTTGAAGATGCCTTCTTTTTTCCATTGTATACTTTTAGCTCCTTTGTCGAAAATCAGAAGTTCATAGGTTTGTGGGCTAATAGCCGGGTCTTCATTTAGATTCCATTGGTCAATACCAATACAATTCCATTGTGAATACCAAGCTGTTTTCATTACTGTAGCTCTGTAATAGAGCTTGATGTCAAACATAGTAATCTTTCTGGGATTTCCTTTATCATATAGGATTGTTTTGGCTATTCTGGGTTATTTGTTTTTTCATATAAAGTTGATAATTATTCTCTCAAGGTCTGTGAAGAATTGTGTTGGGATTTTGATGGCGATTGCATTGAATCTTTAGATTGCTTTTGGTAGAATTGCCATTTTTTACTATGTTGATCCTTACGCAAGAGCATGGGAGATCTTTCCATTTTCTGGTATCTTCTTCAGTTTCCTTCTTCAAAGACTTAAAGTTTTTGTCAAATAGGTCGTTCACTTCCTTGGTTAGTGTTACCCCAAGATACTTTATGTGATTTGTGGCTATTGTCAAAGGTAATGTTTCTCTAATTTCCCTCTCAGCTTCGTTATCCTTTGTGTATAGGAGGGATAATGATTTTCTTTTTTTAGTTAATCTGGTATGCTGTCAATCACTGAAGGTATTTCTCAGCTGTAGGAGTTCTCTGGTACAGAGTTTTGGAGGTCACTTATGTACACTTATATTGTCTGCAAATAATGAAAGTTTGACTTCTTCCTTTCCAATTTAAATCATCTTGATCTCTTGTGTTGTCTTATTGCTATTGCTAGAACTTCAAGTACTGTGTTGAAGAGATATGGAGAGAGTGGACAGCCTCGTCTTGTTCCTGATTTTAGTAGAATGTCTTTGAGTTTCTCTCCATTTAATATGATGTTAGCTGTTGGTTTGCTGTATATTGCTTTTATTATATTTAGATATGATCCTTGTATCCCTAATCTCTCCAAGACCTTTATCATGGAGGGGTACTGAATTTTGTCAAATGCTTTTTCAGCATCTAATGATCATATGGTTTCTTTCTTTGAATTTATTTATTTGATGGATTACACTGATAGATTTTCATATGTTGAACCTGCCCTTCATCTCTGTGATGAAGCCTGGTTTATCATGATGGATGATTTTTTTTTTATGTGTTCTTGGATTGAGTTTGCCAGTATCTTATTGGGAATTTTTGCGTGAGTGAGATTGGTCTGTAATTCTCTTTCTTTGTTGAGTCTTTGTATGGTAACTGAAACTGTGGTAACTGTAACCTCAAAAAAAAAAAAGTTCGGCAATGACCCTTCTGTTTTTATTGTGTGGAACACATTGAGGAGTATAGGTATTAGCTCTTGGATTTTTTGGTATAATTCTAAACTAAAACCAGTCTTGGGCTTTTTTTTTGTCTGGGAGGTTTTTGATGACAGCTTCTATTTCCTCGTGACTTATAGTTCTGTTTAAATTGCTTACCTAGTCATGATTTAATTTGGCTATATGGTATCTATGTAAAAAATGTCCTTTGTCCTATTTTTTTACATTTTTCAATTTTGTGGAGTACAACCTTTTATAGTAAAACCTAATGATGTTCAGAATTTCCTCAGTCTGTTACGTCCCCCTTTTCATTTCTGATCTTGTTAATTGGGCTGTTCTCTCTCTGCCTTTTGATTAGTTTGAATAGGGTTTGTCAGTCTGGTTGACTTTCTCAAAGAACCAGCTCTTTGTTTCATTGATTCTTTTTATTGTTTTCTATGTTTCTGTTTTGTTGATTTCAGCCCTCAATTTGATTATTTCCAGTCTTCTACTCCTCGTGGGTGAGTGTGCTTCTTTTTTTTTTCTAGAGCTTTCAGGTGTACTGTTAAGTCTCTATTGTGAGCTTTCTCCGTTTTCTTATGTAGGCACTTAATGCTATGAACTTTCCTCTTAGCACTGCTTTCATAGTGTCCTATAGGTTTGGGTATGTTGTGCCTTCATTTTCGTTGAATTCAAGAAAGACTTTAATTTATTTTTTCCTTGACTTGGGGGTGGTTTGGTAGTTGACTGTTCAGTTTTAGTGAGTTTGTAGACTCTCTGGGGTAGTATTGTTGTTAAATTTTAACTTTACTCCTTGGCAATCTGATAAGACATGGGTAGTTGCTCCAATTTCTTTGCATCTAGGATGTGTACTTTGTTAACAAGTGTGTGATCAGTTTTAGAGAAGGTTCCACAAGGTGCTGAGAATTCTTTTCTCTTTGGGTGGAATGTCTGTTAAGTCCATTTGATTCATTGCATCTGTTAATTCTCTTATTTCTCTGTTAAGTTTCTGTCTGGTTGACCTGTCCATTGGCGAGATAGGAGTGTTGATATCTTTTACTATTAGTGTGTGGGGTTTTATATGTGATTTAAGTTTTAGTGATTTTTTTTTTACATATGTGGGTCCTCTTATATTACGTACGTAGGTATTCAGGATTGAGACTTCATCTTAATGAATTGTTCCTGTTATAAAGTATCCTTCTCCATCTCTTATGACTGATTTTAGTTTGAAATCCATTTTGTTGATATTAGGATAGCCACATCTTAGCACGTTTTGTGTTAAGAATTTGTTCGATTTAATGTTTTCTTTCGCCAGTGAGTCTATTTCCTCACCTGAGATTTTTTTTCTCCTATCTCTTGTATTCTCGGTTATACTTGTCTCTGTAGTTCCTGTTTGTGAGCCATTGCGGGCAGGGTGGGTTGGGGGAAAACCCAGCAGCAGGAACACACCCTGCTGGCCATCCAGAAAAGCTTAGAGAGTTGGGGAGGGGCTCCGAGGTTGTGTCCCAATGGGAAGGTCCCAGAGCATGGGGCATCCCTCTGTCTGGGCTTGTGGGTGCTGACTCACCTCTCAGGTCCCCTCAACACTGTAACAGGCTGTGTTGCTGGGTTCCAAGGACCATGTAGGCGAAAAGGCATGCTTGGGGACAGGGTGGGTTGACCCTGCAAATTTTATAATTTCATTTTTACCAGCTGAATAATATTCCATTGCGTAAATAAATATACCACATTTTCTATTTATTTCTTAATGGGTATCTAGATGGCTCTAACATATAGATATTATGAATATGATATAAAGCAGCAGTGAACATGGATGAAGAAGTGTCTTGGGATTTAGCATCATTTGGGACTATACCAACAGTAGTATAGCTGGATCCTGAGATAGATTGATTCCCATCTTCCCAAGGAACCACCATATTGATTTCCATAGTGGCTGTACAAGTTTGCATGACTTACTCCACATCCTCAGTAATGTGAGCCATTATTTGTTTTATTGATATTTGTCATTGTTACTGGTGTAAGATGAGTATCAAAGTCTGATTTGCAGGGGTGGGATTGAGACAGGGATTCTCCATTTGGTTATCCCTGTCTTAATACTCATTCGATAGACCAGTCTGACCTTGAACCAGATACCTGCCTGCCTCTGTCTCTAGAGTGCTGACCTACCATGCTTGGCAGCTGACTGCAGATATTAGTATTTTTATTTATATTCTTACACATTTTACTTCTATATCTGACTTTAATTGATTTTTGTTTCTTTTCTTCGTGTCTTTTTCTGGTTATTTATGTATTTTAGGTATTGACCTTTTGTAGTACAAATTTAATTGATCTTAATTAATCAAAACCCAGAGTCAGATACAGGAGTTAAAGCACAAGATCAGAGAAGCAGAGGAGTAAGCCACTAGAGAGACCTTTTACTTCTGCTAATGCTCAGACCAAAGGGACAGTCCTCGAACTGCCTAGACTGCACAGTGTCTGTACCAAACCACAGGCTCCAGTGAGCTCTTGTCACCTCCTCATGTACTTCTCTCTGTCCTGCCGTATCACTCCTGTCTCGATGTGCCTCCGTTTCTGGAATTGAAGGCATGAGATCCTAAGTGTATGTGATCCCAGCACTTAGGATCACATCTTGGAATGCTGACATCCTGTTTCACCAGCACTGTTTGGTGAAGGTGTGAGTTTTTTCCTTCAGTTTGTGTTTCTGGCTTCTTAATTAAAGACCGGATGTCTGTGAGTATTTGAATTTTCATATTGACCTTCAGTTTGATTCCATTAGTCAATGTTTCTTTGTGTGTGTGTGTGTGTGTGTGTGTGTGTGTGTGTGTGTGTGTGTTAATACCATGCTTTAACTCAGGGATGGTAATAACTTTTACAGTTCTTTTATTATTCAGGATTGTCTATCCTGAGTTTTTATGTTTGCATATGAAGCTGTGAATTGTCCTTTTGAGAGCTGTGAAGAACTGTGTTGAAATTTTGATGAGGAGTAAAGGGGATCTATAGATTTCCTTTAAGTAGAATGGTCATTTTTACTGTTAATTCAACCACCCCATAAACATGAGAGATCTTTCTATCTTCTGATATCTTCTTCAGACACTTGAAGTTTTTATCATACGAGTCTTTCGCTTCCTTAGTTAGAGTTACCCCAAGATTTATTTTTTTGTTTGAAGCAATTATTAAGGGTATTGTTTCCCTGATTTTTTCCCCAGTCCGTCATTTGTCCACTACTCAGTTCTCTGTGTTAATTTTGTGCCATGTTTGTTTTATGGAAGTGTTTATCAGTTATAGGATTTCCCCAGTAGAACTTTTAGGATTTTTTATATATACTGTCATATCATATGCAAATCAAGATAATTTGACTCATTCCTTTCCCATTTGTTTCCCTCAGTCCCATATGGTTATATATACAATTAGACAATCCAGCATAGCAGTATTATACTACAAAATTGCAGCTATGAAATAACAACATTAAATTTTTTTGAGATGGGGGGAGGTTGAGGCAGGGTTTCTCCGTGTCACTGCCCTGACTGTCCTGGCACTAGCTCTTGTAGACCACGCTGGCCTCAAACTCAAAGAGATCCACCTGCCTCTACCTCCTGGGATTAAAGGCATGTATCACTACCGCCTGGCAACAAGAATTGTTTTATCATTGTGGGTCACCACAACATGAAGAACTGTATTAAAGGGTAGCAGCATTAGGAAAGTTGAGAAACACTGAGACCTTCATGTATATATTAAGTTACTTAATATGAGATATCTCTCCAATTTCATGTTACAGAACCATTTCTACTGTATCTCATGGGTTTGGGCAGGTTATGTTTTCCAATTCTAAAATACTTTTAATTTTCTTCTTGATTTCTGAATTAACCTATTTATTACTCAGTGATGAGGTGTTCAGTTTTTATGGGTTTCTATTCTTCATTTGTTGATTTGCAACTTTAATCCATGGAGGCTAATAGGATACAGCTTGTTATTTCAATTTTATGTTTTCCTGCTGATAACTTGCTGTATGTTCGAGTAAATATTCAGTTTTAGAGGAAGTTTATTGAGCCTCTGAGAAGAAGGTATATTCCTTTGTGTTTGACTATTCTGCAAGTATTAGTCAGGTCTTTTTGGTTTAAGATGTTGCTTAGTGCCAGAATTTCTGTTTAGTTTTTGTCTAAATAACCTGTCTATTGGAGAGAGTGGAGTATAGAAGTTTCCCACTATCAGTGAGGGTCAATAATTATGGTATCTGTAATTAATATGTGTTTAAGTGGTTTGTGGGGTTTTTTGTATTTTGTTTGTTTGGTGGACTTTTTTGTTGTTTGAATTTATTTATTTATTTTGTTGTTGTTGTTGCACAGGTATTAAGAATTCAACTGTCCTCGTGGTGGGCTTTTTTTCCCTTTGATGACTATGTAGTGTTCCTTCTGTCTCTTCTGCTAAGTTGTTGTTCAAAGTCTACATTGTCAGATATTAAAATGGCTACATGGCTTGTTTGATGGGTCCCTTTGCTTGTAAATTTTTTTCCATCCTTTACCCTGAGGTGATTTCTGTCCTTAATGGTAAGGTGTAATTTGTGGATACAGTAGGAGGGATCCTGTTTTCTAATCCATGCTACTAGTCTGTGTCTTTTTATTGGCAAATTGAAGGCATTAAAATTGGGGGTCATTAATAGGTAGCATTTCTTGGTCCATTTATGTTATTCTATAGTGTGGTCCTCTCACTCCTACCCTTATTACTATACTATGGGATTATTTGTGTCTTTGGGGGTATGCTTAACATTTACAGACTGATGTTTCCTTCTAGTGTCTTCTGTAAAACTTGATTATTAGATAAATACTGCTTAAATTTGGTTTTATCATGGAATAATTTTCTTTTCAATTCTTATTTTGCCTAATAGCTTTGCTGGATAGTGTATTCAAGGCTGACTCTTAGGAGTTTTTAGAGCATTTGTCCAGGCCATGGAAGGGGTGATACAGAGGTACACTGAGGTTTTAGAATTCAGTAATCACTTATTCTCAACACCTTCAGTTAGATACTAATTTATATTTTTTTCAAATGATGTGCTTAAAACATTATTTGTATTGCCTGTTTACCAAGCATAACTTCTTTTGCTACTTGGGGCTAACAACTTGGAGAAATTGCTTGAGTTGGGTATATCTGTGCACACATTTAATCCCAGTATTTGGGAGGCAGGACAGATCTATCTTCATTAGTTAAAGGCTAGCCTAGTCTCCATGGCAAGGACTGACATAGCCAGGACTAGTAGAAAGACCCTGTCTGAAAATAAAATAAACAGAAATAGGGGTCATTGTCCTTAACACTCTTTTGACTACTAGGTTGTAGAATCCCTTATGGATACTGAACTGAAAGAGGTCTTCTCCAAAAGAAACTAGTATTCTTAACTGCTAAGCCTGATCATTGGTTTCTTAATAATTTTTTTGTTTTATTTTCATTTTTACTTATTTATTTTGGGGCTTGATTTTACTATCTAGAGTGCTGGCCTAGACCTTATTTACATAGACCAGGCTTACTTCAAGTTCACCGGCATCTATCTACTCAATGCTGGGATTAATGGCTTTGAGGTTTCAGAAGCCCAAGCCAAACCCAGTGCCATGTATGCTTCCATGTTCATTCACAACACTGGACTATGCCTCTGAACTTAAACAAACCCAATAAATGTCTTCTTTTCTTTTTCTTTCTTTATTTTTTTTTTTTGGTTTTATTTTATTTATTTATTTGTTTGTTTATTTATTTATTTATTTATTTTGGTTTTTTGAGACAGGGTTTCTCTGTGGTTTTGGAACCTGTCCTAGAACTAGCTCTTGTAGACCAGACCGGTCTCGAACTCACAGAGATCCGCCTGCCTTTGCCTCCCGAGTGCTGGGATTAAAGGCGTGCACCACCACCGCCCGGCTAATGTCTTCTTTTTTTAAGAACTGATTTGCTCATGGTGTCTTTTCATTGAAGTAGAATAGTGACCGAGACAAAACGATTTTAAAGTTAAATTCCTTTGTTTCCTGATATTTTTAGGTATGAATGTGAAGAATCTTTTACAACTCTGAATGTAGACATTAGGAATCACCAAAATCTTCTTGATTCTTTGGAACAGTATATCAAGGAAGATTTATTAGAAGGTGCAAATGCATATCATTGTGAAAAATGTGATAAAAAGGTATGTTTTATAGCTTTTAAGATTATTACAGTATGTAACAAAACCAGAAGACTTTGGAGTTACTTGTAGTTTTCTTTAAAATTACTTCTGTCATGTGTTTGAGTGAATGGTTGCATTGGTTGACTGCTTGATTGGTATATTAGTTACTTTTCTATTGTTGTGATACAGCAACATTGCCAAGGCAATTTATAGAAGGAAGAGTTAATTTGGGCTTATGGTACTATCGAGATAAGAGTTCATCACTATCACAGGGAAGTAGGGCGTGTGCTGCCTGGAATAGCAAGATAAGAATTCACATCTTAGACCAGGAGTCCCTGTGTAGATGCTGAGAAGCTCCATCTGGACGGGTGAGTGTGTGCTATCCTGGGGCAGACTGTCCTGGTAGAGAGCACAAACGCCCCTCCCCCAGTTCCTGCTGCAGCTCTGCCTGCGCCCTACTTCCCTTGGTCCCTGGCTCATTGGGGCTACCAGGAGTCCCTGTGTAGGTGCTGAGAAGCTCCATCTAGACAGGTGAGTGTGTGCTCTCCTGGGGCGGACTGTCTTGGTAGAGAGCACAAATGCCCCTCCCCCAGCTCCTGCTGCAGCTCTTCCTGCACCTACTTCCCTTGGTCCCTGGCTCATTGGGGCTACCAGGAGTCCCTGTGTAGGTGCTGAGAAGCTCCATCTGGACGGGTGAGTGTGTGCTCTCCTGGGGCAGACTGTCCTGGTAGAGAGCACAAACGCCCCTCCCCCAGGTCCTGCTGCAGCTCTGCCTGCACCCTACTTCCCTTGGTCCCTGGCTCATTGGGGCTACCAGGCATCCCTGTGTAGTTGCTGAGAAGTTCCATCTGGACTGGTGAGTGTGAGATATCCTGGGGCGGACTGTCCTGGTAGAGAGCACAAACGCCCCTCCCCCAGCTCCTGCTTCAGGACCCCCAAGCCTGCCTTGTCTGCAAGGTCCTTAGCTGTGGAACAGCTTCCTGCCCTCTCACTAAGGCTACCAACCCGGAGCAGTGAGTGCCTGACTAGAGGGCAGGCCTCAAGGTGCCCGCCAGGGAACACGGGCCCCTGCTGCTGGGGCTGCAGTGTCTGCTGTGCTCTCCTGGACCCGCTCTGCCTGCGAATACTTGTCTACCTCTTAAAGGCATTCCACTCTTTAAGAAGACATCTTGTGCCATTTGAAGAGATCAGGGAAGACATCCCTGCAACTTTCCATGGCATAGAAAATTCAGAACACTGCTATAGCCTAACATCAATGACTAATTTTAACCAATACTTGGCTCCTCTGTGTTCTTAATTTTGTGCACTATGGTGAACCTATATCGCATATAAAACTGATTTTTCCTAGTTCTGGATTTAAGACTGGATTGGTTCTCCAACTTTAACCCTTGCCATCTCTCTCATGGCAGCTGTTAGGAAACTCATGTCTGTGCTTTAAAAGAAAGGCTTTCTATACTTTAATGTCACATCATATTTAGGTTCCAGTCTTGTGACACCTGCTACTGTGTAAGGTTCCATATCCAGTTCTCTTGGGAATTCAAAGTAATCACTGAATTTGATTGTACATTCTCTTTCCCAGTCATAGTCAAATCGTTTCAGTTGGATAGCAAGAACAGTAGAGAGTTTTTTAATCAGTAAGCGCTTTACTGTATCAACCTAAAACAGAAAATTTAAATCCAATACATAAAATTTAAAAATCAATCATCTAAATTTACATATGTTACAAATATGGAATATAATCAATGTCATTTTTCAACAATATTTGTAAAACATTTAAATAAGTATGCCTCTTCTTTAAGATGCAAAATAGATATTCCTGAAGAGATTCCATATTGTCACTGTTATCCAATCACCTCTTCAAGGTGGATCAGGAATTTAAAATCCTATTTCCTACATGAGGTACTGTCACGTATGGTGCGGGAGAATTGCCTGTATTCTGTCAATCATGTTTTAAATAAATGCTGATTGGTCAGGCAGGAAGTATAGGTGGGAAAAACAGACAGGAAGTAGAAATGATGTAATGAGAACAGGAGAATTCCTCCCACGCCTGCCCAGACCACTGAAGCAGCACTGATGTGATCTGCTCCACTGAAAAAAGGTACGGAGTCACATGGCTAACAGATCAGAAAAATGGGTTAATCAAGACATGAGAGCCAGTGAGAGGCTAGAGCTAATAGGCCAATCAGCTTAAAATTTATGGAGACCTATGTGTGATTTTCTTTGGGGCTAAACAGTTGTGGGGTAAAGGGGAGGACAGAAACACAAACAAGCAGACCCCTCATGTTACACACGTAACCAACCTACTACAATACAGACAGCTTAAAGAGGTATGTGGGTCAAGAAATAGGTGTATTATTTACTGCATATTATATTTAAACATAGTCTATTTTTATATTCTACAATCTAAAAGCTCACAGGTAATTGACTGAATGTAATAACCATAAATGTACATAAAATAAAGGAGTTGTGAAAATCTGGTACAATCAAATGAACTTGATTTGGTGAGTAATCGGGAGTAAACACTTTTAAACTATCACTACTAGAGTCAGGATCTCACTATGGAGTTAAAATTAATTAGCAAGTTCTGGGATTGAAGTATGTACTACAATTAACTATTACTTATATATGTATTAGTATGTCTTTGTGGGCTTTTGTATCAGTGAGGGCATGTGTATGTGTAGATAGAGGTCTATGCACAAAGGCTCAAAGTTGATGCTTCTTCACTTTCTTCCTTATATATCAAGAAAGGATCTCTTATTGAACCTAGAACTCACTATTTTGCCTATTTAGTCTAGCAGTTTGATCCATAATTCCTTGTTTGTCTTCTACACAGTGGGATTATAAGCAGGCTGTCATGCCCACCTAGTTTTTAATGTGAGTTCTAGGAACCTGAACTCCAGTATTTACACTGGGTAGCAACTATTTCCGCCAAATCTACAAATTCTTTCTATTTGTGGGATGGGGTGGGAGGGAGATGGATGGGGGAGAAAGATGGGGACTGTGTATTCCTGGCTGGCATGATGCGCTTAGGTAAACCAGGTTGAGTATGGACTCACAGAGTTGTACATGTCTGTGCTTCTGAAAGGCAGGGTGTGCCACACCTTGTCATGATATTGTTTTGCTGACAAATCTCTATGTAAGCTAGAATGCTAATTTCTTTTATGGTACCATTAATGGAAATTAAAGACATAACAGCACTAGGCACAGTTGTTCATACCAGAAATACCAGTACAGGGAACTCTTGAAGCAGGAGTCTAAATTCAAAGCCAGTCTGGGCTATATAGTTCTAGTCCAGCCCAAGTAACAAGTTTTTCCCAACTAAGCAAATGTTTACAGGGGTGGTGCTATTTGGAAAGATTATGGTCATCTTGGAGGAAGTTTATCACTAGGGGTGAGGACTTTGAGAGAAAAAAAAAACTTGCCTACTTCTGCTTTGCTCTTTTTGCTTTGAGCTTGCATTTTAAGATGTGAATTCTTTTTTTTATTCTTTTATAATTAATATTTCCACCTGCTCCCCGTTTCCCATTTCCCTCCCCTCCTCCCAAATATTGCCCCCTCCCCCCACTACCCTCCTCCTATCCCCACTCCTCTTCTCCACCCCCCACACCATTCCCCCTCCCTTTCGATACTGAAGAGCAGTCCAAATTCTCTGCCCTGCGGGAAGATGAAGGTCTTCTATCTACGTCCAGGAAGGTGAACATCTAAACAGGCTAAGCTCCCACAAAGCCAGATCATGTATTAGGATCGAAACCTAGTGCCATTGTCCTTGGCTTCTCATCAGCCTTCATTGTCTGCCATGCTCAGAGAGTCCAGTTTCAACCCATGCTTATTCAGTCCCAGACGAGCTGGCCTTGGTGGGCTCCCAATAAATCAGATCCACTGTCACAGTGGGTGGGTGCATCCCTCGTGGTCCTGATTTCCTTGCTCATGTTCTCCCTCCTTCTGCTCCTCATTTGGACCTTAAGAGCTCAGACCTTTGCTCCAAATTGAGTCTCTGTCTCTACCTCGATCCATCGCCAGATGAAGGTTCTAAGGTGATATGTAAGACATTCATCAGTATAGGACAGGGTCATTTCAGGTTCCCTCTCCTCAGTTGAACAAGGTACCAACTGGGGACATCTCCCTGGACACCTGCGAACCCCTCTAGAGTCAAGTCTCTTGCCAACGCTAAGATGGCTCCCTTAGTTAGGATATATACTTCGCGGCTCCCATATCCACCCTTCTTATATCCCAAACATCCCAATCCCCCGAGCTCCTCCCATCCTCCCCTTCTCATGTTTCTCATCCCATTTCCCCTTTGCCCCATGCCACCTCACCCGCAAGTTCCCAGTTTTTGCCCGGCAATCTTGTCTACTTCCCCTCTCCAGGCAGATGACTATACGATTTTCTTTGGGTTCACTTTCTTATTTAGCTTCTCTAGGATCACAAATTATATGCTCAATGTCCTTTATTTATGGCTAGAAACCGATTATGAGTGAGTACATCCCATGTTCCTCTTTGTGGGTCTGGGATACCTCACTGAGGATAGTGTTTTCTATTTCCATCCATTTGCACGCAAAATTCGAGAAGTCATTGTTTTTTACCGCTGAGTAGTACTCTAATATGTATATATTCCACATTTTCTTCATCCATTCCTCCATTGAAGGGCATCTAGGTTGTTTCCAGGTTTTGGCTATTACAAACAATGCTGCTATGAACATAGTTGGACAGATACTTTTGTCATTTGATGGGGCATCTCGTGGGTATATTCCCAATAGTGGTATTACTGGATCTTCGGGTAGGTTGATCCCGAATTTCCTGAGAAATCGCCACACTGATTTCCAAAGTGGTTGCACAAGTTTGCATTCCCACCAGCAATGAATGAGTGTGTCCATTTCTCCACAACCTCTCCAGCAAAGGCTATCATTGGTGTTTTTGATTTTAGCCATTCTGACAGGTGTAAGATGGTATCTCAAAGTTGTTTTAATTTGCATTTCCCTTATCGCTAAGGAGGTTGAGCATGACCTTAAGTGTCTTTTTGCCATTTGAATTTCTTCTGTTGAGAATTCTCTGTTCAGTTCAGTGCCCCATTTTTTTAATTGGGTTAATTATCCTTTTAAAGTCTAGTTTCTTGAGTTCTTTAAATATTTTGGAGATCAGACCTTTGTCTGTTGCAGGGTTGGTGAAGATCTTCTCCCAGTCAGTGGGTTGCCTTTTTGTCTTAGTGACAGTGTCCTTTGCTTTACAGAAGCTACTCAGTTTCAGGAGGTCCCATTTATTCAATGTTGTCCTTAATGTCTGTGCTGCTGGGGATAAACGTAGGAAGTGATCTCCTGTACCCATATGTTGTAGAGTACTTCCCACTTTTTCTTCTATCAGGTTCAGTGTGTTCAGACTAATATTGAGGTCTTGAATCCATTTGGACTTGAGTTTTGTGCATGGTGATAGATATGGATCTATTTTCATTCTTCTACAGGTTGACAACCAGTTCTGCCAGCACCATTTGTTGAAGATGCTCTCTTTTTTCCAATGAATACTTTTAGCTCCTTTATCAAAAATTAGGTGTTCATATGTGTGTGAGTTAAAATCAGGGTCTTCTACTCGGTTCCATTGATCGACTTCTCTGTTTTTATGCCAATACCAAGCTGTTTTCAATACTGAGGCTCTGTAACAGAGTGTGAGGTCAGGGATGGTAATGCCTCCAGACGATCCTTTATTATATAAGAATGTTGTAAAAAAAAAAAAAAGAATGTTGTGGCTATCCTGGGTTTTTTGTTTCTCCATATAAAGTTGATTATTGTCCTCTCAAGATCTGTGAAGAATTTTGATGGGATTTTAATGGGGATTGCATTGAATCTATAAATTGCCCTTGGTAGAATTGCCATTTTTTACTGTGTTGATCCTCACAATCCAAGAGCAAAGGAAGATCCTTCCATTTTCTGGTATCCTCCTCAATTTCTTTCTTCATAGACTTAAAGTTCTTGTCAAATAGATCCTTCACTTCCTTGGTTAGAGTTACCCCAAGATATTTTATTCTATTTGTGGCTATCGTGAAGGGTGATGCTTCTCTGATTTCCATCTCTGCTTCCTTATCCTTTGTGTATAGGAGGGCAACTGATTTTTTGGAATTGATGTTGTATCCTGCAACGCTACTAAAGGTGTTTATCAGCTGAAGGAGTTCTTTGCTGGAGTTTTTGGGGTCGCTTATGTACACTATCATATCGTCTGCAAATAATGCAAGTTTAACTTCTTCCTTTCCAATTTGAATCCCTTTGATCCCTTTATGTTGTCTTATTGCTATTGCTAGACTTTCAAGCACTATATTAAAGAGGTATGGAGAGAGTGGACAACCTTGTCGTGTTTCTGATTTTAGTGGAATAGCTTTGAGTTTCTCTCCATTTAATTTGATGTTAGCTGACGACTTGCTATAATAGCTTTTATTATACTTAGGTACGACCCTTGTATTCCTAATCTCTCTAAGACCTTTATCATAAAGGGATGTTGAATTTTGTCAAATGCTTTTTCAGCATCTAATGAAATGATCATATGGTTTTTTTCTTTCAGTTTATTTATATGATGGATTACATTGATAGATTTTCGTATGATGAACCAGCCCTGCATCTCTGGTATGAAGCCTACTTGATCATAATGGATAATTTTTCTAATGTGTTCTTGGATACGGTTTGCCAGTATTTTACTGAGTATTTTTGCGTCGATGTTCATGAGTGAGATTGGCCTGTAGTTCTCTTTCTTGGTTGTGTCTTTGTGTGGTTTTGGTATCAGAGTAACTGCAGCTTCATAAAAGGAATTTGGCAATGACTTCTCTGTTTCTATATTGTGAAATACATTAAGGAGTATAGGTATTAGGTCTTCTTGGAAGATCTGGTAGAATTCTACATTGAAGCCATCTGGACCTGGGCATTTTTTGGTGGGGAGGCTGAAGCCGTCTGGACCTGGGCACTTTTTGGTGGGGAGGCTTTTATAACAACTTCTAATTCTTCGCGACTAACAGGTCTATTTAGATTGTTCACCTGGTCCTGGTTTAACTTTGGTATATGGTACTTATCTAAAAAAGTGTCCATTTCTTTTACATTTTCCAATTTTGTGGCACACAGATTTTTTTTTATTCTTTTTAAATTAAAGTTTCCAACTGCTCCCCGTTACCCATTTCCCTCCCCTCCTCCCACACATTGCCCCTCCCCCCACTCCCCTCCCCCATCCCCACTCCTCTTCTCCTCCCCCCAGTCCATTCCCCCTCCCTCTAGATACTGAAGAGCAGTCCAAATTCCCTGCCCTACAGGAAGACCAAGGTCCTCCCACTTCCATCCAGGCCCAGAAAGGTGAGCATCAAAACAGGCTAAGCTCCCACAAAGCCAGTTCATGTATTAGGATCGAAACCTAGTGCCATTGTCCTTGGCTTCTCATCAGCCTTCATTGTCCGCCATGTTCAGAGAGTCCAGTTTCAACCCATGGTTATTCAGTCCCAGTCCAGCTGGCCTTGAAGAGCTCCCAATAGATCAGTTCCACTGTCACAGTGGGTGGGTGCACACCTCGTGGTCCTGATTTCCTTGGTCATGTTCTCCCTCCTTCTGCTCCTCATTTGGACCTTAACAGCTCAGACCATTGCTCCAATTTGGGTCTCTGTCTCTCTCTCGATCTATCGCCAGTTGAAAGTTCCTGTGCCATTCTCCTTGGCCTCTCGTCAGCTCTCATTGTCCGCCACATTCCGAGAGTCCGGTTTTATCCCATGTTTTTTCAGTAGCAGTCCAGCTGACCTTGGTGAGCTCCCAATAGATCGGCCCCACTGTCTCAGTGGTTGGGTGCACCCCTCATGGTCCTGACTTCCTTGTTCATGTTCTCTCTCCTTCTGCTCCTCATTATAACCTTGGGAGCTCAGTCCGGTGCTCCAGTGTGGGTCTCTGGCTCTATCTCCATCCATCGCTAGATGAAGGTTCTATGGCGATATGCAAGATATTCATCAGTATGATTATAGGATAGGTTCATTTCAGGTTCCCTATCCTCAGGTGCCCCAATGAACTAACTGGGGACATTGCCCTGAGCATCTGGTAGCCATTCCAAGTTCAAGTCTCTTGCCACCCCTTAGGTGGCTCCCTTAACTAAGGTATGAGTTTCCCTGCTCCCCTATCCAACCTTCCTTTATCCCCAATCACCCCGATTCCCCCAGTTCCCCTCATCCTCTCCTTTACACTTTTCTCTCCCCATCACCCCTCATCCCCATCCCACCCCACCCCCAAGATTCCCATTTTTTGCCCATCAGTCATGTCTATTTCCCATAGCTGGGAGGATATCTATATGTTTTTCCTTGGGTTTACCCTCTTGTTTAGCTTCTTTAGGATCACAAATTATAGACTCAGTGGCCCCTATCCATGGCTAGAAACCAATTATGAGTGAGTACATCCCATGTTCTTCTTTTTGGGTCTGGGTTACCTCACTAAGGATCGTATTTTCTATTTCCATCCATTTGCATGCAAAATTCAAGAAGTCATTGTTTTTTACCGCAGAGTAGTACTCTAATGTGTATATATTCCACAATTTCTTCATCCATTCTTCCATTGAAGGGCATGTAGGTTGCTTCCAGGTTCTGGCTATTACAAATAATGCTGCTATGAACATAGTTGGACAAATGCTTTTGTCATATGATAGGGCATCTCTTGGGTATATTCCCAAGAGTGCTATTGCTGGGTCCAGGGGTAGGTTGATCCCAATTTTTCTGAGAAACCGCCACACTGATTTCCAAAATGGTTGCACAAGTTTGCAGTCCCACCAGCAATGGATGAGGGTACCCCTTTCTCCACAACCTCTCCAGCAAAGGCTATCCTTGGTGTTTTTGATTTTAGCCATTCTGACAGGTGTAAGATGATATCTCAAAGTTGTTTTGATTTGCATTTCTCTGATCGCTAAGGAGGTTGAGCATGACCTTAAGTATCTTTTGGCCATTTTAACTTCTTCTGATGAGAATTCTCTGTTCAGTTCAGTGCCCCATTTTTTAATTGGGTTAATTATCCTTTTAAAGTCTAGTTTCTTGAGTTCTTTATATATTTTGGAGATCAGACCTTTGTCTGTAGCGGGGTTGGTGAAGATCTTCTCCCAGTCAGTAGGCTGCCTTTTTGTCTTAATGACAGTGTCCTTTGCTTTACAGAAGCTTCTCAGTTTCAGGAGGTCCCATTTATTCAATGTTGCCCTTAATGTCTGTGCTGCTGGGGTTATACATAGGAAGCGATCTCCTGTGCCCATATGTTGTAGGGTACTTCCCATTTTCTCTTCTATCAGGTTCAGTGTGTTCAGATTGATATTGAGGTCTTTGATCCATTTGGACTTGAGTTTTGTGCATGGTGATAGATATGGGTCTATTTTCATTCTTCTACAGGTGGACATCCAATTGTGCCAGCACCATTTGTTGAAGATGCTTTCTTTCTTCCATTGTATACTTTTAGCTCTTTTATCGAAAATTAGTTGTTCATAGGTTTGTGGGTTAAAGTCCGGGTCTTCTATAGGATTCCATTGGTCGACTGCTCTGTTTTTATGCCAGGACCACGCTGTTTTCATTACTGTAGCTCTGTAATAGAGTTTGAAGTCAGGGATGGTAATGCCTCCAGAAGTTCCCTTATTATATAAGATTGTTTTGGCTATCCTGGGTTTTTTGTTTCTCCATATAAAGTTGATTATTGTCCTTTCAAGATCTGTGAAGAATTTTGATGGGATTTTAATGGGGATTGCATTGAATCTATAGATTGCCCTTGGTAGAATTGCCATTTTTACTATGTTGATCCTCCCAATCCAAGAGCAAGGGAGATCCTTCCATTTTCTGGTATCCTCTTCAATTTCTTTCTTCAATGCCTTAAAGTTTTTGTCAAATAGATCTTTCACTTCCTTGGTTAGAGTTACCCCAAGATATTTTATGCTGTTTGTGGCTATCGTGAAAGGTGATGATTCTCTTATTTCTCTCTCTGCTTCCAGATCCTTTGTGTATAAGAGGGCGACTGATTTTTTGGAGTTGATCTTGTATCCTGCCACATTACTAAAGGCGTTTATCAGCTGTAGGAGTTCTTTGGATGAGTTTTTGGTGTCGCTCATGTACACTATCATATCATCTGCAAATAATGCAAGTTTAACTTCTTCCTTTCCAATTTGAATCCCCTTTATCCCCTTATGTTGTCTTATTGCTATTGCTAAAACTTCGAGAACTATATTGAAGAGGTATGGAGAGAGTGGACAGCCTTGGCGTGTTCCTGATTTTAGTGGAATGGCTTTAAGATTCTCTCCATTTAATATGATATTAGCTGTCGGCTTGCTGTATATAGCTCTAATTATATTTAGGTATGACCCTTGTATCCCTAATCTCTCCAAGACTTTTATCATAAAGGGATGTTGAATTTTGTCAAATGCTTTTTCAGCATCTAATGAAACGATCATATGGTTTTTTTCTTTCAGTTTATTTATATGATGGATTACATTGATAGATTTGCGTATGTTAAACCAGCCCTGCATCTCTGGTATGAAGCCTACTTGAACATAATGGATAATTTTTCTAATGTGTTCTTGGATTCGGTTTGCCAGAATTTTGTTGAGGATTTTTGCGTCGATGTTCATGAGTGAGATTGGCCTGTAATTCTCTTTCTTGGTTGGGTCTTTGTGTGGTTTTGGTATCAGAGTTACTGTAGCTTCATAAAAGGAATTTGGCAATGACTCTTCTGTTTCTATATTGTGAAATACATTAAGGAGAATAGGTATTAGGTCTTCTTGGAAGTTCTGGTAGAATTCCGCATTGAAACAATCTGGTCCTGGACTTTTTTTGGAAGGGAGGTTTTTGATAACAGCTTCTAATTCTTCACGACTAACAGGTCTATTTAGGTTGTTCACCTGGTCCTGGTTTAACTTTGGTAAATGGTATTTATCTAAAAAAGCGTCCATTTCTTTTACATTTTCCAGTTTTGTGGCATACAGGCTTTTGTAGTAAGATCTAATGATTCTCTGAATTTCCTCTGTGTCTGTGGTTATGTCTCCCTTTTCATTTCTGATCTTATTAATTTGCAAATTCTCTCTCTGCCGTTTGATTAGTTTGGATAGGGGTTTATCAATCTTGTTGATTTTCTCCAGGAACCAGCTTTTTGATTCATTGATTCTTTCAATTGTTTTCTGTGTTTCTATTTTGTTGATTTCAGCCCTCAGTTTGATTATTTCCAGTCTTCTACCCCTTCTAGGTGAGTCTGCTTCTTTTTTTTCTAGAGCTTTCAGGTGGGCTGTTAAGTCTCCAATGTGTGCTTTCTCTGTTTTCTTTAAGTGGGCAGTTAGTGCTATGAACTTTCCTCTCAGAACTGCTTTCATAGTGTCCCATAGGTTTGAGTATGTTGTTTCTTTATTTTCATTGTCTTCAAGGAAGAGTTTAATTTCTTTCTTTATTTCTTCCTTAATCCAGGTATGGTTCAGTAGTTGACTATTCAGTTTCCATGAGTTTGTAGGCTTTCTGGGGGTAGCATTGTTGCTGAATTCTAGCTTTAATCCATGGTGATCTGATAAGATACAGGTGGTTATTAATATTTTTTTGTAACTGTGGATGTTTGCTTTGTTACCGAGTATGTGGTCGATTTTTGAGAAGGTTCCATGAGCTGCAGAGAAGAAGGTATATTCTTTCCTATTTGGGTGGAATATTCTATAGATGTCTGTTAAGTCCATTTGATTCATTACCTCCATTAATTCTCTTATTTCTCTGTTAGGTTTCTGTCTACTTGACCTGTCCATTGGTGAGAGAGGAGTATTAAAGTCTCCTACTATCAATGTGTGCGGTTTGATGGCTGCCTTGAGTTTTAACAATGTTTCTTTTACGTACGTGGGTGCTTTTATATTAGGGGCATAGATATTCAGGATTGAGACTTCATCCTGATGAATTGTTCCTGTTATGAGTAGAAAATGTCCCTCTCCATCTCTCCTGATTGATTTAAGTTTGAAGTCAACTTTGTTAGAAATTAGTATGGCCACACCTGCTTGTTTCTTAGGTCCATTTACTTGAAAAGCCTTATCCCAACCCTTTACTCTGAGTAAGTGCCTGTCTTTGTGGTTGAGGTGTGTTTCTTGTAAACAGCAGAATGTTGGATCCTGTTTTCGTATCCAATCTCTTAGTCTGTGCCTTTTTATAGGAGAGTTGAGTCCATTGACATTAAGTGATATTAATGACCAGTGGTTGTTAACTCCGGTCATTTTTTTTAGTAGTAGATTTTGTGTGTTTCCCTTTTTTGAGATGTGCTGGTAAAGGGTCTCTAGATGTCATAGTTACTGTGGTCATTGTTGGACTCCTTGATTAGTGATTTTCCTTCTATTACTTTCTGTAAGGCTAGAATTGTGGGTACGTATTGTTTAAATTTGTTTTTATCCTGGAAAATTTTGTTTTCTCCATTTATAGTGAACGAAAGCTTGGCTGGGTATAGTAGTCTGGGCTTGCATCCATGGTCTCTTAGTTTCTGCAGTACATCTATCCTGGACCTTCTGGCTTTCATGGTTTCCATAGAGAAGTCAGGTGTAAGTCTGATAGGTTTACCTTTATAAGTAACTTGGCCTTTTTCCTTTGCTGCTCTTAGTATTCTTTCTTTATTCTGTATGCTTTGTGTTTTGATTATTATATGGCGAGAGGATGTTTTTTTTTGATCCAGCCTATTCGGTGTTCTGTATGCTTCTTGAACCTTCATAGGTATATCTTTCTTTAGGTTGGGAAAGTTTTCTTCTATAATTTTATTAAATATATTTTCTGGACCGTTGAGCTGCGCTTCTTCTCCTTCTTCTATTCCTATTATTCTTAGGTTTGGTCTTTTTATTGTGTCCCATATTTCCTGAAAGTTTTGTGATGAGAATTTGTTGGCCTTGCTGTTTTCTTTGATCAGCGTGTTTATTTTCTCTATGGTATCTTCAGAATCTGAGATTCTTTCTTCTATCTCTTGTATTCTGTTGGTTATGCTTGCTTCTGAAGTCTCTATTCGTTTACCTAGATTTTCCCTGTCCAGCTGGCCTTCTGTTTGTGTTTTCTTCTTTGCCTCCATTTCAGTTTTTAAGTCTTGAACTGTTTCCATTATCTGTTTGATTGTTTTTCCTTGGTTTCCTAGGGTATCATTCACTGATTTACTCAATTCTTCAAACTTTCTGTTATACTTCTCATCCATTTCTATAAGGGCATTTTTTACATGTTGTTTAAGGGCGTCAATCACTTTCATAAAGTCAATTTTATCTACCTCTTCATGATTAAGGTGTTCATGTCCACCTGTTGGGAGGTCGCTGGGTTCTGGTGGTTTCATATAGTTTTTCAGATTGTTAGGTGAATTCTTGCATTGGCGCCTGCCCATCTCTTTCTCCGAATGCTCCCCTCTGGATGTTCTTTTACCGGATCAGGTCTCCTTGCCTACTGATGTACCTTCCCAGTGATGGCTCTCTGCAGTGCTAGCTCTCCTGGTGTTCTAGTGATGTCTCTCCTTGCTTGTTGCAGGCAGGCCAGTGAAACAAAGGAAGTCTCGCCTGCCTACTTGCCCTGAGGATTTGCTCCCAGCGCCAGACAGACTGAGCTGGATGGTGTTATGTGCCCAAAGAGGAAAGGGGACAGAAGGAAGAAGGGTTCTGGATGCAAGCTGGGTGGGACAAGAAGAGAGAGGCAGTATGGGGGGCTAGAACCCCTGCAGGGAGCCCGGGGAGTATAGGGAGGGGGATGAGGAACTTCAGAGTTCCCTGTCCAGGGCTGCTTCCGCCTCCGCTGGTCACAAACTCACCGCACTGCTGTCCTCCTGGTGCCGAGATCAGATCTCCGTGCAGGTTGGGTAGTTCGTAAACAAAGCGCCTACCTTGGTTGGTGCAGGCGGGCCAGTGAGACAAAGGAGGTCTCGCCTGCCTGCTTGCCCTGAGGATTTGCCCCCAGCACCAGACAGACTGAGCTGGATGGTGTTATGTGCCCAAAGAGGAAAGGGGACAGAAGGAAGAAGGGTTCTGGATGCAAGCTGGGTGGGACAAGAAGAGAGAGCCAGTATGGGGGGGTAGAGCCCCTGCAGGGAGCCCGGGGAGTATAGGGAGGGGGATGAGGAACTTCAGAGTTCCCTGTCCAGTCACAAACTCACCGCACTGCTGTCTCTCCTGGTGCCGAGATCAGATCTCTGTGCAGGTTGGGTAGTTCGTAAACAAAGCGCCTACCGCACTGCTTTCTCTCCTGGTGCCGAGATCAGATCTCCGTGCAGGTTGGGTAGTTCGTAAACAAAGCACCTACCTTGGTTGGTGCAGGCGGGCCAGTGAGACAAAGGAGGTCTCGCCTGCCTACTTGCCCTGAGGATTTGCCCCCAGCGCCAGACAGACTGAGCTGGATGGTGTTATGTGCCCAAAGAGGAAAGGGGACAGAAGGAAGAAGGGTTCTGGATGCAAGCTGGGTAGGACAAGAAGAGAGAGGCAGTATGGGGGGGTAGAGCCCCTGTAGGGAGCCCGGGGAGTATAGGGAGGGAGATGAGGAACTTCAGAGTTCCCTGTCCAGGGCTGCTTCCGCCACCGCTGGTCACAAACTCACCGCACTGCTTTCTCTCCTGGTGCCGATATCAGATCTCCTTGCAGGTTGGGTAGTTCGTAAACAAAGCACCTACCTTGGTTGGTGCAGGCGGGCCAGTGAGACAAAGGAGGTCTCGCCTGCCTGCTTGCCCTGAGGATTTGCCCCCAGCGCCAGACAGACTGAGCTGGATGGTGTTATGTGCCCAAAGAGGAAAGGGGACAGAAGGAAGAAGGGTTCTGGATGCAAGCTGGGTGGGACAAGAAGAGAGAGGCAGTATGGGGGGGTAGAGCCCCTGCAGGGAGCCCGGGGAGTATAGGGAGGGGGATGAGGAACTTCAGAGTTCCCTTTCCAGTGCTGCTTCCGCCTCCGCTGGTCACAAACTCACCGCACTGCTGTCTCTCCTGGTGCCGAGATCAGATCTCCGTGCAGGTTGGGTAGTTCGTAAACAAAGCGCCTACCTTGGTTGGTGCAGGCGGGCCCGTGAAACAAAGGAGGTCTCGCCTGCCTGCTTGCCCTGAGGATTTGCCCCCAGCGCCAGACAGACTGAGCTGGATGGTGTTAGGTGCCCAAAGAGGAAAGGGGACAGAAGGAAGAAGGGTTCTGGATCGGCACACAGGTTTTTGTAGTAAGATCTAATGATTCTCTGAATTTCCTCTGTGTCTGTGGTTATGTCTCCCTTTTCGTTTCTGATTTTGTTAATTTGCGTATTCTCTCTCCGCCGTTTGATTAGTTTGGATAGGGGTTTATCAATCTTATTGATTTTCTCCAAGAACCAGCTTTTTGTTTCATTGATTCTTTCGATAGTTTTCTGTGTTTCTATTTTGTTGATTTCAGCCCTCAATTTGATTATTTCCAGTCTTCTACTTCTCCTAGGTGAGTCTGCTTCTTTTTTTTCTAAAGCTTTCAGGTGGGCTATTAAGTCTCCAATGTGTGCTTTCTCCGTTTTCTTTAAGTGGGCACTTAATGCTATGAACTTTCCTCTTAGCACTGCTTTCATAGTGTCCCATAGGTTTGAGTATGTTGAGTCTTCGTTTTCATTGAATTCAAGAAAGACTTTAATTTCTTTTTTTATTTCTTCCTTGATCCAGGTGTGGTTCAGTAGTTGACTGTCCAGTTTCCATGACTTCATAGGCTTTCTGGGGAGAGCATTGTTGTTGAATTCTAACTTTAATCCATGGTGATCTGATAAGACACAGGTGGTTACCGATATTTTTTTGTAGCTGTATAAGTTTGCTTTGTTACTGAGTATGTGGTCTATTTTCGAGAAGGTTCCATGAGCTGCAGAGAAGAAGGTATATTCTTTCTTATTTGAGTGGAATGTTCTATAGATGTCTGTTAAGTCCATTTGATTTATTACCTCCATTAATCCTCTTATTTCTCTGTTAGGTTTCTGTCTGATTGACCTGTCCATTGGTGAGAGAGGAGTGTTGAAATCTCCTACTATTAGTGTGTGTGGTTTGATGACTGCCTTGAGTTTTAGTAACGTTTCTTTTACATAAGTGGGTGCTTTTATATTAGGGGCATATATATTCAGGATTGAGACTTCATCCTGGTGAATTGTTCCTGTTATGAGTAAAAAATGTCCCTCTCCATCTCATTTCATTGATTTTAGTTTCAAGTCAACTTTCTTAGAAATTAGAATGGCCACACCTGCTTGTTTCTTAGGTCCGTTTGCTTGATAAACCTTTTCCCAGCCCTTTACTCTGAGTAGATGTCTGTCTTTGTGGTTGAGGTGTGTTGGATCCTGTTTTCATATCCAATCTCTTAGCCTGTGCCTCTTTATAGGTGAGTTGAGTCCATTGATATTAAGTGATATTAATGAACAGTGGTTGTTAACTCCGGTCATTTCTCCTTTCTTTCTTTCTTCCTTCCTTCCTTCCTTCCTTCCTTCCTTCCTTCCTTCCTTCCTTCCTTTCTGTAGTAGAGTTTGTGGTTTCCCTTCTTCAAGTTGTGCTGGTGAAGGGTCATTAGATGTCTGAGGTATTGTGGGCATTGTTGGACTCCTTGGTTTGTGATTTTCCTTCTATTACTTTCTGTAGGGCTGGATTTGTGGCTACGTATTGTTTAAATTTGTTTTTATCCTGGAAAATTTTGTTTTCTCCATTTATAGTGAACGAAAGCTTGGCTGGGTATAGTAGTCTGGGCTTGCATCCATGGTCTCTTAGTTTCTGCAGTACATCTATCTATCCAGGACCTTCTGGCTTTCATGGTTTCCATAGAGAAATCAGGTGTAAGTCTGATAGGTTTACCTTTTTAGGTAACTTGACCTTTTTCCTTTGCAGCTCTTAATATTCTTTCTCTATTCTGTATGTTTTGTGTTTTGATTATTATATGATGAGGAGATTTTTTTTTTGATCCAGTCGATTCGGTGTTCTGTATGCTTCTTGGACCTTCAAAGGAATATCTTTCTTAAGGTTGGGAAAGTTTTCTTCTATAATTTTATTAAATATATTTTCTGGACCATTGAGCTGTACTTCTTCTCCTTCTTCTATCCCTATTATTCTTAGGTTTGGTCTTTTTATTGTGTCCCAGATTTCCTGAATGTTTTATGTTGAGAATTTGTTGGTTATGCTGTTTTCTTTGATCAGAGTGTTTATTTTCTCCATAGTATCTTCAGTGTCTGAGATTCTTTCTTCTATCTCTTGTAATCTGTTGGTGGTACTTTTCTCTGTAGTTCCTGTTCGTTTATCCAAATTTTCCATCTCCATCCTTCCCTCGGTTTGTGTTTTCTTTATTACTTCCACTTCATTCTTCAAGTATTGAACCGTTTCCCTTACCTGTTTGATTACTTTTTCTTGGTTTTCTTGGGTATCTTTGAGAGATTTATTCATTTCCTCTACCTTTTTGTTTGTAATCTCTAATTGATTATGGCAGTTTTTCACCTCCTGTTTAAGGTCCTCTCTTATTTTCATATAATTCACTTTTGAGTCGAAATCTTGTAATTCTTCTGGATTAGGGTGTACACTTCTTATTTTGGGATTCCTGTATTCTGGTGATGTCACGTTGCCTTTCAAGTTGTTGGGGGAATTCTTGCATTGGCGCCTGCCTATCTCTTCGTTCAAATGGAGCCAGGAGAGGCCTGGTGTCTTGGACCAGTCTTTGCTGTGACTAACTCTCTAGGTGTATCTCCTCAGTGTAGGGGCAGGAACCGTTCCCTACCAGATGAACTCCTCAACACCAAAACAGGGATGCCTGGTATTCCAATGACCCGCGGAAAGAAGGGCAAATGCAGGGGGTAGGGCGGGGTCGAGTAGAACACAGGCAACACTGCAGTACAAGCTGGAGGTGCCTGTGCTCCCTTTCGGAGGTTGCTGAGGCCTGCCCGCTAGGCAGGCACTCACTGCTCTGGTTAGGTAGCCTTAGTGTAGGGGGGTTTGTGCTCTCTACCGGGACAGTCTGCCCCAGGATAGCACACACTCACCCATCCAGATGGAACTTCTCAGCACCTACTCAGGGACTCCTGGTAGTCCCAATGAGCCAGGGACCAAGGGAAGTAGGGGGCAGGCAGAGCGGGTCCAGGAGAGCACAGCAGACACTGCAGCCCCAGCAGCAGGGGCCCGTCTTCCCTGGCATGGATCTTGAGGCCTGCCCTCTAGTCAGGCACTCACTGCTCTGGGTTGGTAGCCTTAGTAAAAGGGCAGGAAGCTGTTCCACAGCTAAGGACCTTGCAGACAAGGCAGGCTATGGGGTGGTGGTGGGGGCGCGTGTGTAGGTAAGAAAGCCCTGCAGCAGGAGCTGGGGGAGGGGCGTTTGTGCTCTCTACCAGGACAGTCTGCCCCAGGAGAGCACACACTCACCCGTCCAGCTGGAACTTCTCAGCACCTACACAGGGACTCCTGGTAGCCCCAATGAGCCAGGGACCAAGGGAAGTAGGGTGCAGGAAGAGCTGCAGCAGGAGCTGGGGGAGGGGCGTTTGTGCTCTCTACCAGGACAGTCTGCCCCAGGATAGCACACACTCACCCATCCAGATGGAGCTTCTCAGCACCTACACAGGGACTCCTGGTAGCTCCATTGAGCCAAGGACCATGGGAAGTAGGGCGCAGGCAGAGCTGCAGCAGGAGCTGGGGGAGGGGATTTGTGCTCTCTACCGGGCTTTTTTTTTTCCTGTTAGTTTGTTTGGTTGCATTATGCTCTAATAGGCTATAGGAAGTGATTTCAATCTTTTTGACTTGATAAAAATTTGTTTTGTATCTCAAGCTGTGATCTGTTTAAGAAATGCTTCCATGTGCCTCTGAGTAAATGTGTATTCTTTGCGTGGCTAGGGAATTCTGTAGATCTTTTCAATCCCATTTGTGGGATATTGAAATCACCTACTATTAGTAGATTTATTTTAATGTGCTGTCTTTAAATCCAGTAGTGAATTTTTACGAAATTGGGAGCCCAGAATTTGGTGCATGTATGTTTAGTGTACTGATGTCTTCTTTGTTAACTATTACTTGATCAGAATGATCTGCCTTTCTTTTTTTTTTTTTTTTTTTTTTTGATAGGTACCAGATACCAAAATTTAATCAGGATCAGATAAGCAATTTATTTTATTATTATTTTTTTACTTATTTATTTATTTTTATTCTTTTTTAATTAAAATTTCCACCTGCTCCCCATTTCCCATTTCCCTCCCCTCCTCCCAAATATTGCCCTCCCCCCACTTCCCTCCCCCTATCCCCACTCCTCTTCTCCTCCCCCCACCCCATTCCCCCTCCCTCTCGTTACTGAAGAGCAGTCCAAATTCCCTGCCCTGCGGGAAGACCAAGGTCCTTCTATCTACGTCCAGAAAGGTGAGCGTCCAAACAGGCTAAGCTCCCACAAAGCCAGTTCATGTATTAGGATCGAAACCTAGTGCCATTGTCCTTGGCTTCTCATCAGTCTTCATTGACCGCCATGCTCAGAGAGTCCGGAATCAACCCATGCTTATTCAGTCCCAGACCAGCTGGCCTTGGTGGGCTCCCAATAAATCAGTTCCACTGTCACAGTGGGTGGGTGCATCCCTCGTGGTCCTGATTTTTTGCTCATGTTCTCCCTCCTTCTGCTCCTCATTTGGACCTTAAGAGCTCAGACCGTTGCTCCAAATTGAGACTCTGTCTCTACCTCGATCCATCGCCAGATGAAGGTTCTAAGGTGATATGCAAGATATTCATCAGTATAGGATAGGGTCATTTCAGGTTCCCTCTCCTTAGTTGCCCAAGGTACCAGCTTGGGACATATTCCTGGACACCTGCGAACCCCTCAAGAGTCAAGTCTCTTGCCAACCCTAAGATGGCTCCCTTAGATAGGATATATACTTCGCTGCTCCCGTATCCATCCTTCCTATATCCCAACCATCCCAATCCTCCGAGCTCCTCCCATCCTCCCCTTCTCATATTTCTCATCCCATTTCCCCTTTGCCCCATGCCACCTCACCCGCAAGTTCCCAGTTTTTGCCCTGGAATCTTGTCTACTTCCCCCTCTCCATGCGGATGACTATATGATTTTCTTTGGGTTCACTTTCTTATTTAGCTTCTATAGGATCACACATTATATGCTTAATGTCTTTTATTTTATGGTTAGAAACCGATTATGAGTGAGTACATCCCATGTTCCTCTTTTTGAGTCTGGGATACCTCACTCAGGATAGTGTTTTCTATTTCCATCCATTTGCACGCAAAATTCGAGAAGTCATTGTTTTTTACTGCTGAGTAGTACTCTAATATGTATATATTCCACACTTTCTTCATCCATTCCTCCATTGAAGGGCATCTAGGTTGTTTCCAGGTTTTGGCTATTACAAACAATGCTGCTATGAACATAGTTGAACAGATACTTTTGTCATTTGATGTGGCATCTCTTGGGTATATTCCCAATAGTGGTATTACTGGATCTTGGGGTAGGTTGATCCCAAATTTCCTGAGAAATCGCCACACTGATTTCCAAAGTGGTTGCACAAGTTTGCATTCCCACCAGCAATGAATGAGTGTGCCTCTTTCTCCACAACCTCTCCAGCAAAGGCTATCATTGGTGTTCTTGATTTTAGCCATTCTGACAGGTGTAAGATGGTATCTCAAAGTTGTTTTAATTTGCATTTCCCTTATCGCTAAGGAGGTTGAGCATGACCTTAGGTGTCTTTTGGCCATTTGAATTTCTTCTGTTGAGAATTCTCTGTTCAGATCAGTGCCCCATTTTTTTATTGGGTTCATTAGCATTTTAAAGTTTAGTTTCTTGAGTTCTTTATATATTTTGGTGATCAGACCTTTGTCTGTTGCAGGGTTGGTGAAAATCTTCTCCCAGTCAGTGGGTTGCCTTTTTGTCTTAGTGACAGTGTCCTTTGCTTTACAGAAGCTACTCAGTTTCAGGAGGTCCCATTTATTCAATGTTGCCCTTAATGTCTGTGCTGCTGGGGATAAACGTAGGAAGTGATCTCCTGTACCCATATGTTGTAGAGTACTTCCAACTTTTTCTTCTATCAGGTTCAGTGTGTTCAGACTAATATTGAGGTCTTTAATCCATTTGGACTTGAGTTTTGTGCATGGTGATAGATATGGATCTATTTTCATTCTTCTACACGTTGACAACCAGTTCTGCCAGCACCATTTGTTGAAGATGCTCTCTTTTTTTCCATTGAATACTTTTAGCTCCTTTATCAAAAATTAGGTGTTCATAAGTTTGTGGGTTAAAATCAGGGTCTTCTACTCGGTTCCATTGGTCGACTTCTCTGTTTTTATGCCAATACCAAACTGTTTTCAATACTGAGGCTCTGTAATAGAGTTTGAAGTCAGGGATGGTAATGCCTCCAGAAGATCCTTTATTATATAAGATTGTTTTGGCTATCCTGGGTTTTTTGTTTCTCCATATAAAGTTGATTATTGTCCTCTCAAGATCTGTGAAGAATTTTGATGGGATTTTGATGGGGATTGCATTGAATCTATAAATTGCCCTTGGTAGAATTGCCATTTTTACTATGTTGATCCGCCCTATCCAAGAGCAAGGGAGATCCTTCCATTTTCTGGTATCCTCCTCAATTTCTTTCTTCATTGACTTAAAGTTCTTGTCAAATAGATCCTTTACTTCCTTGGTTAGGGTTACCCCAAGATATTTTATGCTATTTGTGGCTATCGTGAAGGGTGATGCTTCTCTGATTTCCATCTCTGCTTCCTTATCCTTTGTGTATAGGAGGGCAACTGATTTTTTGGAATTGATCTTGTATCCTGCAACGCTACTAAAGGTGTTTATCAGCTGAAGGAGTTCTTTGCTGGAGTTTTTGGGGTCGCTTATGTACACTATCATATCGTCTGCAAATAATGAAAGTTTAACTTCTTCCTTTCCGATTTGAATCCCTTTGATCCCCTTATGTTGTCTTATTGCTATTGCTAGAATTTCAAGCACTATATTAAAGAGGTATGGAGAGAGTGCACAACCTTGTCGTGTTCCTGATTTTAGTGGAATAGCTTTGAGTTTCTCTCCATTTAATTTGATGTTAGCTGACGGCTTGCTATAAATAGCTTTTATTATAGTTAGGAACGACCCTTGTATTCCTAATCTCTCTAAGACCTTTATCATAAAGGGATGTTGAATTTTGTCAAATGCTTTTTCAGCATCTAATGAAATGATCATATGGTTTTTTTCTTTCAGTTTATTTATATGATGGATTACATTGATAGATTTTCGCATGTTGAACCAGCCCTGCATCTCTGGGATGAAGCCTACTTGATCATAATGGATAATTTTTCTGATGTGTTCTTGGATTCGGTTTGCCAGTATTTTATTGAGTATTTTTGCGTCGATGTTCATGAGTGAGATTGGCCTGTAGTTCTCTTTCTTGGTTGTGTCTTTGTGTGGTTTTGGTATCAGAGTAACTTCAGCTTCATAAAAGGAATTTGGCAATGACTTCTCTGTTTCAATATTGTGAAATACATTAAGGAGTATAGGTATTAGGTCTTCTTGGAAGTTCTGATAGAATTCTGCATTGAAGCCATCTGGACCTGGGCTTTTTTTGGTGGGGAAGTTTTTTATAACAACTTCTAATTCTTCGCGACTAACAGGTCTATTTAGATTGTTCACCTGGTCCTGGTTTAACTTTGGTATATGGTACTTATCTAAAAAAGTGTCCATTTCTTTTACATTTTCCAATTTTGTGGCACACAGATTTTTTTTTATTCTTTTTAAATTAAAGTTTCCAACTGCTCCCCGTTACCCATTTCCCTCCCCTCCTCCCACACATTGCCCCCTCCCCCCACTCCCCTCCCCCATCCCCACTCCTCTTCTCCTCCCCCCCAGTCCATTCCCCCTCCCTCTCGATACTGAAGAGCAGTCCAAATTCCCTGCCCTACAGGAAGACCAAGGTCCTCCCACTTCCATCCAGGCCCAGGTAGAGCCAGATTTCTTGCTAACCCCAAAATAGCTTCCTCAATCAAGATATCTCTTTCCTTGTTCTCATATCTGTCCTTCCTCCATCTCCATTCCCTCAAGCTCTCCTCTTCTCCCCTCTTCCCCCTTTCTTCTACCCCCCCCACCTCTATGCCCCAAATTTTGTCAGGCGATCTTGTCTGCTTCCAATTTTCAGGTGAATCTATATATGTTTTTCTTTGGGTTCACCGTATTACTTAGCTTCTCTAGGATCATGAACTATAGGCTCAAAGTCCTTTGTTTATGGCTAGTATCCACTGATGTGTGTGATTACATACAATATTCATGTATTTGCATCTTTTATCTAACTCAGGATAGTGTTTTCAAATTCCATCCGTTTGTGTGCAGAATTCAAGATGTTATTGTTTTTTACCACTGAGTAGTACTCTAATGTATAGATGTGTCACAATATCTTTATCCATTCTTTCATTGAGGGGTATCTAGGTTGTTTCCAGGTTCTGTCTATTACAAATAATGCTGTTATGAACATAGTCAAACAAATGCTTTTGTAGTATGATTGAGCATCTTTTTGGTATATTCCAAAGAGTGGTATTACTGGATCCTGAGGTAGGTTGATTCCAGATTTTCTGAGAAACTGCCACACTGATTTCCAAAGTGGTTGCACAAGTTTGCATTCCCACCAGCAGTGGATGAGTGTTGCCCTTGTTCTACATCCTCTCCAGCCTAAGCTATCATTATTGATTTTATGTTGGCCATTCTGACAGGTGTAAGATGGCATCTCAAAGTTGTTTTGATTTGCATTTCCCTGATGTCTAAGGAAGTTGAACATATCCTTAAGTGTCTTTTGACCACTTGAAACTTTTCTGTTGAGAAATCTCTGTTTAGTTCAGTACACCATTTTTAATTGGGTTACTTAGAATTCTAATGTTTAATTTCTTGAGTTCTTTATATGTTTTGGAGATCAGACCTTTGTCTGATGTGGAGCTGATGAAGATCTTCTGCCATTCAATAGGTTGCCTTTTTGTCTTATTAACTGTGTCATTTGATTTAAAGAAGCTTCTCAGTTTCAAGAGGTCCCATTTATTCACTGTTGCTCTTATTGACTGTGCTACTGAGGTTATACTTAGGAAGTGGTCTCCTGTGCTCATGTGTTGTAGACTACTTCCCACTTTCTCTTCTATCAGGTTCAGTGTGTTCAGATTAATATTAATCCATTTGGACTTGAGTTTTTTGCATGGTGATAGATAGGGATCTGTTTTCATTCTTCTACAGGGTGACATCAAGTTATACCAGCACCATTTGTTGAAGATGCCTTCTTTTTTCCATTGTATACTTTTAGCTCCTTTGTCGAAAATCAGAAGTTCATAGGTTTGTGGGCTAATAGCCGGGTCTTCATTTAGATTCCATTGGTCAATACCAATACAATTCCATTGTGAATACCAAGCTGTTTTCATTACTGTAGCTCTGTAATAGAGCTTGATGTCAAACATAGTAATCTTTCTGGGATTTCCTTTATCATATAGGATTGTTTTGGCTATTCTGGGTTATTTGTTTTTTCATATAAAGTTGATAATTATTCTCTCAAGGTCTGTGAAGAATTGTGTTGGGATTTTGATGGCGATTGCATTGAATCTTTAGATTGCTTTTGGTAGAATTGCCATTTTTTACTATGTTGATCCTTACGCAAGAGCATGGGAGATCTTTCCATTTTCTGGTATCTTCTTCAGTTTCCTTCTTCAAAGACTTAAAGTTTTTGTCAAATAGGTCGTTCACTTCCTTGGTTAGTGTTACCCCAAGATACTTTATGTGATTTGTGGCTATTGTCAAAGGTAATGTTTCTCTAATTTCCCTCTCAGCTTCGTTATCCTTTGTGTATAGGAGGGATAATGATTTTCTTTTTTTAGTTAATCTGGTATGCTGTCAATCACTGAAGGTATTTCTCAGCTGTAGGAGTTCTCTGGTACAGAGTTTTGGAGGTCACTTATGTACACTTATATTGTCTGCAAATAATGAAAGTTTGACTTCTTCCTTTCCAATTTAAATCATCTTGATCTCTTGTGTTGTCTTATTGCTATTGCTAGAACTTCAAGTACTGTGTTGAAGAGATATGGAGAGAGTGGACAGCCTCGTCTTGTTCCTGATTTTAGTAGAATGTCTTTGAGTTTCTCTCCATTTAATATGATGTTAGCTGTTGGTTTGCTGTATATTGCTTTTATTATATTTAGATATGATCCTTGTATCCCTAATCTCTCCAAGACCTTTATCATGGAGGGGTACTGAATTTTGTCAAATGCTTTTTCAGCATCTAATGATCATATGGTTTCTTTCTTTGAATTTATTTATTTGATGGATTACACTGATAGATTTTCATATGTTGAACCTGCCCTTCATCTCTGTGATGAAGCCTGGTTGATCATGATGGATGATTTTTTTTTTATGTGTTCTTGGATTGAGTTTGCCAGTATCTTATTGGGAATTTTTGCGTGAGTGAGATTGGTCTGTAATTCTCTTTCTTTGTTGAGTCTTTGTATGGTAACTGAAACTGTGGTAACTGTAACCTCAAAAAAAAAAAAGTTCGGCAATGACCCTTCTGTTTTTATTGTGTGGAACACATTGAGGAGTATAGGTATTAGCTCTTGGATTTTTTGGTATAATTCTAAACTAAAACCAGTCTTGGGCTTTTTTTTTGTCTGGGAGGTTTTTGATGACAGCTTCTATTTCCTCGTGACTTATAGTTCTGTTTAAATTGCTTACCTAGTCATGATTTAATTTGGCTATATGGTATCTATGTAAAAAATGTCCTTTGTCCTATTTTTTTACATTTTTCAATTTTGTGGAGTACAACCTTTTATAGTAAAACCTAATGATGTTCAGAATTTCCTCAGTCTGTTACGTCCCCCTTTTCATTTCTGATCTTGTTAATTGGGCTGTTCTCTCTCTGCCTTTTGATTAGTTTGAATAGGGTTTGTCAGTCTGGTTGACTTTCTCAAAGAACCAGCTCTTTGTTTCATTGATTCTTTTTATTGTTTTCTATGTTTCTGTTTTGTTGATTTCAGCCCTCAATTTGATTATTTCCAGTCTTCTACTCCTCGTGGGTGAGTGTGCTTCTTTTTTTTTTCTAGAGCTTTCAGGTGTACTGTTAAGTCTCTATTGTGAGCTTTCTCCGTTTTCTTATGTAGGCACTTAATGCTATGAACTTTCCTCTTAGCACTGCTTTCATAGTGTCCTATAGGTTTGGGTATGTTGTGCCTTCATTTTCGTTGAATTCAAGAAAGACTTTAATTTATTTTTTCCTTGACTTGGGGGTGGTTTGGTAGTTGACTGTTCAGTTTTAGTGAGTTTGTAGACTCTCTGGGGTAGTATTGTTGTTAAATTTTAACTTTACTCCTTGGCAATCTGATAAGACATGGGTAGTTGCTCCAATTTCTTTGCATCTAGGATGTGTACTTTGTTAACAAGTGTGTGATCAGTTTTAGAGAAGGTTCCACAAGGTGCTGAGAATTCTTTTCTCTTTGGGTGGAATGTCTGTTAAGTCCATTTGATTCATTGCATCTGTTAATTCTCTTATTTCTCTGTTAAGTTTCTGTCTGGTTGACCTGTCCATTGGCGAGATAGGAGTGTTGATATCTTTTACTATTAGTGTGTGGGGTTTTATATGTGATTTAAGTTTTAGTGATTTTTTTTTTACATATGTGGGTCCTCTTATATTACGTACGTAGGTATTCAGGATTGAGACTTCATCTTAATGAATTGTTCCTGTTATAAAGTATCCTTCTCCATCTCTTATGACTGATTTTAGTTTGAAATCCATTTTGTTGATATTAGGATAGCCACATCTTAGCACGTTTTGTGTTAAGAATTTGTTCGATTTAATGTTTTCTTTCGCCAGTGAGTCTATTTCCTCACCTGAGATTTTTTTTCTCCTATCTCTTGTATTCTCGGTTATACTTGTCTCTGTAGTTCCTGTTTGTGAGCCATTGCGGGCAGGGTGGGTTGGGGGAAAACCCAGCAGCAGGAACACACCCTGCTGGCCATCCAGAAAAGCTTAGAGAGTTGGGGAGGGGCTCCGAGGTTGTGTCCCAATGGGAAGGTCCCAGAGCATGGGGCATCCCTCTGTCTGGGCTTGTGGGTGCTGACTCACCTCTCAGGTCCCCTCAACACTGTAACAGGCTGTGTTGCTGGGTTCCAAGGACCATGTAGGCGAAAAGGCATGCTTGGGGACAGGGTGGGTTGACCCTGCAAATTTTATAATTTCATTTTTACCAGCTGAATAATATTCCATTGCGTAAATAAATATACCACATTTTCTATTTATTTCTTAATGGGTATCTAGATGGCTCTAACATATAGATATTATGAATATGATATAAAGCAGCAGTGAACATGGATGAAGAAGTGTCTTGGGATTTAGCATCATTTGGGACTATACCAACAGTAGTATAGCTGGATCCTGAGATAGATTGATTCCCATCTTCCCAAGGAACCACCATATTGATTTCCATAGTGGCTGTACAAGTTTGCATGACTTACTCCACATCCTCAGTAATGTGAGCCATTATTTGTTTTATTGATATTTGTCATTGTTACTGGTGTAAGATGAGTATCAAAGTCTGATTTGCAGGGGTGGGATTGAGACAGGGATTCTCCATTTGGTTATCCCTGTCTTAATACTCATTCGATAGACCAGTCTGACCTTGAACCAGATACCTGCCTGCCTCTGTCTCTAGAGTGCTGACCTACCATGCTTGGCAGCTGACTGCAGATATTAGTATTTTTATTTATATTCTTACACATTTTACTTCTATATCTGACTTTAATTGATTTTTGTTTCTTTTCTTCGTGTCTTTTTCTGGTTATTTATGTATTTTAGGTATTGACCTTTTGTAGTACAAATTTAATTGATCTTAATTAATCAAAACCCAGAGTCAGATACAGGAGTTAAAGCACAAGATCAGAGAAGCAGAGGAGTAAGCCACTAGAGAGACCTTTTACTTCTGCTAATGCTCAGACCAAAGGGACAGTCCTCGAACTGCCTAGACTGCACAGTGTCTGTACCAAACCACAGGCTCCAGTGAGCTCTTGTCACCTCCTCATGTACTTCTCTCTGTCCTGCCGTATCACTCCTGTCTCGATGTGCCTCCGTTTCTGGAATTGAAGGCATGAGATCCTAAGTGTATGTGATCCCAGCACTTAGGATCACATCTTGGAATGCTGACATCCTGTTTCACCAGCACTGTTTGGTGAAGGTGTGAGTTTTTTCCTTCAGTTTGTGTTTCTGGCTTCTTAATTAAAGACCGGATGTCTGTGAGTATTTGAATTTTCATATTGACCTTCAGTTTGATTCCATTAGTCAATGTTTCTTGTGTGTGTGTGTGTGTGTGTGTGTGTGTGTGTGTGTGTGTGTGTGTGTGTGTTAATACCATGCTTTAACTCAGGGATGGTAATAACTTTTACAGTTCTTTTATTATTCAGGATTGTCTATCCTGAGTTTTTATGTTTGCATATGAAGCTGTGAATTGTCCTTTTGAGAGCTGTGAAGAACTGTGTTGAAATTTTGATGAGGAGTAAAGGGGATCTATAGATTTCCTTTAAGTAGAATGGTCATTTTTACTGTTAATTCAACCACCCCATAAACATGAGAGATCTTTCTATCTTCTGATATCTTCTTCAGACACTTGAAGTTTTTATCATACGAGTCTTTCGCTTCCTTAGTTAGAGTTACCCCAAGATTTATTTTTTTGTTTGAAGCAATTATTAAGGGTATTGTTTCCCTGATTTTTTCCCCAGTCCGTCATTTGTCCACTACTCAGTTCTCTGTGTTAATTTTGTGCCATGTTTGTTTTATGGAAGTGTTTATCAGTTATAGGATTTCCCCAGTAGAACTTTTAGGATTTTTTATATATACTGTCATATCATATGCAAATCAAGATAATTTGACTCATTCCTTTCCCATTTGTTTCCCTCAGTCCCATATGGTTATATATACAATTAGACAATCCAGCATAGCAGTATTATACTACAAAATTGCAGCTATGAAATAACAACATTAAATTTTTTTGAGATGGGGGGAGGTTGAGGCAGGGTTTCTCCGTGTCACTGCCCTGACTGTCCTGGCACTAGCTCTTGTAGACCACGCTGGCCTCAAACTCAAAGAGATCCACCTGCCTCTACCTCCTGGGATTAAAGGCATGTATCACTACCGCCTGGCAACAAGAATTGTTTTATCATTGTGGGTCACCACAACATGAAGAACTGTATTAAAGGGTAGCAGCATTAGGAAAGTTGAGAAACACTGAGACCTTCATGTATATATTAAGTTACTTAATATGAGATATCTCTCCAATTTCATGTTACAGAACCATTTCTACTGTATCTCATGGGTTTGGGCAGGTTATGTTTTCCAATTCTAAAATACTTTTAATTTTCTTCTTGATTTCTGAATTAACCTATTTATTACTCAGTGATGAGGTGTTCAGTTTTTATGGGTTTCTATTCTTCATTTGTTGATTTGCAACTTTAATCCATGGAGGCTAATAGGATACAGCTTGTTATTTCAATTTTATGTTTTCCTGCTGATAACTTGCTGTATGTTCGAGTAAATATTCAGTTTTAGAGGAAGTTTATTGAGCCTCTGAGAAGAAGGTATATTCCTTTGTGTTTGACTATTCTGCAAGTATTAGTCAGGTCTTTTTGGTTTAAGATGTTGCTTAGTGCCAGAATTTCTGTTTAGTTTTTGTCTAAATAACCTGTCTATTGGAGAGAGTGGAGTATAGAAGTTTCCCACTATCAGTGAGGGTCAATAATTATGGTATCTGTAATTAATATGTGTTTAAGTGGTTTGTGGGGTTTTTTGTATTTTGTTTGTTTGGTGGACTTTTTTGTTGTTTGAATTTATTTATTTATTTTGTTGTTGTTGTTGCACAGGTATTAAGAATTCAACTGTCCTCGTGGTGGGCTTTTTTTCCCTTTGATGACTATGTAGTGTTCCTTCTGTCTCTTCTGCTAAGTTGTTGTTCAAAGTCTACATTGTCAGATATTAAAATGGCTACATGGCTTGTTTGATGGGTCCCTTTGCTTGTAAATTTTTTTCCATCCTTTACCCTGAGGTGATTTCTGTCCTTAATGGTAAGGTGTAATTTGTGGATACAGTAGGAGGGATCCTGTTTTCTAATCCATGCTACTAGTCTGTGTCTTTTTATTGGCAAATTGAAGGCATTAAAATTGGGGGTCATTAATAGGTAGCATTTCTTGGTCCATTTATGTTATTCTATAGTGTGGTCCTCTCACTCCTACCCTTATTACTATACTATGGGATTATTTGTGTCTTTGGGGGTATGCTTAACATTTACAGACTGATGTTTCCTTCTAGTGTCTTCTGTAAAACTTGATTATTAGATAAATACTGCTTAAATTTGGTTTTATCATGGAATAATTTTCTTTTCAATTCTTATTTTGCCTAATAGCTTTGCTGGATAGTGTATTCAAGGCTGACTCTTAGGAGTTTTTAGAGCATTTGTCCAGGCCATGGAAGGGGTGATACAGAGGTACACTGAGGTTTTAGAATTCAGTAATCACTTATTCTCAACACCTTCAGTTAGATACTAATTTATATTTTTTTCAAATGATGTGCTTAAAACATTATTTGTATTGCCTGTTTACCAAGCATAACTTCTTTTGCTACTTGGGGCTAACAACTTGGAGAAATTGCTTGAGTTGGGTATATCTGTGCACACATTTAATCCCAGTATTTGGGAGGCAGGACAGATCTATCTTCATTAGTTAAAGGCTAGCCTAGTCTCCATGGCAAGGACTGACATAGCCAGGACTAGTAGAAAGACCCTGTCTGAAAATAAAATAAACAGAAATAGGGGTCATTGTCCTTAACACTCTTTTGACTACTAGGTTGTAGAATCCCTTATGGATACTGAACTGAAAGAGGTCTTCTCCAAAAGAAACTAGTATTCTTAACTGCTAAGCCTGATCATTGGTTTCTTAATAATTTTTTTGTTTTATTTTCATTTTTACTTATTTATTTTGGGGCTTGATTTTACTATCTAGAGTGCTGGCCTAGACCTTATTTACATAGACCAGGCTTACTTCAAGTTCACCGGCATCTATCTACTCAATGCTGGGATTAATGGCTTTGAGGTTTCAGAAGCCCAAGCCAAACCCAGTGCCATGTATGCTTCCATGTTCATTCACAACACTGGACTATGCCTCTGAACTTAAACAAACCCAATAAATGTCTTCTTTTCTTTTTCTTTCTTTATTTTTTTTTTTTGGTTTTATTTTATTTATTTATTTGTTTGTTTATTTATTTATTTATTTATTTTGGTTTTTTGAGACAGGGTTTCTCTGTGGTTTTGGAACCTGTCCTAGAACTAGCTCTTGTAGACCAGACCGGTCTCGAACTCACAGAGATCCGCCTGCCTTTGCCTCCCGAGTGCTGGGATTAAAGGCGTGCACCACCACCGCCCGGCTAATGTCTTCTTTTTTTAAGAACTGATTTGCTCATGGTGTCTTTTCATTGAAGTAGAATAGTGACCGAGACAAAACGATTTTAAAGTTAAATTCCTTTGTTTCCTGATATTTTTAGGTATGAATGTGAAGAATCTTTTACAACTCTGAATGTAGACATTAGGAATCACCAAAATCTTCTTGATTCTTTGGAACAGTATATCAAGGAAGATTTATTAGAAGGTGCAAATGCATATCATTGTGAAAAATGTGATAAAAAGGTATGTTTTATAGCTTTTAAGATTATTACAGTATGTAACAAAACCAGAAGACTTTGGAGTTACTTGTAGTTTTCTTTAAAATTACTTCTGTCATGTGTTTGAGTGAATGGTTGCATTGGTTGACTGCTTGATTGGTATATTAGTTACTTTTCTATTGTTGTGATACAGCAACATTGCCAAGGCAATTTATAGAAGGAAGAGTTAATTTGGGCTTATGGTACTATCGAGATAAGAGTTCATCACTATCACAGGGAAGTAGGGCGTGTGCTGCCTGGAATAGCAAGATAAGAATTCACATCTTAGACCAGGAGTCCCTGTGTAGATGCTGAGAAGCTCCATCTGGACGGGTGAGTGTGTGCTATCCTGGGGCAGACTGTCCTGGTAGAGAGCACAAACGCCCCTCCCCCAGTTCCTGCTGCAGCTCTGCCTGCGCCCTACTTCCCTTGGTCCCTGGCTCATTGGGGCTACCAGGAGTCCCTGTGTAGGTGCTGAGAAGCTCCATCTAGACAGGTGAGTGTGTGCTCTCCTGGGGCGGACTGTCTTGGTAGAGAGCACAAATGCCCCTCCCCCAGCTCCTGCTGCAGCTCTTCCTGCACCTACTTCCCTTGGTCCCTGGCTCATTGGGGCTACCAGGAGTCCCTGTGTAGGTGCTGAGAAGCTCCATCTGGACGGGTGAGTGTGTGCTCTCCTGGGGCAGACTGTCCTGGTAGAGAGCACAAACGCCCCTCCCCCAGGTCCTGCTGCAGCTCTGCCTGCACCCTACTTCCCTTGGTCCCTGGCTCATTGGGGCTACCAGGCATCCCTGTGTAGTTGCTGAGAAGTTCCATCTGGACTGGTGAGTGTGAGATATCCTGGGGCGGACTGTCCTGGTAGAGAGCACAAACGCCCCTCCCCCAGCTCCTGCTTCAGGACCCCCAAGCCTGCCTTGTCTGCAAGGTCCTTAGCTGTGGAACAGCTTCCTGCCCTCTCACTAAGGCTACCAACCCGGAGCAGTGAGTGCCTGACTAGAGGGCAGGCCTCAAGGTGCCCGCCAGGGAACACGGGCCCCTGCTGCTGGGGCTGCAGTGTCTGCTGTGCTCTCCTGGACCCGCTCTGCCTGCGAATACTTGTCTACCTCTTAAAGGCATTCCACTCTTTAAGAAGACATCTTGTGCCATTTGAAGAGATCAGGGAAGACATCCCTGCAACTTTCCATGGCATAGAAAATTCAGAACACTGCTATAGCCTAACATCAATGACTAATTTTAACCAATACTTGGCTCCTCTGTGTTCTTAATTTTGTGCACTATGGTGAACCTATATCGCATATAAAACTGATTTTTCCTAGTTCTGGATTTAAGACTGGATTGGTTCTCCAACTTTAACCCTTGCCATCTCTCTCATGGCAGCTGTTAGGAAACTCATGTCTGTGCTTTAAAAGAAAGGCTTTCTATACTTTAATGTCACATCATATTTAGGTTCCAGTCTTGTGACACCTGCTACTGTGTAAGGTTCCATATCCAGTTCTCTTGGGAATTCAAAGTAATCACTGAATTTGATTGTACATTCTCTTTCCCAGTCATAGTCAAATCGTTTCAGTTGGATAGCAAGAACAGTAGAGAGTTTTTTAATCAGTAAGCGCTTTACTGTATCAACCTAAAACAGAAAATTTAAATCCAATACATAAAATTTAAAAATCAATCATCTAAATTTACATATGTTACAAATATGGAATATAATCAATGTCATTTTTCAACAATATTTGTAAAACATTTAAATAAGTATGCCTCTTCTTTAAGATGCAAAATAGATATTCCTGAAGAGATTCCATATTGTCACTGTTATCCAATCACCTCTTCAAGGTGGATCAGGAATTTAAAATCCTATTTCCTACATGAGGTACTGTCACGTATGGTGCGGGAGAATTGCCTGTATTCTGTCAATCATGTTTTAAATAAATGCTGATTGGTCAGGCAGGAAGTATAGGTGGGAAAAACAGACAGGAAGTAGAAATGATGTAATGAGAACAGGAGAATTCCTCCCACGCCTGCCCAGACCACTGAAGCAGCACTGATGTGATCTGCTCCACTGAAAAAAGGTACGGAGTCACATGGCTAACAGATCAGAAAAATGGGTTAATCAAGACATGAGAGCCAGTGAGAGGCTAGAGCTAATAGGCCAATCAGCTTAAAATTTATGGAGACCTATGTGTGATTTTCTTTGGGGCTAAACAGTTGTGGGGTAAAGGGGAGGACAGAAACACAAACAAGCAGACCCCTCATGTTACACACGTAACCAACCTACTACAATACAGACAGCTTAAAGAGGTATGTGGGTCAAGAAATAGGTGTATTATTTACTGCATATTATATTTAAACATAGTCTATTTTTATATTCTACAATCTAAAAGCTCACAGGTAATTGACTGAATGTAATAACCATAAATGTACATAAAATAAAGGAGTTGTGAAAATCTGGTACAATCAAATGAACTTGATTTGGTGAGTAATCGGGAGTAAACACTTTTAAACTATCACTACTAGAGTCAGGATCTCACTATGGAGTTAAAATTAATTAGCAAGTTCTGGGATTGAAGTATGTACTACAATTAACTATTACTTATATATGTATTAGTATGTCTTTGTGGGCTTTTGTATCAGTGAGGGCATGTGTATGTGTAGATAGAGGTCTATGCACAAAGGCTCAAAGTTGATGCTTCTTCACTTTCTTCCTTATATATCAAGAAAGGATCTCTTATTGAACCTAGAACTCACTATTTTGCCTATTTAGTCTAGCAGTTTGATCCATAATTCCTTGTTTGTCTTCTACACAGTGGGATTATAAGCAGGCTGTCATGCCCACCTAGTTTTTAATGTGAGTTCTAGGAACCTGAACTCCAGTATTTACACTGGGTAGCAACTATTTCCGCCAAATCTACAAATTCTTTCTATTTGTGGGATGGGGTGGGAGGGAGATGGATGGGGGAGAAAGATGGGGACTGTGTATTCCTGGCTGGCATGATGCGCTTAGGTAAACCAGGTTGAGTATGGACTCACAGAGTTGTACATGTCTGTGCTTCTGAAAGGCAGGGTGTGCCACACCTTGTCATGATATTGTTTTGCTGACAAATCTCTATGTAAGCTAGAATGCTAATTTCTTTTATGGTACCATTAATGGAAATTAAAGACATAACAGCACTAGGCACAGTTGTTCATACCAGAAATACCAGTACAGGGAACTCTTGAAGCAGGAGTCTAAATTCAAAGCCAGTCTGGGCTATATAGTTCTAGTCCAGCCCAAGTAACAAGTTTTTCCCAACTAAGCAAATGTTTACAGGGGTGGTGCTATTTGGAAAGATTATGGTCATCTTGGAGGAAGTTTATCACTAGGGGTGAGGACTTTGAGAGAAAAAAAAAACTTGCCTACTTCTGCTTTGCTCTTTTTGCTTTGAGCTTGCATTTTAAGATGTGAATTCTTTTTTTTATTCTTTTATAATTAATATTTCCACCTGCTCCCCGTTTCCCATTTCCCTCCCCTCCTCCCAAATATTGCCCCCTCCCCCCACTACCCTCCTCCTATCCCCACTCCTCTTCTCCACCCCCCACACCATTCCCCCTCCCTTTCGATACTGAAGAGCAGTCCAAATTCTCTGCCCTGCGGGAAGATGAAGGTCTTCTATCTACGTCCAGGAAGGTGAACATCTAAACAGGCTAAGCTCCCACAAAGCCAGATCATGTATTAGGATCGAAACCTAGTGCCATTGTCCTTGGCTTCTCATCAGCCTTCATTGTCTGCCATGCTCAGAGAGTCCAGTTTCAACCCATGCTTATTCAGTCCCAGACGAGCTGGCCTTGGTGGGCTCCCAATAAATCAGATCCACTGTCACAGTGGGTGGGTGCATCCCTCGTGGTCCTGATTTCCTTGCTCATGTTCTCCCTCCTTCTGCTCCTCATTTGGACCTTAAGAGCTCAGACCTTTGCTCCAAATTGAGTCTCTGTCTCTACCTCGATCCATCGCCAGATGAAGGTTCTAAGGTGATATGTAAGACATTCATCAGTATAGGACAGGGTCATTTCAGGTTCCCTCTCCTCAGTTGCCCAAGGTACCAACTGGGGACATCTCCCTGGACACCTGCGAACCCCTCTAGAGTCAAGTCTCTTGCCAACGCTAAGATGGCTCCCTTAGTTAGGATATATACTTCGCGGCTCCCATATCCACCCTTCTTATATCCCAAACATCCCAATCCCCCGAGCTCCTCCCATCCTCCCCTTCTCATGTTTCTCATCCCATTTCCCCTTTGCCCCATGCCACCTCACCCGCAAGTTCCCAGTTTTTGCCCGGCAATCTTGTCTACTTCCCCTCTCCAGGCAGATGACTATACGATTTTCTTTGGGTTCACTTTCTTATTTAGCTTCTCTAGGATCACAAATTATATGCTCAATGTCCTTTATTTATGGCTAGAAACCGATTATGAGTGAGTACATCCCATGTTCCTCTTTGTGGGTCTGGGATACCTCACTGAGGATAGTGTTTTCTATTTCCATCCATTTGCACGCAAAATTCGAGAAGTCATTGTTTTTTACCGCTGAGTAGTACTCTAATATGTATATATTCCACATTTTCTTCATCCATTCCTCCATTGAAGGGCATCTAGGTTGTTTCCAGGTTTTGGCTATTACAAACAATGCTGCTATGAACATAGTTGGACAGATACTTTTGTCATTTGATGGGGCATCTCGTGGGTATATTCCCAATAGTGGTATTACTGGATCTTCGGGTAGGTTGATCCCGAATTTCCTGAGAAATCGCCACACTGATTTCCAAAGTGGTTGCACAAGTTTGCATTCCCACCAGCAATGAATGAGTGTGTCCATTTCTCCACAACCTCTCCAGCAAAGGCTATCATTGGTGTTTTTGATTTTAGCCATTCTGACAGGTGTAAGATGGTATCTCAAAGTTGTTTTAATTTGCATTTCCCTTATCGCTAAGGAGGTTGAGCATGACCTTAAGTGTCTTTTTGCCATTTGAATTTCTTCTGTTGAGAATTCTCTGTTCAGTTCAGTGCCCCATTTTTTTAATTGGGTTAATTATCCTTTTAAAGTCTAGTTTCTTGAGTTCTTTAAATATTTTGGAGATCAGACCTTTGTCTGTTGCAGGGTTGGTGAAGATCTTCTCCCAGTCAGTGGGTTGCCTTTTTGTCTTAGTGACAGTGTCCTTTGCTTTACAGAAGCTACTCAGTTTCAGGAGGTCCCATTTATTCAATGTTGTCCTTAATGTCTGTGCTGCTGGGGATAAACGTAGGAAGTGATCTCCTGTACCCATATGTTGTAGAGTACTTCCCACTTTTTCTTCTATCAGGTTCAGTGTGTTCAGACTAATATTGAGGTCTTGAATCCATTTGGACTTGAGTTTTGTGCATGGTGATAGATATGGATCTATTTTCATTCTTCTACAGGTTGACAACCAGTTCTGCCAGCACCATTTGTTGAAGATGCTCTCTTTTTTCCAATGAATACTTTTAGCTCCTTTATCAAAAATTAGGTGTTCATATGTGTGTGAGTTAAAATCAGGGTCTTCTACTCGGTTCCATTGATCGACTTCTCTGTTTTTATGCCAATACCAAGCTGTTTTCAATACTGAGGCTCTGTAACAGAGTGTGAGGTCAGGGATGGTAATGCCTCCAGACGATCCTTTATTATATAAGAATGTTGTAAAAAAAAAAAAAAGAATGTTGTGGCTATCCTGGGTTTTTTGTTTCTCCATATAAAGTTGATTATTGTCCTCTCAAGATCTGTGAAGAATTTTGATGGGATTTTAATGGGGATTGCATTGAATCTATAAATTGCCCTTGGTAGAATTGCCATTTTTTACTGTGTTGATCCTCACAATCCAAGAGCAAAGGAAGATCCTTCCATTTTCTGGTATCCTCCTCAATTTCTTTCTTCATAGACTTAAAGTTCTTGTCAAATAGATCCTTCACTTCCTTGGTTAGAGTTACCCCAAGATATTTTATTCTATTTGTGGCTATCGTGAAGGGTGATGCTTCTCTGATTTCCATCTCTGCTTCCTTATCCTTTGTGTATAGGAGGGCAACTGATTTTTTGGAATTGATGTTGTATCCTGCAACGCTACTAAAGGTGTTTATCAGCTGAAGGAGTTCTTTGCTGGAGTTTTTGGGGTCGCTTATGTACACTATCATATCGTCTGCAAATAATGCAAGTTTAACTTCTTCCTTTCCAATTTGAATCCCTTTGATCCCTTTATGTTGTCTTATTGCTATTGCTAGACTTTCAAGCACTATATTAAAGAGGTATGGAGAGAGTGGACAACCTTGTCGTGTTTCTGATTTTAGTGGAATAGCTTTGAGTTTCTCTCCATTTAATTTGATGTTAGCTGACGACTTGCTATAATAGCTTTTATTATACTTAGGTACGACCCTTGTATTCCTAATCTCTCTAAGACCTTTATCATAAAGGGATGTTGAATTTTGTCAAATGCTTTTTCAGCATCTAATGAAATGATCATATGGTTTTTTTCTTTCAGTTTATTTATATGATGGATTACATTGATAGATTTTCGTATGATGAACCAGCCCTGCATCTCTGGGATGAAGCCTACTTGATCATAATGGATAATTTTTCTAATGTGTTCTTGGATACGGTTTGCCAGTATTTTACTGAGTATTTTTGCGTCGATGTTCATGAGTGAGATTGGCCTGTAGTTCTCTTTCTTGGTTGTGTCTTTGTGTGGTTTTGGTATCAGAGTAACTGCAGCTTCATAAAAGGAATTTGGCAATGACTTCTCTGTTTCTATATTGTGAAATACATTAAGGAGTATAGGTATTAGGTCTTCTTGGAAGATCTGGTAGAATTCTACATTGAAGCCATCTGGACCTGGGCATTTTTTGGTGGGGAGGCTGAAGCCGTCTGGACCTGGGCACTTTTTGGTGGGGAGGCTTTTATAACAACTTCTAATTCTTCGCGACTAACAGGTCTATTTAGATTGTTCACCTGGTCCTGGTTTAACTTTGGTATATGGTACTTATCTAAAAAAGTGTCCATTTCTTTTACATTTTCCAATTTTGTGGCACACAGATTTTTTTTTTATTCTTTTTAAATTAAAGTTTCCAACTGCTCCCCGTTACCCATTTCCCTCCCCTCCTCCCACACATTGCCCCCTCCCCCCACTCCCCTCCCCCATCCCCACTCCTCTTCTCCTCCCCCCAGTCCATTCCCCCTCCCTCTAGATACTGAAGAGCAGTCCAAATTCCCTGCCCTACAGGAAGACCAAGGTCCTCCCACTTCCATCCAGGCCCAGAAAGGTGAGCATCAAAACAGGCTAAGCTCCCACAAAGCCAGTTCATGTATTAGGATCGAAACCTAGTGCCATTGTCCTTGGCTTCTCATCAGCCTTCATTGTCCGCCATGTTCAGAGAGTCCAGTTTCAACCCATGGTTATTCAGTCCCAGTCCAGCTGGCCTTGAAGAGCTCCCAATAGATCAGTTCCACTGTCACAGTGGGTGGGTGCACACCTCGTGGTCCTGATTTCCTTGGTCATGTTCTCCCTCCTTCTGCTCCTCATTTGGACCTTAACAGCTCAGACCATTGCTCCAATTTGGGTCTCTGTCTCTCTCTCGATCTATCGCCAGTTGAAAGTTCCTGTGCCATTCTCCTTGGCCTCTCGTCAGCTCTCATTGTCCGCCACATTCCGAGAGTCCGGTTTTATCCCATGTTTTTTCAGTAGCAGTCCAGCTGACCTTGGTGAGCTCCCAATAGATCGGCCCCACTGTCTCAGTGGTTGGGTGCACCCCTCATGGTCCTGACTTCCTTGTTCATGTTCTCTCTCCTTCTGCTCCTCATTATAACCTTGGGAGCTCAGTCCGGTGCTCCAGTGTGGGTCTCTGGCTCTATCTCCATCCATCGCTAGATGAAGGTTCTATGGCGATATGCAAGATATTCATCAGTATGATTATAGGATAGGTTCATTTCAGGTTCCCTATCCTCAGGTGCCCCAATGAACTAACTGGGAACATTGCCCTGAGCATCTGGTAGCCATTCCAAGTTCAAGTCTCTTGCCACCCCTTAGGTGGCTCCCTTAACTAAGGTATGAGTTTCCCTGCTCCCCTATCCAACCTTCCTTTATCCCCAATCACCCCGATTCCCCCAGTTCCCCTCATCCTCTCCTTTACACTTTTCTCTCCCCATCACCCCTCATCCCCATCCCACCCCACCCCCAAGATTCCCATTTTTTGCCCATCAGTCATGTCTATTTCCCATAGCTGGGAGGATATCTATATGTTTTTCCTTGGGTTTACCCTCTTGTTTAGCTTCTTTAGGATCACAAATTATAGACTCAGTGGCCCCTATCCATGGCTAGAAACCAATTATGAGTGAGTACATCCCATGTTCTTCTTTTTGGGTCTGGGTTACCTCACTAAGGATCGTATTTTCTATTTCCATCCATTTGCATGCAAAATTCAAGAAGTCATTGTTTTTTACCGCAGAGTAGTACTCTAATGTGTATATATTCCACAATTTCTTCATCCTTTCTTCCATTGAAGGGCATGTAGGTTGCTTCCAGGTTCTGGCTATTACAAATAATGCTGCTATGAACATAGTTGGACAAATGCTTTTGTCATATGATAGGGCATCTCTTGGGTATATTCCCAAGAGTGCTATTGCTGGGTCCAGGGGTAGGTTGATCCCAATTTTTCTGAGAAACCGCCACACTGATTTCCAAAATGGTTGCACAAGTTTGCAGTCCCACCAGCAATGGATGAGGGTACCCCTTTCTCCACAACCTCTCCAGCAAAGGCTATCCTTGGTGTTTTTGATTTTAGCCATTCTGACAGGTGTAAGATGATATCTCAAAGTTGTTTTGATTTGCATTTCTCTGATCGCTAAGGAGGTTGAGCATGACCTTAAGTATCTTTTGGCCATTTTAACTTCTTCTGATGAGAATTCTCTGTTCAGTTCAGTGCCCCATTTTTTAATTGGGTTAATTATCCTTTTAAAGTCTAGTTTCTTGAGTTCTTTATATATTTTGGAGATCAGACCTTTGTCTGTAGCGGGGTTGGTGAAGATCTTCTCCCAGTCAGTAGGCTGCCTTTTTGTCTTAATGACAGTGTCCTTTGCTTTACAGAAGCTTCTCAGTTTCAGGAGGTCCCATTTATTCAATGTTGCCCTTAATGTCTGTGCTGCTGGGGTTATACATAGGAAGCGATCTCCTGTGCCCATATGTTGTAGGGTACTTCCCATTTTCTCTTCTATCAGGTTCAGTGTGTTCAGATTGATATTGAGGTCTTTGATCCATTTGGACTTGAGTTTTGTGCATGGTGATAGATATGGGTCTATTTTCATTCTTCTACAGGTGGACATCCAATTGTGCCAGCACCATTTGTTGAAGATGCTTTCTTTCTTCCATTGTATACTTTTAGCTCTTTTATCGAAAATTTGTTGTTCATAGGTTTGTGGGTTAAAGTCCGGGTCTTCTATAGGATTCCATTGGTCGACTGCTCTGTTTTTATGCCAGGACCACGCTGTTTTCATTACTGTAGCTCTGTAATAGAGTTTGAAGTCAGGGATGGTAATGCCTCCAGAAGTTCCCTTATTATATAAGATTGTTTTGGCTATCCTGGGTTTTTTGTTTCTCCATATAAAGTTGATTATTGTCCTTTCAAGATCTGTGAAGAATTTTGATGGGATTTTAATGGGGATTGCATTGAATCTATAGATTGCCCTTGGTAGAATTGCCATTTTTACTATGTTGATCCTCCCAATCCAAGAGCAAGGGAGATCCTTCCATTTTCTGGTATCCTCTTCAATTTCTTTCTTCAATGCCTTAAAGTTTTTGTCAAATAGATCTTTCACTTCCTTGGTTAGAGTTACCCCAAGATATTTTATGCTGTTTGTGGCTATCGTGAAAGGTGATGATTCTCTTATTTCTCTCTCTGCTTCCAGATCCTTTGTGTATAAGAGGGCGACTGATTTTTTGGAGTTGATCTTGTATCCTGCCACATTACTAAAGGCGTTTATCAGCTGTAGGAGTTCTTTGGATGAGTTTTTGGTGTCGCTCATGTACACTATCATATCATCTGCAAATAATGCAAGTTTAACTTCTTCCTTTCCAATTTGAATCCCCTTTATCCCCTTATGTTGTCTTATTGCTATTGCTAAAACTTCGAGAACTATATTGAAGAGGTATGGAGAGAGTGGACAGCCTTGGCGTGTTCCTGATTTTAGTGGAATGGCTTTAAGATTCTCTCCATTTAATATGATATTAGCTGTCGGCTTGCTGTATATAGCTCTAATTATATTTAGGTATGACCCTTGTATCCCTAATCTCTCCAAGACTTTTATCATAAAGGGATGTTGAATTTTGTCAAATGCTTTTTCAGCATCTAATGAAACGATCATATGGTTTTTTTCTTTCAGTTTATTTATATGATGGATTACATTGATAGATTTGCGTATGTTAAACCAGCCCTGCATCTCTGGTATGAAGCCTACTTGAACATAATGGATAATTTTTCTAATGTGTTCTTGGATTCGGTTTGCCAGAATTTTGTTGAGGATTTTTGCGTCGATGTTCATGAGTGAGATTGGCCTGTAATTCTCTTTCTTGGTTGGGTCTTTGTGTGGTTTTGGTATCAGAGTTACTGTAGCTTCATAAAAGGAATTTGGCAATGACTCTTCTGTTTCTATATTGTGAAATACATTAAGGAGAATAGGTATTAGGTCTTCTTGGAAGTTCTGGTAGAATTCCGCATTGAAACAATCTGGTCCTGGACTTTTTTTGGAAGGGAGGTTTTTGATAACAGCTTCTAATTCTTCACGACTAACAGGTCTATTTAGGTTGTTCACCTGGTCCTGGTTTAACTTTGGTAAATGGTATTTATCTAAAAAAGCGTCCATTTCTTTTACATTTTCCAGTTTTGTGGCATACAGGCTTTTGTAGTAAGATCTAATGATTCTCTGAATTTCCTCTGTGTCTGTGGTTATGTCTCCCTTTTCATTTCTGATCTTATTAATTTGCAAATTCTCTCTCTGCCGTTTGATTAGTTTGGATAGGGGTTTATCAATCTTGTTGATTTTCTCCAGGAACCAGCTTTTTGATTCATTGATTCTTTCAATTGTTTTCTGTGTTTCTATTTTGTTGATTTCAGCCCTCAGTTTGATTATTTCCAGTCTTCTACCCCTTCTAGGTGAGTCTGCTTCTTTTTTTTCTAGAGCTTTCAGGTGGGCTGTTAAGTCTCCAATGTGTGCTTTCTCTGTTTTCTTTAAGTGGGCAGTTAGTGCTATGAACTTTCCTCTCAGAACTGCTTTCATAGTGTCCCATAGGTTTGAGTATGTTGTTTCTTTATTTTCATTGTCTTCAAGGAAGAGTTTAATTTCTTTCTTTATTTCTTCCTTAATCCAGGTATGGTTCAGTAGTTGACTATTCAGTTTCCATGAGTTTGTAGGCTTTCTGGGGGTAGCATTGTTGCTGAATTCTAGCTTTAATCCATGGTGATCTGATAAGATACAGGTGGTTATTAATATTTTTTTGTAACTGTGGATGTTTGCTTTGTTACCGAGTATGTGGTCGATTTTTGAGAAGGTTCCATGAGCTGCAGAGAAGAAGGTATATTCTTTCCTATTTGGGTGGAATATTCTATAGATGTCTGTTAAGTCCATTTGATTCATTACCTCCATTAATTCTCTTATTTCTCTGTTAGGTTTCTGTCTACTTGACCTGTCCATTGGTGAGAGAGGAGTATTAAAGTCTCCTACTATCAATGTGTGCGGTTTGATGGCTGCCTTGAGTTTTAACAATGTTTCTTTTACGTACGTGGGTGCTTTTATATTAGGGGCATAGATATTCAGGATTGAGACTTCATCCTGATGAATTGTTCCTGTTATGAGTAGAAAATGTCCCTCTCCATCTCTCCTGATTGATTTAAGTTTGAAGTCAACTTTGTTAGAAATTAGTATGGCCACACCTGCTTGTTTCTTAGGTCCATTTACTTGAAAAGCCTTATCCCAACCCTTTACTCTGAGTAAGTGCCTGTCTTTGTGGTTGAGGTGTGTTTCTTGTAAACAGCAGAATGTTGGATCCTGTTTTCGTATCCAATCTCTTAGTCTGTGCCTTTTTATAGGAGAGTTGAGTCCATTGACATTAAGTGATATTAATGACCAGTGGTTGTTAACTCCGGTCATTTTTTTTAGTAGTAGATTTTGTGTGTTTCCCTTTTTTGAGATGTGCTGGTAAAGGGTCTCTAGATGTCATAGTTACTGTGGTCATTGTTGGACTCCTTGATTAGTGATTTTCCTTCTATTACTTTCTGTAAGGTTTGTGGCTACGTATTGTTTAAATTTGTTTTTATCCTGGAAAATTTTGTTTTCTCCATTTATAGTGAACGAAAGCTTGGCTGGGTATAGTAGTCTGGGCTTGCATCCACAGTCGCTTAGTAAGTAACTTGGCCTTTTTCCTTTGCAGCTCTTAATATTGTTTCTTTGTTCTGTATGCTTTGTGTTTTGATTATTATATGGCGAGGGGATTTTTTTTTATTTTTTAATTAAAATTTCCAACTGCTCCCCGTTTCCCATTTCCCTCCCTCTCCTCCCACATATTGTCCCCTCCCCCTGCTCCCCTCCCCCTATCTCCACTCCTCTTCTCCTCCCCCCAGTCCACTCCCCCTCCCTCTCGATACTGAAGAGCAGTCCAAATTCTCTGCTCTACAGGAAGACCAAGGTCCTCCCACTTCTATCTATGTCCAGGAAGGTGAGCATCCAAACAGGCTACGCTCCCACAAAGCCAGTTCATGTATTAGGATCGAAACCTAGTGCCATTGTCCTTGGCTTCTCATCAGCCTTCATTGTCCGCCTTGTTCAGAGAGTCCAGTTTCAACCCATGCTTATTCAGTCCCAGTCCAGCTGGCCTTGGAGAGCTCCCAATAGATCAGTTTCACTGTCACAGTGGGTGGGTGCACACCTCGTGGTCCTGATTTCTTTGCTCATGTTCTCCCTCCTTCTGCTCCTCATTTGGACCTTAAGAGCTCAGACAGTTGCTCCAAATTGGGTCTCTGTCTCTCTCTCGATCCATCGCCAGATGAAAGTTCCTGTGCCATTCTCCTTGGCCTCTCGTCAGCTCTCATTGTCCGCCACATTCAGAGAGTCCGGTTTTATCCCATGTTTTTTTCAGTAGCAGTCCAGCTGGCCTTGGTGAGCTCCCAATAGATCGGCCCCCCTGTCTCAGTGGTTGGGTGCACCCCTCATGGTCCTGTTTTTTTTTTTTTTTTTGTTCCAGCCTATTCGGTGTTCTGTATGCTTCTTGAACCATCATAGGTATATCTTTCTTTAGGTTGGGAAAGTTTTCTTCTATAATTTTATTAAATATATTTTCTGGACCATTGAGCTGCGCTTCTTCTCCTTCTTCTACTCCTATTATTCTTAGGTTTGGTCTTTTTATTGTGTCCCAGATTTCCTGAATGTTTTGTGATGAGAGTTTGTTGGCCTTGCTGTTTTCTTTGATCAGCGTGTTTGTTTTCTCTATGGTATCTTCAGAATCTGAGATTCTTTCTTCTATCTCTTGTATTCTGTTGGTTATGCTTGTTTCTGTAGAATCTATTCATTTACCTAGATTTTCCATGTCCAGCCAGCCTTCTGTTTGTGTTTTCTTTTTTGCCTCCATTTCAGTTTTTAAGTCTTGAACTGTTTCCATTATCTGTTTGATTGTTTTTCCTTGGTTTCCTAGGGTGTCATTCACTGATTTACTCAATTCTTCAAACTTTCTGTTATACTTCTCATCCATTTCTATAAGGGCATTTTTTACATCCTGTTTAAGGGTGTCAATCACTTTCATAAAGTCAATTTTTTCTACTTCTTCATGATTAAGGCGTTCATGTCCTCCTGTTGTGAGGTTGCTGGGTTCTGGTGGTTTCAAATTATTTTTCAGATTTTTGGGTGAATTTTTGCATTGGCACCTGCCCATCTCTTCCTCCAAATGCTTTCCTATGGATCTTTTTTTACAGGATCAGGTCTCCTTGCCTACTGATGTACCTTCCCAGTGATGGTACTCCCCAGTGATGGTTCTCCTGGTGCTCAAGTGATGTCTCTCCTGGTGACAATATCAGATCTCCGTACCCAATGATGGCTCTCCTGGTGCCAAGATTAGCTTTCCGTGCTGGTTGGGTAGTTTATAAACCAAGCGCTTACCTTGCTTGGTGCAGGCAGGCCAAAGTAACAAAGGAACTCCTGCCCGCCTGCTTGACCTGAGGATTCGCCCCCAATGCCCAGACAGAGTCCCTGCAGGGAGCCCAGGAAGTATAGGGGGGGATGAGGAACTTCTGAGTTCCCTGTCCCGGGCTGCTGCCGCGGGTCACAAACTCACCCCAATGATGGCTCTCCTGGTCCCGAGATCAGATCTTCATGCTGGTTGGGTATTTCGTAAACAAAGCACCTACCTTGCTTGGTGCAGGCAGACCAGTGAAACAATGGAACTCCCGCCCGCCTGTTTGCCCTGAGGATTCGCCCCCAGCGCCCAGGCAGGCTGAGCTAGGTGGTGTTATGTGCCCAAAGAGGGAAGGGGGCAGAAGGAAGAAGGGTTCTGGATGCAAGCTGGGTGCGATAGCTGGCCATCATATTATTGCTCCTCCCTCTCTTCAACTGGACTCTGGGAGCTTTGTCAAGTACTAGCTGTGGATCTCTGTATCTTCCATTAGTTGCTGGATGATGGTTCTATGATGAAAATTAGTCATCAGCCTGACTCCAGTGGAGATCCAGTTCAGGCACCCTCTCCACTATTACTTAGGGTGTTGTCTGTGGTTATCCTTGTGGATTCCTGGGAATTTCTCTACTGCTAGGTTTTATGCTAGCCCCATAAAGGCTTTCTCAATCAAGATACCTTCTTCCTTGTTCTTACTCTCTGTCCTTCCTCCATCTTGGTCATTCACTTCTCTCATGTTCTCTCCTTTTTTCTCCTCTCCCCCTTCCCTTCTGACCTTCCTTCCACCTCCCCCTGCCACACTCCCAATTTTCGTTGGAATTCTTGTCTATTTCCCCTTCCCAGGGGTATCCATGTATGGTTCTCTTAGGGTTCTCATTTTAGACATAGGTCTATTGTTAACAGACTGGGAAATGAAATGGCATGCTTTTCTTAGGATACTTTCTATAGTAACTTTGGATACCTGTGACTTTGACCTTGTGCATTACTGTAAGTTTTAAACTTATCTATACAAACAAAACATTTGAATTTGCTCTGAGGTAAAAATGAGCTAGTGTGGGAAGTCTTTTTGTATATGTGTTGCTTTTATTGGTTAATGAATAAAGAAGATGCCTTGGCCACTGATAGGGCACATTAGACCTAGGCAAGGGGAAAACTAAACTGAATGCTGGGAGAAAGAAGACAAGATGCCACTAGGGACAAACATGCTGGAACCTTACTGGTAAACAACAGCCATGTGGCAATACACAGATTAATAGAGATGGATTAGTTTAGTATATAAGAGCAAGCTACAAATATGCTTAAGCTATTTTCCAAACAGTCTTGCAAAAATATGGTTTCTGACTGATTATTTTGGGTCTCTGCATCAGGGAAACAAACAAGTGGCCTCCCCCAAGAATGAGCTAATTCTGTGCAATTAGTCTGATCAATAGGGACAAATCAGACTTTTAAATGACTACAGCCCTCTTGAGAAAAATAGATCTAGTTATGAAGTGTGTTATATATTTTAAATATCAAAATTATACAGTCAAATAATAAATCTTCCTGATAAACCCTTGATATCTGTCCATAAGATTGCAACATAGCTGCATGGTGGTGGCGCATGCCTTTAATTCCAGCACTCAGAAGACTGAGGCAGGTGGATCTCTGTGAGTTCAAGGTTAGCCTGGTCTACAGAACGAGTTCCAGGGCTGGCTCCATAGTTGCTGTGAAACCTTGTCTCACAGAGGAAAAAAAAAGATTGACATGTAATCATGGAATTATATGATAATGGGGAGATATCATAGCTGTTATTGCACAAGTGAAATTATAAATGAAAGTAACAATTTTCAGAATCAGAAAGACTTTGGTAATAGTTTTTGTGTTGTCTGAGAAGCGTGAAAGACTTTGGTAAGAGTTTTTATGTTGTCTAAAAAGTGAGAAAGATGTTGATATGTTGTTTGGAAAGCAAGGGGGAAAGCAGGAGTCTGACAGAATGAAGAGAGAAAAACAGATTGAAGATATATAAAAAGTTAAGAAGGTCGGAAAGGAATGTGAACTATGTTTGCTGTGGTTTCTCATACCTGCAAATATTGAATATGCTTGTTTTGTTGCAAAGTTTGTCTATGTGAGTTTTCTTGTGAGCATGGAGCTGAGACAGAAATGGTCTGGCTATTTTTGCTATCTCTGCCACCCATTGCTGCTGTGGCCACATTGACGGGTCTGATCTCAGAGTTTATCACTGAGCTCTTGTTACTGGGTTTAGGTTAGCAGAAAATCAGATAGCTTTTTGGTAGAAATAATGTTAAAAACTGTTTTATGTTGTTCCTTATTGAAAAGCTGGCTGTAGAGTTGGATTATCACTTTTCCTTTGCTTAGACCCATGCTTATTTAAAAGTTTCTTTTGGGGTCTGGAGAGATGCCTCTTCTAGACGTCCTGAGTTCAATTCCCAGTAAATCACATTGTGACTCACAACCATCTGTAATGAGATGGTGCCCTCTTCTGGACTGCAGCATACATGCAGAGAGAATACTGCATATATAATTAGTAAATAAATCTTCAAAATTTTCATCATTTTTTAAAAAAAGTTTCTTCTGTCACTGTCAGTCTGAGCCCCTGACAGAATGACAACAAGAAGAAAACAAAGCAGACACACTCACATTCTGAGGCTTCAGATTTATAAGTTTATTTTGTTAGATATGGTCAAAAATCTGTTAAAATAAATCTAGTTAAAAGTTAAATAGTAACACTGGGAATTGATAATTTAAAACCTAAGCATTGGTAATTTTAAAGGAACCATAAACCATAATTGCATTTTGGATTTTGAATTACTATTTTGCTTTAAAAAAAAAAAGTATGCCAGGGCTGGAGAGATTGCTCTCAGAGGTTAAGAGCATTGCCTGCTCTTCCAAAGGTCCTGAGTTCAATTCCCAGCAACCACATGGTGGCTCACAACCATCTGTAATGGGGTCTGGTGCCCTCTTCTGGACTGCAGCATACATGCAGAGAGAATACTGCATACATAATAAATAAATAATAAATAAATATTTTTTTAAAAAAGGGATGCCACATGTTTTCACTGCAATCTTGATTAAAAGTAACCATGTGGAGTAGGCCTAAACAGGAGGCAACAGCAGATCTATAAGATAATTTGGTTTGGGATAGATTTTGGTGTGATGGCTCATGTCTCGTTCTGAAAACAAGGTTTAAAAAAATACACACAGGATTAAAAGTATTAAAGCTGCACCTCAATGTTTTTAGACTCAAAAATGTACCTTGCTCTGCCAGATAGACTTTGTTAATTTAAGAGTCCCCCAGGTGATAAAGACATAAAGGGATTATAGGAAATAGCTAAGGTTTACAAATGTAGGGCAGGAGTAGAGTCTCGAAGAATGTGCAGAATGGACCTTAACAGTTTTAGAAATGCCAGTGCCAGGTGACAGTCATCAGAAGTACTAGCTACAGTGAAGTAGAGTAGGCTGAGATCTAAAAGATAGATTATATATATGCCGTTGAAGATGGAGTGAAAGAGTCATTTTATTTTTGATATTACAGGAAGACATTTAAGAGATTTTTAACTTTCTTTAAAGAACAGTTAAAACTATGGGACATTTGTACTTATAAAATGTTTTATATTGTTAATATTTAGACTTTTTAAAAGCTAAACATTGGGGTAGTTATAAGCACCAACTGATAACTAGAAACTGGGATGCTCATTTCTTGTAATGCAGCAAGATAATGACCTAAGCAGTCTGGCAAAGGGCTGAAACAGTTTCTCAGCCCACTGAGTCTTGAACCTTTGGCGGTCTTTTTTTTTTCTCGATACAGGGTTTCTTTGGAGCCTGTCCTAGAACTAGCTTTTGTTGAACTCGCAGAGATCTGCCTGCCCCTGTTGGGATTAAAGGTGTGCGCCACGACCTTCCAGCTATCCTTTGGTGGTTAAACAAACAAACAGGGGTAGCCTACATGACCTGTATGTCATATGTTTGCATTAAGATTTTTAACAATGACCAAACTGCAGTTGTAAAATAGCAACAGAAAAAAATTGTAATGGGGGTCACCACAAATGGGCGACTATATTAAAAGTCAAACCATTAAAAAGTTGAGAATCAGTGGCTTAAAAAAATGTATCTCTTTGCTCAATGTCTGTTTAGGCTTTAAAATGTATGTTTAGCCTCCTTGTCTTTGCTAACTTCGTTGGGTTTAAGCTATTTGAATAAACTGAGTCAATTGAAAAACTGTTGTTTTCTAAGAGTCTTTTTCTTAAATTTCTTATGTATATAGATAGTGTTCTGGGCACCGGATCTCATTATAGATGGGTGTGAGCCATCATGTGGTTGCTGGGAATTGAACTCAGGACCTCCAGAATAGCAGTCAGCTCTCTTAACCTCTGAGTCACCCTGTTTTCTAAGACTCTTAACAGAGATAAAACTACAAGTCCTTTTCCCAAGGTCAGGCATTGGATAAAGCTTTCAATCCCTCAAGTTGCTTGGAGAAGATTCTTACTCCCCAAAAAGGAGATTGCACTCTATCTCTGGCAAAAAGAAACTTGTGGCCCTTCCCTAACAGATCCTTCCACAGCCATCTTGTTAGCTCATTTTGTACATATGCAAATCAGGCCTTGCTTTTTCCAAAGCTACTATGTCCCTTGATTTAGAAAACAAAATGTTTTAAGATATAAAAGTCTGAGGATATAAAAGCTTATAAGCTTTGAGTGTCTAAAGGATGATTTAAGATGTAAATACAGATTAAGATGGAAAATGATTATACATTTTTAATTAATATTTATTGAACTTTACTCAATATATTTTTCACTGTTCCCCTCCATGTCTCTCCCCTCCTCCCTTCAGACCTCCCCCAAGGTCTCCATGCTCCCAGTTTACTCAGGAGATCTTGTCTTTTGTACTTTCTACTTCCCATGAAGATTAGATCTATGTAAGTCTCTCTTAGTGTTCGCATTGTTGTCTAAGTTCTCTGGGATTGTGGTTTATAGACTGGCTTTCTTTGCTTTATGTTTAAAAACCACCTATGCGTGAGTACATGTGATCATTGTCTTTCTGTGTCTGGGTTACCTCACTCAAAATGATGTTTTCTAGCTCCATCCATTTGTCTGCAAAATTCAAGCTGTCATTATTTTTTCTGCTGTGTAGTTCCCAATTGTGTAAATGCACCATATTTTCCTCATCCATTCTTTGGTCGAGGGGCATTTAGGTTGTTTCCAGGTTCTGGCTATGACAAACAAAGCTGCTGTGAACATAGTTGAGCACATGTCCTTGTGGCATGACTGAGCATCCTTTGGATATATACCCAAAAGTGATATTACTGGGTCTCGAGGAAAGGTTTGTTCCCTAATTTTCTGAGAAATCACCACACTGACATCCAGCTTGCATTCTCACCATCAATGCAGAAGTGTTCCCTTTTCCCCACAACCTCCCCAGCATAAGTTGTCATCAGTGTTTTTCATCTTGGCCATTCTTATTTATTTATTATGTATACAATATTTTGTCTGTATGTATGTCTGCAGGCCAGAAGAGGGCGCCAGACCTCATTACAGATGGTTGTGAGCCACCATGTGGTTGCTGGGAATTGAACTCAGGACCTTTGGAAGAGCAGGCAATGCTCTTAACCTCTGAGCCATTTCTCCAGCCCCATCTTGGCCATTCTTATAGGTGTAAGATGGAATCTCAGAGTTGTTTTGTTTTGCATTTATCTGATGACTAAGGATGTTGAACATTTCCTTAAGTGTCTTTCAGCCATTTTAGATTCCTCTGTTGAGAATTCTCTGTTTAGGTCTGTACTCCATTTTTTTTTATTGGATTATGTGATCTTTTGGTGTCCAATTTCTTGAGTTCATCGTGTATTTTGGAGATCAGACATCTGTCTGTGGGGTTAGTGAAGATCTTTTCCCATTCTGTAGGCTGTTGTTTGTCTTGTTGATTGTGTCCTTTGCTTTACAGAAGCTTTTCGTTAGAGGAGGTCCCATTTATTAATTGTTTCTCTCAGTGTCTGTACTGCTGGGGTTATATTTAGGAAGTGGTTCCTGTACCAATGCGTTCAAGTGTACTTCCAATTTCTCTTCTATAAAGTTCAGTGTGGCTGGCTTTATGTTGATGTCTTTGATCCATTTGGACTTGAGTTTTGTGCATGGTGATAGATATGGGTCTATTCTATTTTCATTCTTCTACATGCTGATATCCAATTATGCCAGCACCACTTGTTAAATATGCTTTCTTCTTTCATTTGATACTTTTTGCTTCCTTGTCAAAGATCAGGTGTTTGAAGATGTGTGGATTGATATCTGGGTCTTCTGTTTGGTTCCATTGGTCCTCCTCTCTGTTCTTATGTGGAAAATGTTTCTGATTTCTTTCCCCTTCTATGGTATAGTTCTGATAAACTGATAGAGCAATGACTACTTACTGTTTGGGTAACAAACTCAAACTTTTAAAATTTGTTCTGGCCGGGCGATGGTGGCACACACCTTTAATCCCAGCACTCGGGAGGCAGAGGCAGGCGGATCTCTGTGAGTTTGAGACCAGCCTGGTCTACAGAGCAAGTTCCAGGACAGGAACCAAAGCCACAGAGAAACCCTGTCTCGAAAAACCAAAAAAAAAAAAAAAAATTGTTCTGGCTGCCATTTATATATGATCTTAAAGGTGTTTCTCATCAGGCCAAAGGCATCTCTGCCCGAACCATACATGGATCTCTGGACAGCAGAAAAATATACATGCTTCTAACTGTTGCAAGGAGACTGCTTGTTGGTTCCCAGCTGCTCAGCCTGAAATAATGACACAAAAACTATATTTAAATCACTGCTTGGCCCATTAGTTCTAGTTTCTTATTTTCTAACTCTTACATCTTAATTTAACCCATTCCCATTAATCTGTGTATCACCACTTGGCAGTGGCTTACTGGGTAGAGTGCCAGTGTCTTTCTCTAGTGGGGCTACATGGCTTCTCTGTGACTCCACCTCTTTTCTCCCAGCATTCAGTTTAGTGCCCCCCCCACCTGACTCTTCTCCCTGGGCAGGCCCAAGACAGTTTCTTTATTAACCAATGGTATCCACAGCATCCAGAGGGGAATCCCACATCATCTAATCAAAATCTGTAGTTTTTCCTGATACTCAAAGATATGAGTCTATTCCTGTTGTTTACAGACAACTGTTATATGCTTTTATCTATGATATGGATTTCAACATGGGCCTGCAAGTTTTGAATGCATTATTTTCCTTTAGGTACATAAATTTAACTTCTGTTCCTAGTTTAAACTTATTTCAATACGTTTCCACTTGGCTGCCAGGTACATATAGCATCATTTGCTGACTACAGCCTGCTTGAATGAATACAAGCCCTGGTCTTGCTGAAAGCCGATGTGGATCAGTCCTAATGTGAATGTTCCCGTCTCTTCAACACAATCTGTGAACCAGATGCTTCTAATGAGTGCCCCATTGCCTGAACTCCCTCCTTTTCTTTGGCTAGCCTTCAGCCTTCTTGAGCCTTGACAATACCCCAATGTCAGCTTGAAGCAGTTACAGAAAGAACACATTATCCCATCTCTCCCTGTTCAGAATAGGTTGAAATGCTGAGACAAGGGGGAACTCCCTGACATGGGGGACAAAATGACATCTATTGTGCCTATAGATATTGCAGAACAATAGGCTCAGGGTTGTCAGTTAGTGGATTTATTAATTACAATGGTCCTACAGTAAAAAGATCCTTTTTTTTTTTTATGTAGAATCACAGAACCAAAGAGGACATTTAGGATTATAATTACAATTTGGTTGTACTCAAAAGATCAGGGCCTGGTGGGCTGATCATTGCCCTGGAAAAATCTGTTAGATAATGGTTCTTAGGTCCCAATAATATCTCCTTAAACCCATGGGCAAACAGGACCCATGATTGAGTCCTGTCATTGGTACTTGTGAAAGAAGAAATGCAGGACCTGGCCATGACAGGCTCAACAGAGACCTGAGTCTCAATAGTTTATCTTGGTTCCAAGAAAGACCAGAAACTGAGACTACCTAGGCACTACCCAGAAACAGACCATTCAAAGAAATTTCTAACTCACCAGCCAGCATACACCCATCGCTTTTCATCTAGACACTCCTAGACAAATGTCAGCCAATCAGGGCTCCTGAATCTTAGAATATCTCACTCCCACCTTTGCTACTACAAAAACCCAACCCCAACTGAGCTCGGGGCTCTCCAACCACTCCGGTACATTGGACATACAGAGAGTCCAAGTTTGCAAACTTGTGAAAGAATAAAGGGTCTTTGCTTTTACATACAGGACTCAATCTAGTTGGTTTTGGAAGGACTCTGTGTTCTGGGCATATTCTTGGACCCTTCGGTATTTTCAGCTCCATCACCAGCACCATACCTACACTCATGAAAATGGACTGAACTTCTGAAACTATAAGCCGATTAAATGTGTTCAACTAAATGTGTTTCTTTATAATATTTTTCAATAACAATTATGGAGGGACTCTGACCAGCTCTAGTATGGCAAGCATGGCTCTGGCAGGCCTTGCCTTTCTCCCCCATTCCCTTTTCCTTGTTTAAAATTTTAGATTATATTCCTAAAGCCAATCATCAAAGTCTGTTCCCTTATTTGACCACTTCCTCTTCCTGAGGCTGACTACTAAAGTCCAGCTCTCAAAATATTAAAATCCAACAATCAGGGGACAGTGGTGGTATGCACCTTTAATACTGTCATTTAGGAGGCAGAGACAGGTGGATCTTTGTCAGTGTGAGGCAAACCTGGTCTATAAAGTGAGTGCCAGGACAGAATCCAGAGCTACACACAGAGACCCTGTATCAAAAAAGAGAAAAAAAAAAGAATTGGACTGGAGATGGCTCAGAGGTTAAGAGCACTGACTGCTCTTCCAGAGGTCCTGAGTTAAATTCCCAGCAGCCACATAGTGGCTCACAACTATCTGTAATGAGACCTGGTGCTCTCTTCTGGCAAACAGGCATACATGCAGGCTAAAGACTGCATACATAATAAATAAATGAAATCTTTTTAAAAATTCAATCAAAAGCTCCCTTTGATCCATCTAATTAACATGCCCAATTAAAATTAAACACTTTGTCCTAACTCAGAGATTCTCCTTGTACATTTATAAACCACAGTTTGGCCATGTGCTCTGCCTGTCTACCATCTATCCATAGGCAGTACTTTGTCCCACTCCAAGAACAAATACTGCTGCCTCCTTTTTCTGTTCTCTTCTCCTACCTCTTTCTCTGTCCCTGTATTTGTCCTTTATTCCCTGCCCTCTGTACCTTTGGAGCAAGTAAATTTCCTTTTCTGCTGAGGACTTGGCTTTGGGGGTTAACTGAGGTTACAGAAGCAGAAGTACTCTTAGTTTTTAATTCTAGGTGAGTATCTTTCCTCTTTCACTGTAGTACAACTTCACAGTCTCTTATAACTAGCTATTTGTTTTAAAGAATTAGCACAAATGAAATAATGGAAATTGAAGCAGCTGCTCAATTAACTTTAATTCTAAAAATTCAATATGCTCTTAGTATAAAGAAAGATTTCACTAAGTGGTGTAAATTGAACATTTATAAAAAAGTCTTAACTATGTCAAACCTAAACATCTCTAGAAAATGCCAAAATGTTCAATTGTCCAGTTAAAGCAAGCTATATTTTGGAGTGCACATATGACAACTAGCTATCTCACTTTAAGTTGGGATTCAATGTCTTATTGTCTATTTTGTAATGGTTTAAGTAAAATGCTGCAGGTCCCTGAGCAGCGGGCCATGAGACCACACTATATGTCCCTAAGCAGTGGCAGGCATTGGGCAGTGGATCCCAAGACCATGGCAGGCCATGAAGGCAGCTGGGTCCCAGGCAGGAAACTGTGTGGAGGGTGAGAGACTGAGACTGAGATGGACTGGCACGTCATGCAGAGTGAAGTTGGATATTTATTTAGTGGGTAATGGAAGGGAAGGGAAGAGGAGAAGGAGAGAGAGGGGGGAAAGAAGAGAGAGAGAGAGAGAGAGAGAGAGAACGCTATTTAGAGAGAGATGGAAAGAAAGGTACTCAGGGTGGAAGCTGAAGATCAGCTTGCCTCATTGGATGGGAGAGGGAGTGGCTTGTCTCTTAAAGGAACAGGACAGACCATTACACCTTTATAGGAGAGATAAGGTATTCAGAGGGGCAAGAGAGTTGACTGTTATTAGAAAAATACCATGGGCTTGGAAGGCACTACAGTAGCTATGACTGGCAGTTCTAGGTACCATTTGTAGGCTTGCATCTTCAAGAGGATCTGGACCTGTTTTATTTGTGAGAAACAGTGCCACAAGTCCCCACCGTGGCAGATCTCCCCTCAGAAAAAATACCTTTTCCTTTACTTCCCAGACACAGGCTGGGTCATGAAGCCAGAGGATCTTGACTTTGCAGGTTAGGCCTTCCCCTTCTTGCAAGTGACACTGCTAAGGAACGATGTGACCCCAGAGGAAGAGGCTGAGCTGGTGTCTGATGGATAGTGACCTCCAGAACCTCTCTCAATCCAAGCTAAAGGAAATAGAACTATGGCTCTATACTCAATTGTCTTCATTTATTTATTTATTTATTTGGATTTTTTTGAGACAGGGTTTCTCCGTAGCTTTTGGTTCCTTTCCTGGAACTAGCTCTTGTAGACCAGGCTGGCCTCGAACTCACAAAGATCCACCTGTCTCTGCCTCCCTCTTTTTTTTTAAAGGCAAACATGTAGGCAGGCAAAGGCAACAAGCTGCCTTTGCTCTCCAGACCTCAGACATGCCAGATTTTTTTTCAAAGTTTTAACGGTCCTGAAAGAGGCACTAATCAGCCCCTTGGAGAGGGAATAACCTTGGACTCCAAACTTACTTTTTGGAAGCAAAAGCTGAAGATGGCAAGCTTCCAGAATCTCCCCAGCATCAGCCAGAAGGTGGTCCAGGGAATGGACCTCTACCAGGAACTAGAGGACTTCCTGTCTGTGAACAGTGTAATCTGGACTACAGCTGGCAGCAAGGTTGGGCGATCGACCCTGACCTGGAAACGTCTGGCTGTGGGATGAGCAGCTGATGAGCCTCAACTCCCTATCAGCCACGGTGGTGCAAGTTATAATTTTACTTACTTTCTCTGTCAGTGCCCTGTCCCTTTAAGAGACAAACTCTGCCCATTCCCAATTTCTTCCTTACTTTTGAGGCAAGCTGGTCTGTCTGTCTGTCTCTCTCTCTCTCTCTCTTTCTCTTCCATTCTTAAGAGGTAACTATCTTCCTCCATGGTCTCCCATGCAAATCCGCCCCTAGCCAAAGGCTCTAGCAGCAGGCTAACCTCACAGCTATAACAACTAGCTATATGACCTGCAGCTGATCTGTTCTCTTCCACCTGCTAAAGATCTGCTACTTTAATTCTTGAGTTTCTTTCCTTTTCTCTTTCTCCCTTTAAATGTTCTTTTTGCCTCTCTGTTACAAAGTGTCAGTAAGAGGTAAAAAGTCAGCTTTCTCTCGCTCACTTTTCATTTAACTTTATATGTAATTTAAATTCAATTCCATGTATTTGTACAACTATACTTGTATACTGTTAAAAATATTTTTAGCAGTCCTAATGAGCTCTGTTTATCTCCTTTCAGACCAAAAAAAAAAAAGCAGTCAGTCTCAAATATTTTAAATTGCTATGTATTTTGAAATGACAAATATATGGTTAAATCTGTTATACTGTACATGTGATTCAACTCTACTTTAAAATATATTTTACATAATGATAATGGTTTAAGTTTGTAAAGATGTATTTTAGATTAACAAAACATGTTCTTCACTATTGTCAGTTTTGTTGTTAAGTTTCTATAACAAACATTTTTTTCTTTTTTGTCCTTCACTAGTATAAATCTTACTTGTTAAGTTAAAAAACCAGTACAGTCAAGCAGGAGAACTCTGGATAGAACACTCCTCAGCTTGAACCCAACTCTCTAGGCACATCTTATACTGTAGTCATAACATATATACTCAAAAGACAACCCTCAACTGCTCAGAGATCTGGGGGATACGGCATTTTAAATGTTTAATTATTAAAGGACTTTTCATAACAGAGAAGTAGGTTGGTTCTTTGCAGCAACCCAATTTTCTCCAAAGAAGGCAAAAGACAGATGGACACAGAACAGCATCCATCTGTAATTTGCTTCAAGTGAAAACGCTAAACACTGGGAAAAACTGCCTTTCATCTAAATTGCTGAAGATCTCCAGACAGTGGACAATGAAAAACTGAAATTGACTGCCTGGCTCCCCATGGAAAGGTAGGCTGGTCCTCCTACAGATTGTAAACTACATGGTCTTCGGAAGTCTGGCAGGCCCCATGCTAACAGCAGAAGGCAAATGTGGCCCTGAAGCCCCTGCCCTCAGTGACTATGGAGGGCCCTGAGGAGTGGCTCTAGGTGCCAATCAAGTAAGTTTTCTGTCATTTTAAAATCAATAACTCAGGTAAAATTTTATTCTTAAGAGTGTTGATAGCCGGGCGGTGGTGGCGCACACCTTTAATCCCAGCACTCGGGAGGCAGAGGCAGATGGATCTCTGTGAGTTCAAGGCCAGTCTGGTCTACAAAGGGAGTTCCAGGACAGGCTCCAAAGCTACAGAGAAACCCTGTCTCGAAAAACCATAAAAAAAAAAAAAGAGTGCTGATAAAGTTTGATGGCTGAGAGGTTTTGTTAGTTTAAAAAGGACAACTTCACAAAATAGATTTCATGATAACTTCTTATCCTGTTTAAATAAAATATGTTTTAAAATACAAAGCTCAAATAAAAAAATGTGTTTTAAGGTATACAAATACAAGTTATTAAGGTGTACAAATCCAAGGTGTGTAAATGCAAATTGTACAGGTCTGAGGATAAAACGTTTCAAAATATATAAAAAAAATGTTTTAGGGTATACAAATGCAAGCTATCAAATTTCTCTTTGTCATTATGCTGCCATTCATAGGCTTAACATTAATCAATAAAATTTTAATAAGCTATTAATCTAACTCTGACAGAGTACTACCACTTCTATAATTCTCTTTGATTACTCTAAAGATTCTTTTCATTGTGCAAAGAATGTCACGGGTGCTGGAGAGATGGCTCAGAGGTTAAGAGCATTGCCTGCTCTTCCAAAGGTCCTGAGTTCAATTCCCAGCAACCACATGGTGGCTCACAACCATCTGTAATGAGATCTGGTGCCTTCTTCTGGCCTGCAGGCATATGCACAGACAGAATATTGTATACATAATAAATAAATATTTTTTTAAAAACAGCTGTCACGGTTATTTCTGACATAAGTATTGTTATATCTGCCAGTCTGGCCTGTCACCTGGGTACCCTGACCCTTTAAGAGACAAGCCCTGCCCCCCACTCCTAACTACCCCTTCTGCCAAGGCAAGAGGATATTTCTTGCCTCCTCCAGCCTGTGGTCTCTCTCTTTCCATCTCTTTTCTGAAGAGGTTGCTGCTACCCCCTTCTCTCTTCTCTTCTCCTTCCCTTCTCCTTCTTGCTTTCCCCTTCCCTTCTCTTTCCACTCCATAACCCACTAAATAAACTTTATACCCAAACTCTGTTTCTGCATGGTGTATCTGTCTCTCACCCCCCCCCATGTTCTCTTACCCCCTAAGGTGACCTGCCAAGGTCTCAGGGGACTAGCTGAGGCCTGGGGGACCCACTGTGGCCCACCATTGACCCACAAAGGGCAGCCAGTCCCCCCCCCATCGTGGGATTGGTATCCACTACACCACGATATCTTTAAAAAGAATAACAAGTATACTGCCATTTCTACAAAATAAATTTCAGTACAGATTAAATAATAAAATGTCTAATGTAGGAGCCGGCCATGATAAGCTAAATATAAACAGATCACCCAAAGAAAATTCTTTACTTTCAGTCATTATCACCTGCCAGTGTAGGACTCAGTCATCAATAACTTTAATAGAGGCCTGAGTCTCAGTAGTTTACTCTGAAACAATACTTGGTTGCCGGATGGACCACAAACTGAGATTACCTGGACACCACCCAAAAACAGACCATTCCGTAATCCCAGCACTTGGGAGGCAGAGGCAGGTGGATCTCTGTGAGTTCAAGGCCAGTCTGATCTGCAAGAGGTAGTTCAGGACAGGCTCCAAATGCTACAGAGAAACCCTGCCTCAACACCCCCCCTTCCAAAAAAGGAAATGCCTGGCATTACAACCACTATAGATAGGATCACCTGCCAGCACACACTAACCAGGACACCCCTAGGCAAATGTCAACAAATCATGGGTCCTAAACCTGAGAAACTCCTCACCTCCACATTTACTACTATAAAAACCCAGCACCAACTGAACTCGGGGCTCTCTGTTTATTCCAATACTTTGGACATGGAAAGAGCTGAGTTTACAAACTTGCATAAAATAAAGGCTCTTTACTTTTACTTATCGGACTTGGTCTCCTTGTTGGCTTTTGGGGGACTTTGAAAATTTGGGCATAATATCTAAAACTTATGTTTTCACAAACTCAGTGTATTGCATGAGGAGGGTGGTCCTTTTTTTGTCCCGGCTGCCCAGCTAGCTTACACCCAAATAACCACACAGAAATTGTATTAATTAAATCACTGCCTGGCCCATTATCTTTAGCCTCTTTTTTTTTTTTTACTTATTTATTTATTTTTATTCTTTTTTAATTAAAATTTCCACCTGCTCCCCATTTCCCATTTCCCTCCCCTCCTCCCAAATATTGCCCTCCCCCCACTTCCCTCCCCCTATCCCCACTCCTCTTCTCCTCCCCCCACTCCATTCCCCCTCCCTCTCGTTACTGAAGAGCAGTCCAAATTCCCTGCCCTGCGGGAAGACCAAGGTCCTTCTATCTACATCCAGAAAGGTGAGCGTCCAAACAGGCTAAGCTCCCACAAAGCCAGTTCATGTATTAGGATCGAAACCTAGTGCCATTGTCCTTGGCTTCTCATCAGTCTTCATTGACCGCCATGCTCAGAGAGTCCGGAATCAACCCATGCTTATTCAGTCCCAGACCAGCTGGCCTTGGTGGGCTCCCAATAAATCAGTTCCACTGTCACAGTGGGTGGGTGCATCCCTCGTGGTCCTGATTTTTTGCTCATGTTCTCCCTCCTTCTGCTCCTCATTTGGACCTTAAGAGCTCAGACCGTTGCTCCAAATTGAGACTCTGTCTCTACCTCGATCCATCGCCAGATGAAGGTTCTAAGGTGATATGCAAGATATTCATCAGTATAGGATAGGGTCATTTCAGGTTCCCTCTCCTTAGTTGCCCAAGGTACCAGCTGGGGACATATTCCTGGACACCTGCGAACCCCTCAAGAGTCAAGTCTCTTGCCAACCCTAAGATGGCTCCATTAGATAGGATATATACTTCGCTGCTCCCGTTTCCATCCTTCCTATATCCCAACCATCCCAATCCTCCGAGCTCCTCCCATCCTCCCCTTCTCATATTTCTCATCCCATTTCCCCTTTGCCCCATGCCACCTCACCCGCAAGTTCCCAGTTTTTGCCCTGGAATCTTGTCTACTTCCCCCTCTCCATGCGGATGACTATATGATTTTCTTTGGGTTCACTTTCTTATTTAGCTTCTATAGGATCACACATTATATGCTTAATGTCTTTTATTTTATGGTTAGAAACCGATTATGAGTGAGTACATCCCATGTTCCTCTTTTTGAGTCTGGGATACCTCACTCAGGATAGTGTTTTCTATTTCCATCCATTTGCACGCAAAATTCGAGAAGTCATTGTTTTTTACTGCTGAGTAGTACTCTAATATGTATATATTCCACACTTTCTTCATCCATTCCTCCATTGAAGGGCATCTAGGTTGTTTCCAGGTTTTGGCTATTACAAACAATGCTGCTATGAACATAGTTGAACAGATACTTTTGTCATTTGATGTGGCATCTCTTGGGTATATTCCCAATAGTGGTATTACTGGATCTTGGGGTAGGTTGATCCCAAATTTCCTGAGAAATCGCCACACTGATTTCCAAAGTGGTTGCACAAGTTTGCATTCCCACCAGCAATGAATGAGTGTGCCTCTTTCTCCACAACCTCTCCAGCAAAGGCTATCATTGGTGTTCTTGATTTTAGCCATTCTGACAGGTGTAAGATGGTATCTCAAAGTTGTTTTAATTTGCATTTCCCTTATCGCTAAGGAGGTTGAGCATGACCTTAGGTGTCTTTTGGCCATTTGAATTTCTTCTGTTGAGAATTCTCTGTTCAGATCAGTGCCCCATTTTTTTATTGGGTTCATTAGCATTTTAAAGTTTAGTTTCTTGAGTTCTTTATATATTTTGGTGATCAGACCTTTGTCTGTTGCAGTGTTGGTGAAGATCTTCTCCCAGTCAGTGGGTTGCCTTTTTGTCTTAGTGACAGTGTCCTTTGCTTTACAGAAGCTACTCAGTTTCAGGAGGTCCCATTTATTCAATGTTGCCCTTAATGTCTGTGCTGCTGGGGATAAACGTAGGAAGTGATCTCCTGTACCCATATGTTGTAGAGTACTTCCAACTTTTTCTTCTATCAGGTTCAGTGTGTTCAGACTAATATTGAGGTCTTTAATCCATTTGGACTTGAGTTTTGTGCATGGTGATAGATATGGATCTATTTTCATTCTTCTACACGTTGACAACCAGTTCTGCCAGCACCATTTGTTGAAGATGCTCTCTTTTTTCCATTGAATACTTTTAGCTCCTTTATCAAAAATTAGGTGTTCATAAGTTTGTGGGTTAAAATCAGGGTCTTCTACTCGGTTCCATTGGTCGACTTCTCTGTTTTTATGCCAATACCAAACTGTTTTCAATACTGAGGCTCTGTAATAGAGTTTGAGGTCAGGGATGGTAATGCCTCCAGACAATCCTTTATTATATAAGATTGTTTTGGCTATCCTGGGTTTTTTGTTTCTCCATATAAAGTTGATTATTGTCCTCTCAAGATCTGTGAAGAATTTTGATGGGATTTTAATGGGGATTGCATTGAATCTATAAATTGCCCTTGGTAGAATTGCCATTTTTACTATGTTGATCCTCCCTATCCAAGAGCAAGGGAGATCCTTCCATTTTCTGGTATCCTCCTCAATTTCTTTCTTCATTGCCTTAAAGTTCTTGTCAAATAGATCCTTTACTTCCTTGGTTAGGGTTACCCCAAGATATTTTATGCTATTTGTGGCTATCGTGAAGGGTGATGCTTCTCTGATTTCCATCTCTGCTTCCTTATCCTTTGTGTATAGGAGGGCAACTGATTTTTTGGAATTGATCTTGTATCCTGCAACGCTACTAAAGGTGTTTATCAGCTGAAGGAGTTCTTTGCTGGAGTTTTTGGGGTCGCTTATGTACACTATCATATCGTCTGCAAATAATGAAAGTTTAACTTCTTCCTTTCCGATTTGAATCCCTTTGATCCCCTTATGTTGTCTTATTGCTATTGCTAGAATTTCAAGCACTATATTAAAGAGGTATGGAGAGAGTGGACAACCTTGTCGTGTTCCTGATTTTAGTGGAATAGCTTTGAGTTTCTCTCCATTTAATTTGATGTTAGCTGACGGCTTGCTATAAATAGCTTTTATTATAGTTAGGAACGACCCTTGTATTCCTAATCTCTCTAAGACCTTTATCATAAAGGGATGTTGAATTTTGTCAAATGCTTTTTCAGCATCTAATGAAATGATCATATGGTTTTTTTCTTTCAGTTTATTTATATGATGGATTACATTGATAGATTTTCGTATGTTGAACCAGCCCTGCATCTCTGGGATGAAGCCTACTTGATCATAATGGATAATTTTTCTGATGTGTTCTTGGATTCGGTTTGCCAGTATTTTATTGAGTATTTTTGCGTCGATGTTCATGAGTGAGATTGGCCTGTAGTTCTCTTTCTTGGTTGTGTCTTTGTGTGGTTTTGGTATCAGAGTAACTTCAGCTTCATAAAAGGAATTTGGCAATGACTTCTCTGTTTCAATATTGTGAAATACATTAAGGAGTATAGGTATTAGGTCTTCTTGGAAGTTCTGGTAGAATTCTGCATTGAAGCCATCTGGACCTGGGCTTTTTTTGGTGGGGAGGTTTTTTATAACAACTTCTAATTCTTCGCGACTAACAGGTCTATTTAGATTGTTCACCTGGTCCTGGTTTAACTTTGGTATATGGTACTTATCTAAAAAAGTGTCCATTTCTATAACATTTTCCAATTTTGTGGCATACAGATTTTTGTAGTAAGATCTAATGATTCTCTGAATTTCCTCTGAGTCTGTGGTTATGTCTCCCTTTTCGTTTCTGATTTTGTTAATTTGCGTATTCTCTCTCCGCCGTTTGATTAGTTTGGATAGGGGTTTATCAATCTTATTGATTTTCTCCATGAACCAGCTTTTTGTTTCATTGATTCTTTGGATTGTTTTCTGTGTTTCTATTTTGTTGATTTCAGCCCTCAATTTGATTATTTCCAGTCTTCTACTTCTCCTAGGTGAGTCTGCTTCTTTTTTTTCTAAAGCTTTCAGGTGGGCTATTAAGTCTCCAATGTGTGCTTTCTCCGTTTTCTTTAAGTGGGCACTTAATGCTATGAATTTTCCTCTTAGCACTGCTTTCATAGTGTCCCATAGGTTTGAGTATGTTGAGTCTTCGTTTTCATTGAATTCAAGAAAGACTTTAATTTCTTTCTTTATTTCTTCCTTGATCCAGGTGAGGTTCAGTAGTTGACTGTCCAGTTTCCATGAGTTCATAGGCTTTCTGGGGATAGCATTGTTGTTGAATTCTAACTTTAATCCATGGTGATCTGATAATACACAGGTGGTTACCGATATTTTTTTGTAACTGTGTAAGTTTGCTTTGTTACCGAGTATGTGGTCTATTTTCGAGAAGGTTCCATGAGCTGCAGAGAAGAAGGTATATTCTTTCCTATTTGGGTGGAATGTTCTATAGATGTCTGTTAAGTCCATTTGATTCATTACCTCCCTTAATCCTCTTATTTCTCTGTTAGGTTTCTGTTTGATTGACCTGTCCATTGGTGAGAGAGGAGTGTTGAAATCTCCTACTATTAGTGTGTGTGGTTTGATGACTGCCTTGAGTTTTAGTAACGTTTCTTTTACATAAGTGGGTGCTTTTATATTAGGGGCATATATATTCAGGATTGAGATTTCATCCTGGTGAATTGTTCCTGTTATGAGTAAAAAATGTCCATCTCCATCTCTTTTGATTGATTTTAGTTTGAAGTCAACTTTCTTAGTAATTAGTATGGCCACACCTGCTTGTTTCTTAGGTCCGTTTGCTTGATAAACCTTTTCCCAGCCCTTTACTCTGAGTAGATGTCTGTCTTTGTGGTTGAGGTGTGTTTCTTGTAAGCAGCAGAATGTTGGATCCTGTTTTCGTATCCAATCCATTAGCCTGTGCCTCTTTATAGGTGAGTTGAGTCCATTGATATTAAGTGATATTAATGACCAGTGGTTGTTAACTCCGGTCATTTTTCCTTTCTTTCTTTCTTTCCTTTGGTAGTAGAGTTTGTGTGTTTCCCTTCTTCAAGTTGTGCTGGTGAAGGGTCTTTAGATGTCTGAGTTATTGTGGGCATTGTTGGACTCCTTGGTTTGTGATTTTCCTTCAATTACTTTCTGAAGGGCTGGATTTGTGGCTACGTATTGTTTAAATTTGTTTTTATCCTGGAAAACTTTGTTTTCTCCATTTATAGTGAACGAAAGCTTGGCTGGGTATAGTAGTCTGGGCTTGCATCCATGGTCTCGTAGTTTCTGCAGTATATCTATCCAGGACCTTCTGGCTTTCATGGTTTCCATAGAGAAATCAGGTGTAAGTCTGATAGGTTTACCTTTATAGGTAACTTGACCTTTTTCCTTTGCAGCTCTTAATATTCTTTCTTTATTCTGTATGCTTTGTGTTTTGATTATTATATGACGAGGAGATGTTTTTTTTTGATCCAGTCGATTTGGTGTTCTGTATGCTTCTTGGACCTTCAAAGGAATATCTTTCTTAAGGTTGGGAAAGTTTTCTTCTATAATTTTATTAAATATATTTTCTGGACCATTGAGCTGTACTTCTTCTCCTTCTTCTATCCCTATTATTCTTAGGTTTGGTCTTTTTATTGTGTCCCAGATTTCCTGAATGTTTTGTGATGAGAATTTGTTGGTTATGCTGTTTTCTTTGATGAGAGTGTTTATTTTCTCTATGGTATCTTCAGTGTCTGAGATTCTTTCTTCTATCTCTTGTAATCTGTTGGTGGAACTTGTCTCTGTAGTTCCTGTTCGTTTATTCAAATTTTCCATCTCCATCCTTCCCTCGGTTTGTGTTTTCTTTATTACTTCCACTTCGTTCTTCAAGTCTTGAACCGTTTCCCTTACCTGTTTGATTACTTTTTCTTGTTTCTCTTGGTTTTCTTGGGTATCTTTGAGAGATTTATTCATTTCCTCTACCTTTTTGTTTGTAATCTCTAATTGGTTGTGGCAGTTTTTCACCTCCTGTTTAAGGTCCTCTATTATTTTCATAAAATTCACTTTTGAGTCGAATTCTTCTAATTCTTCTGTATTAGGGTTTAGACTTCTCATTTCGGGATTCCTGGATCCTGGTGATGTCACGTTGCCTTTCAAGTTGTTGGGGGAATTCTTGCATTGGCGCCTGCCCATCTTTTCCTTCAAATGGAGCCAGGAGAGGCCTGATGTCTTGGACCAGTCTTTGCTGTGACTAACTCTCTAGGTGTATCTCCTCAGTGTAGGGGCAGGAACCGTTCCCTTCCAGGTGAACTCCTCAACACCAAAACATGGATGCGTGGTATTCCAATGACCCGCGTAAAGAAGGCCGAATGTAAGGGGTCGGGCGGGGTCCAGTAGAACACAGGCGACACTGCAGTACAAGCTGGAGGTGCCTGCGCTCCCTTTCGGGGGTTGCTGAGGCCTGCCCGCTGCTCTGGTTGGGTAGCCTTAGTGTAGGGGCCTTTGTGCTCTCTACCGGGACCGTCCGCCCCAGGATAGTACACACTCACCCGTCCCGATGAAACTTCTTGGCACCTACACAGGAACTCCTGGATGCCCCAATGAGCCAGGGACTAATGGAAGTAGGGCGCAGGCAGAGCAGGTCCAGCAGATCACAGCAGAGACTGCAGCCCCAGCAGCAAGGGCCCGCTTTCCCTGGCGGGGACCTTGAGGCCTGCCCTCTGGTCAGGGACTCACTGCTCTGGGTTGGTAGCCTTAGTGAAATGGCAGGAAACTGTTCCACAGCTAAGGACCTTGCAGACAAGGCAGGTTTGGGGGTGGGGGTGGGGGCGGGTGTGTAGGAGAGCAAGCCCTGCAGCAGGAGCTGGGGGAGGGGTGTTTGTGCTCTCTACCTGGACAGTCCGCCCCAGGATAGCACACACTCACCCGTCCCGATGAAACTTCTCGGCACCTACACAGGAACTCCTGGATGCCCCAATGAGCCAGGGACTAAGGGAAGTAGGGCGCAGGCAGAGCAGGTCCAGCAGATCACAGCAGAGACTGCAGCCCCAGCAGCAGGGGCCCGCTTTCCCTGGCGGGGACCTTGAGGCCTGCCCTCTGGTCAGGGACTCACTGCTCTGGGTTGGTAGCCTTAGTGAAATGGCAGGAAACTGTTCCACAGCTAAGGACCTTGCAGACAAGGCAGGTTTGGGGGTGGGGGTGGGGGCGGGTGTGTAGGAGAGCAAGCCCTGCAGCAGGAGCTGGGGGAGGGGTGTTTGTGCTCTCTACCTGGACAGTCCGCCCCAGGATAGCACACACTCACCCGTCCCGATGAAACTTCTCGGCACCTACACAGGAACTCCTGGATGCCCCAATGAGCCAGGGACTAATGGAAGTAGGGCGCAGGCAGAGCAGGTCCAGCAGATCACAGCAGAGACTGCAGCCCCAGCAGCAGGGGCCCGCTTTCCCTGGCGGGGACCTTGAGGCCTGCCCTCTAGTCAGGGACTCATTGCTCTGGGTTGGTAGCCTTAGTGAAATGGCAGGAAACTGTTCCACAGCTAAGGACCTTGCAGACAAGGCAGGTTTGGGGGTGGGGGTGGGGGCGGGTGTGTAGGAGAGCAAGCCCTGCAGCAGGAGCTGGGGGAGGGGTGTTTGTGCTCTCTACCTGAACACTCACCCGTCCCGATGAAACTTCTCGGCACCTACACAGGAACTCCTGGATGCCCCAATGAGCCAGGGACTAAGGGAAGTAGGGCGCAGGCAGAGCAGGTCCAGCAGATCACAGCAGAGACTGCAGCCCCAGCAGCAAGGGCCCGCTTTCCCTGGCGGGGACCTTGAGGCCTGCCCTCTGGTCAGGGACTCACTGCTCTGGGTTGGTAGCCTTAGTGAAATGGCAGGAAACTGTTCCACAGCTAAGGACCTTGCAGACAAGGCAGGTTTGGGGGTGGGGGTGGGGGCGGGTGTGTAGGAGAGCAAGCCCTGCAGCAGGAGCTGGGGGAGGGGTGTTTGTGCTCTCTACCTGGACAGTCCGCCCCAGGATAGCACACACTCACCCGTCCCGATGAAACTTCTCGGCACCTACACAGGAACTCCTGGATGCCCCAATGAGCCAGGGACTAATGGAAGTAGGGCACAGGCAGAGCAGGTCCAGCAGATCACAGCAGAGACTGCAGCCCCAGCAGCAGGGGCCCGCTTTCCCTGGCGGGGACCTTGAGGCCTGCCCTCTAGTCAAGAACTCACTGCTCTGGGTTGGTAGCCTTAGTGAAATGGCCTATCTTTAGCCTCTTAATGGCTAACTCTCACATCTTGATTTAATACATTTCTATTAAGCTGTACATCACCACGTGACAGTGGCTTACCAGGAAAGATTCATCATGTCTGATTCTGGCGGCTGCATGGCTGTTCTCTGACTCTGCATTGTTCCTCCCAGAATTCTCTTCTATCTTCTCCGCCTACCTAAGTTCTGCCCTATCAACTAGGCCAAGGCAGTTTCTTTATTCATTATCCTATGAAAGCAACACACAAGCATCTCCTACATCAAAAGTGTTGTGCCCAGACCTGCACCCCCTTCCCCCAGAGAGGCCACCAGTAACCACGAGACTAGACTGCAAAAGCATGGTTTATTGTTCCCTATTAGCGTAAATCAAACAACAATTCAGAGTTCATCCAGATACTCTCGTATGTGGTGAGGGTGGAGGAGCTAAACTCCTTCTGCAGGGTTAGTCTTTTTAAGGAAAAACTACTTGAAAGGCTTTCAGAGCCGTTTTGGCATAGGTGCAAAGTTTTTTTAATTAATTAATTTATTTATTAAAGATTTCTGCCATGGTGCAAGGTCTTTTGTGCTTTCCTATCCTGCTCTGTTAGCTAGTTGCTGGTACTTTGTTTCTAGGGTAAGGTCACTCCTGCCTTCCTTACTCTCAGATGGCCTTGTGCTTGGAATTTCCTGGGATGGCCACTATCTTCCTGGGAACAAGATAGTCTGGGTTTCTATTTTTGTGGCGGCGTATATGAATGCAGACAGATTATATAGATATATACAGCTTTAATAAGGAAATAGACTTACAGGACCACAGGTTCCCGGAGAACAGGAAAAGCAGAGCAAAGAAAGGGCTGCTGGGATCACGCCCGGCAGATTTATCCGTAAACATTAGCCCGAGGCGAACACGCCCCCAATGTAGCTATATCCCCACATCTCCCCCTTTTGTCTAAATAAGATAGAACTATACCAAATACAACTATATACAATAATAATAAATATAACAAACAATATTGAGAACAAAACTTTTGCTAAACATTCTATCTCAAGGAGTCTAAATAACATAGAGAGTAACTACAATTATATAATCTTCAACTCCGTCAAAGATCTGAGAAGGGAATAAATATTACTTAACAATCAAGAGATATCCAAAATGTGCAACAATTGACAGAGACAACTGACTACCTGGGCAATCACCCAAAGTCTCATTTGCAATGTTGAGTCAACCAACTTTGGCTAAGGCCTAACATAACTGGCATACCATTCTTAGAACTATCCTACCCTGTCTTGGCAGGATAAGACAATCCTGTTTCATCCACTTAGGGATATCTTTGTCAGAAGTTGAGGTATGGGCTTTTCTTAACCCAAAGGCCAGTTCTGCCAAGAAGACAAGCTCCCAATGGAGTGTCTTTGGTGCTCAACGTTCTCTCAGGAGTAGAGTGGTGTTGCCAGGAGTAATTGTGTCTCGTTGGCACAGAAATTTTAGGTTAGATTAAAGGCCATTTTCTACAGCTCTTGAAGAGGCTGAAGATCATACTATCTATACTAAATATAATCTCTATGTAACTAAAAGACCTGATTAACTTAAAAATAAATATGACAAATATATAATTCTCAATACCTATCTAACTTGAAGACTAAAAGAATAAACAACTGTGCAATATATGAAGACAATGATCTTTAACTGTAAACAATGTCATAGTATCAGAGGTAGAAATGTACAATGTAATATGGTAGATGTATCAATACAATATAGGCAAAGTTATAAGCATACTCATACAAAAATAGAGGTAGGAACACTCACATTCAATATTCAATATATTAATATACAAGAAACAGTACCAATACAATTTTAATTCACAAATACCAATCATCCCATAAAACCAGTTAATCTCCCTTCTTCTTCCTCTTCTTTTTTTTTCATAAAAATATCACCCCATCCCCTCAACCCTAAACCAACCACTAAAAGATGTCCCCAACCCTGAGGGCAAACTCTGTTGGGAGAGGGGATGTCGTCCTCTAAGATTGCTTCTAGCTGACATGGGGGCGACATTCTTCTTAGGGGGTCCTGTGAAAGCAAATAATAGTAAAATTCCCAAATTAATCTTTGACCTAAGAAAATTGTAACTAGTCTCAGAGCGTTTTGAGAAGGTCCGACCAGAGTGTTGTCAAAAATGTGCAACATTCGAAATTGTTTCATGTAGTTGGTACCAAAAAACAGGTCTAATATTAGCGCTTTAAAAAAAATTCATGACATCATAAAAACCAGATGGAGTTGATGTCGTGGGGCCCCATCTTCATCCTGGAAACTTCAAAGATTACTGTAGGAAAATTTGTTGCTTGTTATGGGAAATTTAAAAATTAACAACAAGAACATATACTGACATAGAAAGAAAGACACAGATATGAGGAAAAGCAAAGAAAGTTTAAGACTATATATATATAAATTAATACTTACAGAACATGTCCCTCCATCAGTAATTAAATATTAGGGGTCCCTTAAATTCTTTGGTTTTTCGAGACAGGGTTTCTCTGTGGTTTTGGAGCCTGTCCTGGAACTAACTCTTATAGACCAGGCTGGTCTCGAACTCACAGAGATCCGCCTGCCTCTGCCTCCCGAGTGCTGGGATTAAAGGCGTGCGCCACCATCGCCCGGCTCCCTTAAATTCTTTGAAGATGGGTATTTTCCTGTGGAGATAAGAAGAGAACCCTGCCCCCAACCTATCTGTATTTTACTTACCATCAGTATGATTGCCATCCATGTGATTGAATTGTTATTTATCTTTCCCAACTGGCTTCTCTTCATCAAAATGAACCTTTATCAATTTTGACGGTATCCACAATTTTTCCTCACCTGTGGAGACAAGAGCAAATCCCCTTCCCCAATGCAGCACATCTCCTGGCTTCCATTGTGAGGTCAGCACATCCTTGAAATAAACTGGTTGATTTAGTTCAGTAGACTTTTCCATTATCCAATGTCTTTCTGCAGCCGATGTTCCCTTCTCATTAGTGTTGAGAAAATTCAAGGTTAACAAAGCATTATGTAACCTATTTCTGGGGGTGTTTTCCACCCCTTTCTGTTTGTTCAACATATCCTTTATAGTTCGATTTGATCTTTCTACGACTGCTTGACCTGTAGGATTGTATGGTATACCTGTAACATGCTTGATATTGTAATAGTCAAAAAACGTTTCATTTTCCTAGAGACATAAGCAGGACCATTATCTGTCTTTATTTGTGTAGGTATACCCATGATAGCCATGACTTCTAATAAATGAGTGATAACTGAATCATCTTTTTCTGAACTTAAAGCCGTTGCCCACTGAAAGCCTGAATACGTATCAATGGTGTGATGAACATATTTTAATTTGCCAAATTCTGCAAAGTGGAACACATCCATCTGCCAGATTTCATTCCTTTGGGTGGCCTTTGGATTAGCCCCTGCAGGCAGTGGCGTTTGGTTATAGAAAGAGCAAGTAGGGCATTTCTTTACAATCTCCCTAGCTTGTTGCCATGTAATAGAAAACTCTTTCTTCAAACCTTTGCTATTAACATGATGTTTTTTATGAAATTCAGAGGCTTGTAGCACACTACCAATCAATAATAGATCAATTTCTGTATTACCTTGTGCTAGAGGACCTGGCAGACCCGTATGGGATCGGATGTGTGTTATGTACATAGGGCAAAGCCTGTTCCTAATCAAATCTTGCACCTGGATAAACAAGGAGGTTAGTTCTGTATCATCAGGTATAAATTCAGCAGTTTCAATATGTAAAATAACTCTTTCTGCATATTGTGAATCAGTAACTATATTAATAGGTTCTTTAAAATCCCTTAGCACCATAAGAATGGCATATAATTCTGCCTTCTGGACAGAATCATAAGGACTTTGTTCCACCTTACCCAAGTCTTCTGATTTGTAACCTGCCTTCCCTGATTTATTGGCATCAGTATAGAATGTACAGGCTCCAGTTATTGGAGCATCACGGACGATTCGAGGAAGGATCCAAGAAGTTCTCTTTATGAAGTTAAGCCTCTTGCTTTTTGGATAGTTGTTATTAATGTCTCCCAAAAAATTAGCACAAGCTCTTTGCCATGGTTCATTATCTTCCCATAATTTCTTTAGTTCATCAGCAGTGAAAGACATTATAATTTCTGCTGGGTCTATGCCTGCTAGTTGACGAAGTCTCAACTTGCCTTTTATAATTAACTCAGAGACTTTTTCCACATAAGTTTTCAGTTTCTTACTTGGTTTATGTGGTAAAAAGATCCATTCCAAGATAATATCATCTCTCTGCATTAAAATTCCTGTAGGGGAAATTTTTGATGGTAGTATGACGAGAATACAGTCGAGCTCTGGATTTACCCTATCCACATGTGCCTGTTGTAATTTTTCCTCAATCATCGTCAGTTCCTTTTCTGCTTCAGCTGTTAATTCTCTGGGACTGTTTAAATCTTTGTCACCATCCAAGGTTTTGTTCAAATGAATTATTAGATCAGGTGTTATCCCAATAGCTGGCCGTAGACTGGAAATGTCCCCTAATAGTCTTTAAAAGTCATTAAGAGTCCATAGGCGATCTCTCCGAATTTGTGCCTTTTGTGTCTTAATTTTTTGTAAACCTATTTTATAACCTAAATAATTAACAGAATCTCCCTTCTGAATCTTTTCAGGAGCAATTTGCAATCCCCATTTTGGTAAAAGTATTTTTATTTCTTCAAACAGTCTGTTCAAGGTATCCATGTTTCAATCGGATAACAAAATGTCGTCCATGTAATGATATACTATCGATTTGGGAAATTTCTTCCGTATTAATTGCAATGGTTGATTCACAAAATATTGGCACAGGGAGGGGCTATTTAACATACCCTGGGGGAGGACGGCCCAGTGATACCTCCTCGAAGGTTGAGAATTATTATAAGTAGGCACTGTGAAGGCAATTTTTTCTCTATCTTCTTTTTGTAAAGGTATAGTGAAAAAACAATCCTTTAAATCAATAACTATGAGAGGCCATCCTTTTGGCAATAAAGAGGGCAAAGGAATTCCAGATTGCAGAGGGCTCATAGGTTGAATAACCTTGTTGATAGCCCTGAGATCTGTCACCATTCTCCATTTACCTGATTTTTTCTTAACCGCAAATACAGGAGAATTCCAAGGGCTGTTAGATACTTTTATATGTCCAGCATCTAATTGTTCTTGTACCAGCTGTTCTAAAGCCTGTAACTTTTCCTCAGCTAAAAGCCATTGCTTTGTCCATATTGGTTTCTCAGTCAACCATTTTATAGGCAAGGCTGTTGGTATCTCTGAAGAGACATCAATTGCTTGTTCTTGTACAGCCCAAGATTCTGGGGTAATGATACTTACATCCGCACCTGTGTCCAGCAGGCCAGTAATAAAAATGCCATTTACACACACTCTCAGCTTTGGTCTTTGGTCATTTATAGAAGTTTGCCAAAACACACGGAACTCATCTTTCTGATCATGATTGCTTGTAACAGTAGGCATGGGGCTTTCTAATTGTCCTGACGAGTCACGTTCTCTGTAGTAACTGGAAATGACTGAACCATGTTTGCCATGGGGGCCTGTGAGGGCCCCCCCTCACATTTCCCATCTGTATCAGGTTGCCTTGTCTATCTCTTGTAGAGCTGCATTCATTCGTCCAGTGTCTGCCCTTTCCACATCTTCTACATAAACCTGAAGGCTGAGTCCTCCTATTTCTGTTATTTCTAGAAGATGCATTATTATTATTTCTGAAAATCTGTTGTCTACAATTCCTTTTCATGTGACCCATTTTGCCACAATTAAAACATTTGGTATTCTGATGTCTCCTTTTACCATTGGAAATTGCTTCTTCTACCCATGCTTCAGTGCCATAGTCAAATGTATCAACATCTAGTGTATGCAAGACCCATTCTTCTAATGGCACTGATGTGAGCTTTAAAGGTCCCAAAATCCTTTTGCATTCCACATTTGCATTTTCATAAGCCAAAGTCTCGATCATTATACATCTTGCTTCTGGGTCAGATATTCCTATTTGTACAGCTTTAGTTATTCTTTGTAAAAATTCACTAAAGGGTTCTCTCTGACCCTGTTTAACTCTGACAAATGATTCCATCCTCTGTCCTGAGTCTTGCACCCTGTCCCAAGCCCTTAAGGCTGCTGTAGTACACATGGAGAGTGTATTTTCATCCAAATTAACTTGTTCCTGAGGGTCAGAAAATAGCCCCTTTCCCAAAATTTGATCTATGGAGATCTCAATTCCCTTTGCTCTTTACTGCTGTTCTAAAAGTCTAGCCTTTTGCCTGAATAAGCATTTCCATGTCAATTGCGTTCCACTCTCAAGGACAGTTGAAACCAGTCAGAGGGCGTGACTTTATTCGTTGTGGCCCAAGATCTTAGCATCTCTTTAACAAAAGAGGCATTCGTTCCAAAAGTCATTACAGCCTATTTAATTTCTTTGAGATCATTCATACGGACAGGTTCCCATGTATCTTCCTTGATGACCCTAGGGTTTCTGGAACCAACTACTTTCTCTGTTGTTACAACTGGAAAGGCAGGTAGAACTGTAGGTAGAGCTTTGTGGGAATTGTCCCGGAGGGATTTACCCACAGATTTAGTTAAAATTTGCCTTCCTACCTCTTGCTCTTCTTCCTCAGAATTTAAAAATTCCTCAATCTTTTCAATTCTATTCACCATTGCCTTCTTTAATGTCTGAATCTCCTGTCCAGAATTATGTTCTAAAGCCTTCATTGAGGATTCTAAAGTATGAAGTTTGTCCATTAGAGATAACATCTCATCTTTGGACATAATTTTTATAGTATATACCGTGCCTTCTTGTATTGATAATCTTTCCACCAATCTGTCATAAGCTTTAGACAAAATCCGATTGTCACATTCAGCAGTTTTGATTCTCTCAGTTAATGTTTCAGTTCCTACTGAAAGGGACTGAAGCTTACGACTCAAATCAGCTGTTCCTTCTTCCATAGTAATGAATTTCTCCTTAATATCAGCCGTTAATGTTTCAGTTCCTACTGAAAGGGACTGAAGCTTATGACTCAAATCAGCTGTTCCCTCTGCCATAGTAATGAATTTCTCCTTAACATCAGCCTGTACCTCTTCTAAATTTTGTTCAGTTTGTCGAGTTGTGTTAAACAAAGATCTGTTCTCTGCCTGGAGAACTTCAAACTGATTTTTGAGAAGATTGTTGTCATTCTCAATTGTTTTTAAGCGTTCAACCTCGTCTCGTAAAGACTTTATCATATTTCTATTATCAAACCATACAGTACCAAGGAAAACTATGAATCCCAGAAAGATCCATATCTGTGGGCTGACAGACACTTCTTGTAAAATCTCCCACATGGCACAACTGAAAAGGCTGTTAAAGTCTTGAATGGTAATGTTTTCAGACATTTTTCTTATTTATAAAAGAAAATTATGTACCTGTAATGAAGTTTTCCTACCAGTGGTGGTGAAAGAAATGCACCTGAGTCCACGTGGTCTAAGCCAGAGCCAGTCTGAAACAATTAACTCAAAACAAATATTATTGTACTGCCTGTTAAGGGAAGGGGTTGGCGGCTTTTGCTTCAAAACCGCAGGTGCTTCCCTTAAATCAGGCAGTGAGGGTTTGGAAGAAGCAGGGAGCTATTAACTGCTCTGTGGGGGTCGCTGCTCTGTGACTGTAGTGGCCTGGAATGGGGGAAGGGAAAGCGAGCAGGGAGCACGCTGTAAATTGCACTTCCTGAGCTCCGGTAACTAGCTGGGAAAGATGGAGCTTGCGCCCCCCCCCCCTGTGCCGGGTCGGGGGCAAAATAGCCCCACGTTGGGACGCCAAAATGTGGTGGCGTATATGAATGCAGACAGATTATATAGATATATACAGCTTTAATAAGGAAATAGACTTACAGGACCACAGGTTCCCGCGGAGAACAGGAAAAGCGGAGCAAAAGAAAGGGCTGCTGGGATCACGCCCGGCAGATTTATCCATAAACATTAGCCAGAGGCGAACACGCCCCCAATGGGTGGGGCTATATCCCTACATATTTTAAAATATTTTGCTAAGAAATTTCTTTTTCGTCTCTATAAGAATAGAGGTGAGCCAGGTGGTGGTGGCGCACGCCTTTAATCTCAGCACTTGGGAGGCAGAGGCAGGTGAATCTCTGTGAGTTCGAGGCCAGCCTGGTCTACAAGAGCTAGTTCCAGGACAGGAACCAAAAGCTATGGAGAAACCCTGTTTCGAAAAATCAAAAAAAAAAAAAAATAGAGGTGAGGGTTCCACAAAAGAACTCTTGTAAGTTCCAACTCCTTTCCAGGTCCAAGACACTGGACAGTTCCACAAAGGGTGGAGAACAGTGAAGTTACCAGATAACCTAGGCTGTGGCTTTCTCAGGTCCCCCAAGATTCTGAGGGCCACAGATCAACAGGAAGCAGTCTCAAGAATTCGATGATGGAGGTGGGTCTTGTATCTTATCTGTTGCTTTCATTGGTTAATTAATAAAGAAACTGCTTGGCCTCTGATAGGGTAGAATTTAGATAGGCGGAGTAAACAGAAGAGAATGCTGGGAGAAAGAAGCCGAGTCAGGAGTCGCCATGATTCTCCCACTCCAGACAGACGCAGGTTAAGATCTCCCTGGTAAGCCAGCTCATGGTACTACACAGAATATTAGAAATGGGTTAGATCAATATGTAAGAGCTAGCCAATAAGAGGCCGGAACTAATGGGCCAGGCAGTGTTTAAAAGAATACAGTTTCCGTGTAATTATTTCGGGGCATAAGCTAGCCATGCGGGCGGCCGGGTGCCGGGGACGCAGCCCTGCCGCAGATATTTCAACAGAGTGGCGCCCAGCGTGCTAATGAACTCCACGTAAAACCTGAGAGGGCTTAAAAAGGACACAGAGAGAATTTAAGACAGCTTTTTGCTGTTTGTGGGTTGCATGCAGCAAAGAAATTGTCCTGACTCAGCAGCAGGAAAAAAACTGGCTGTTTTAAAATGCCGGCTTTCTGGGCTGTGCCGCCATTGCGATCTCTGTCTGGCTCCTGCGGGAGACAGAGCTTTTAAACGGAGCATTTGGAGTAAAGTGCTACAGCTTGCTTGATGGCAACTAGACTCACTGTGTGCCTAAAAGGAAGTCATTTTGTCCTGCGGCTCAGAGGCACAAGCAGCTCCACCATGCTACTGGTGCAATGTGCAAGAATCAGAGGCACGAGCGGCTCCGCCATATTGGACTGGGCGGGGCAAGCAGGCAGTACCTGTTTTTGACCTAGGAATGTCACAGCTTAGATTCTTAAGCGCTTAGTGATTTAAAAGCACAAAACAAAGTGCTCCTGGATACTAAAAAAATTACAGATTCACAATAGAACTGATTCAGACACTGTTGGATGAATATACGTAGGCTTGAGAGAGAGAAAAATATATATATAAAGAACAAAGTTAATGTCTTAAAAAAAAGGGTAAAGTCTTTAAAGAGACAGAGTACAGATAGTTATAGATTAAAAGAAATAAAGAAAAATAAGCCACGTAAAAATGGAAAATTCACAGAGAGTCTGGATTCTTTGTATTATTGTGTTTTCTTTAAAATTTTTGACTGTAAAGGAGCTAATTGCAGAAAGACATTTCATTATATGGGCTGCCAAGCTAAACCGGAATGGACATAAGCGTATTATGATTTCAGAATATGGGTCTAAGGATATGATGCTTTGGAGAGGGTCTTCTTTTGTTTTCACAGAGGATGCGACCCTGTGGATTTCTTCTATCCCAATATGGTATGATAGACCACGCCCTCCTGAAAGGTTGCTGTGAACACCTTCAGAAAATTACTTCACTCAACTGCCGACTGAGATGACCCTGACACACAGGTTACACCATGAAAGATCTGAATACAGCGCCCCCATTCAGCATGAAGCAGTTTGGAGAGAAAAACTGCGCCCATGTTCCCAAATATGGTTTATAAATGTTCTTTTTTACATTTAAAGGGGGATATGATATAGATATGAATAATTTGCATTGGTGTGGATTTGAAGGTCAATTTTGTTATATGTATATGCATATTTCTAATCTTGATTAAGGTATTGTGATTGTGTAGTTCATTTAAAAATGTAATGTATAATTAGGAAATATAGGTTGCTAATGGATAATTATAAATAATAGTCAAGCTTTTAGTCATGTTAGTTAGATTTTCTAGATATGCATAGATATATTTCAGCTAGGGATATATATTTCAGTTGGATAGGCATTCTTCATATCTTTCAAAGACTACAGAATATGGCATTTAATGTTTTAATAACTTAGGGCTTTTCATGACAATGAGACACTCTGCTCCTGGCAGCACCAATCTACTTCAAGAGGAAGATGGGCATCGAAGAGGCTCCTTAAGGAGTTTGATAGCCATTTGGGCAAGAAACTGTTCTTGCCTGGACTGTTGCATAAACTGGACACAAAGAACCTACAGAGAGAGGACTACTGAACTTGCCTAAAGGTGAGACGGTCTTTCGGGGTTCCTGACTCATAAAAGAGTCTGCGAGACATTCTGCAGGACACAGTAAAAAGTGACTGAACTGTCTTTGGAATTTTCCTGATTCATGGAAATGTCTGCTGAAAACTATGGGCCTGTAGGCTGAAGATGGATGCCCCAACAGTACAGAAGAACTTTGGGTGACTGTCCAGGCAGCAAGATGTCTCTGTCATTTCTAGAATTTTCTTATTTCTTGTTTACTTAGGTAATATTATATCCTTCTGGAGTCTTTGATGGAGTTGAAGAATAAATAGATAGTTATAGTTTTCCTTAGTTATGATAAAAGATAAAATAGATATAAATATTGTAACTGTAATTCTTGCTTGATAACTGTTTTGCTATATGTAATTTTACTATGTTAAAGTTAAAGCCTTTCTTTTTTGTTTAAACAGAAAAAGGGGAAATGATGGAGGTGGGTCTTGTATCTTATCTGTTGCTTTCATTGGTTAATTAATAAAGAAACTGCTTGGCCTCTGATAGGGTAGAATTTAGATAGGCGGAGTAAACAGAAGAGAATGCTGGGAGAAAGAAGCCGAGTCAGGAGTCGCCATGATTCTCCCACTCCAGACAGACGCAGGTTAAGATCTCCCTGGTAAGCCAGCTCATGGTACTACACAGAATATTAGAAATGGGTTAGATCAATATGTAAGAGCTAGCCAATAAGAGGCCGGAACTAATGGGCCAGGCAGTGTTTAAAAGAATACAGTTTCCGTGTAATTATTTCGGGGCATAAGCTAGCCATGCGGGCGGCCGGGTGCCGGGGACTCAGCCCTGCCGCAGATATTTCAACAATTCGACACCCTCATTCCCTTAACCTGCCACACCTAACTCCTTGACTTTTATGATAAGAGAAAGATGGAAATGTTATAAAAGGTTGCTGACCTTTTTGTCAGTACCCCACCCCTTTAAGAGATAAGCTATGCCCACCCCCAGTATTTACCTTCCCCTGTAGGCAAGCTGTTCTTCAACTCTCTCTTCCCTTTCTTTTTCTCTGCCTGCCATTCTTCTGAACAGGTAGCTCTCTGCTTCTCCCCTCCCTCCTCCACTTTCTCCTCTCTTTGTTTGTCTCTTCATCTCTCTTCTTCCCCTCTCTCCCTCCCTCTACCCGTCCTCCCTCCCTCTCCTCTCCCTTTTTCCTCCTGCTCCTCCTCCTTTAATAAAAATTAACAATCCAATCTTCATCTACAAGGCATATTCTCTTTCCTGCACAGTCTCCTACCCTCCATAAGTCTCACCAAGATCCTTTTCTCACTGTAAATCTTTCAGTGTCCTTGTTCTGTGAGGCCCCCAGCAGCCTGCTGCTCTGCTTGGACCCCTGCATTGGACCTGGTGCCTTTGAGGGCAGATTGTGATCCTTAGCAGGTCTGTCCCTGGTGGAGGTAGCCATCTCTGTACCCTGTTGCTCACAGATGCTGCACGGCACTAGTGGATACATGCCATGCACCACAGACACATCAAGCTGTCTATGCACCTTCAGAGAGTTGTCCAATGAGTTTTTGAGTGGAGGGAAGCATCAAGGAATGGGGCAGGAGCTGCTGATGCTGTACTTTCCTTCCAAGGAGGGTCTGAGCACATTCCTGGGCACAGGAGCTGGCACTGGCCTGGGTGGAAACATGGTTCTAGCATGATCCCTGGGTGAGCGAACACTCTCTCCATACTCATTAGATTCATTGATTTTTTTTTCCGAGACAGGGTTTCTCTGTGGCTTTGGAGCCTGTCCTGGAACGAGCTCTGTAGACCAGGCTGGTCTCGAACTCACAGAGATCCGCCTGCCTCTGCCTCCCAAGTGCTGGGATTAAAGGCGTGCGCCACCACCGCCCGGCCGATTTTTTTTTTTTGAAACAAGGTCTCAAGTAGCCTAGGCTGCCATTAGAGGGATTCTGTTCCTGAGGGTGACCTTGAACTCTGTCCTACTTCTCAAGCTGAAATTATTGGTGTGCATTGTCAGGCATGCCTTTATCAAAGTTGTTTTATTTCTCTTCTTTTTGAGCAGGATCTCTGGCCTAGATTGGCCTCTGAGTTCCCTGTATAGCCAAGGATGACTTTAAACTCTTGATCTTCCTGCTTCTCCTTCCTGAATGCTGGATTGCCAGCATATACCACCATTTTTTTTTTAATTTTTTAAAAATTTCTTTGTACTGGGATGGAACCCAGGGCTTCCTGCTCACTGAGGAAGTACTCTGCCAATGAAGTTATACCCCTACCCTGTTATGTTTTTTGAGACAAGGTCTCCTGTTGATCATCCAGGCCTGGAACTCACTATGTAGCCTGGTTTTGAACTTCTGATCCTCCTTCCTCAGTCTCTCAAGTGCTGGGATGACAGCATTCTGGTTACGTACTCTTAGGGCCCCTGATGTCCTGAACATCATATACCGTGCCCTGAGCTCATTTTGATGAGCCTAGATTTTGGTTGCTCTTTGAGTTATTTAATTTGTCATAGTTTGGAGGGAGTCAATCTTTTAAAATCTTAGTATTTGGGAGAAGTAAGAGCTTAGTTGGTAAAGGCACTTGCCACCAAACCTGACTGCCTGAGTTTAGTCTTTGGAATCTGTATGATGGAGGGAGTGAACCAACTCATGCAAGCTATTCTCTGTCCTCCATACATACTTTACCCTCCGATGAAATTTATTTTTTATTTTTTTTGTTTGTTGAGCGAGACAAGGTTTCTTTGCAGCTTTGTGTTAGGAATATTTCCTAACGTGAGCTACCTGCCAACACAAAATTCCCAATCATGCCAAATCAAAACAAGCCAAATCAAGAAATGTCCAGTTCTGTGCTCTCGGGTGGCCCCCTAGGGAGAACAGGGAGGAAGGAAAGGAGACCATATGTTCCTCTTTTGGGAGTTCATTTAAATACTCTGTGAGAGTGGTCCTGACACCCCCGCCCCCACTCCCAGTCAGGAATTTGGAGTCCAGACCAACACAACTCTTAGGCCTGAGGGGCTGGGATAGATGCGAGGGGCTGGGGTCTACACTCCCAACTTAACACTTTGGAAGCCAGTCTTGGAAACTATCTCTTGTAGACCAGGCTGGCCTAGAACTCACAGATATTCGCCTGCCTCTGCCTCACGAGTGCTGAGATTAAAGGCGTGCGCTACCACCGCATGGCAAAATTTATAATAAAAGAAAAAATTTTTTTAAAAAGTGAAAGGGAAAAGACTAAGGATACATTTTGCGAATGGAATTGCAAGCAGTTTATATCAGACCTAAGAAATAGGAATTTATTCTGAATTATAGATATAAATCTTAACTTGCAAGGACTTTGTAGTGGGGAGCTGCGGGCTGTGTTCCTGCCGCCCCAGCTCCTGGTAGCCTGGCTAGCTTATGCCCCAAAATAACGACACACAAACTGTATTCTTTTAAACACTGCTTGGCCCATTAGCTCTAGCTCTTACTGGCTAATTCTCATATCCCGATCAACCCATCTCTAATAATCTGTGTAGCACCAGTCTTACCGGGAAAGATTCAGCATGTCTTACCTGGCAGCTTGCTTCATCGCGTCTGCCCCAGAGAGGAGAGCTATGGAGTCTGCCCGGGAGAGGGGAGCATGGCGTCTGAGCTCACTTCCTCTTCCTCCCAGCATTCTGTTCTGTTTACTCCACCCACCTATGTTCTAACCTATGAGGGCCAAGCAGTTTCTTTATTATTTAACCAATGACCTTCCTCCATCAGGACTTAATTTAGGACAAACAGGAATTTTTTCTTGACTGTCTTAACTGCAAACAAGACCTGTAAGATATATTTTTATATTTTGGTCTCCTATTAACTTTGTTGCAAGGTTCCTATTTTGGTTTCTCAACTAGGTGGACTAATGAAAAGATTTAAATTTCTTATCATAATCACACAGTGTTTTGTATCAAAGTTTAATATTTCTTACAATATTATTATGAAATTGACTTCTTGAAAAGAACAACATACATACATATATACATACATATATATGTACACACACATTTTTTTTGAGGCAGGATATTTTTTATATTCCTGGGACATCTTGTGTTTGCTAGGCTCAATTTGAAATCATATATGTATTTTCACCTCTGCCTTCCCTCTAGTATTGTACTTAAAATATGCACAAGCTGGATGGTATATATCTTTAATTCTAGCACTCAGGAGGCCGAGAAAGGTGGATATTTTTGAGTTTGAGACCAGCCTGAAACAAGAGCTAGTTTCAGGGCAGGCTGCAAAGCTACACAGAGAAATCCTGTATTTAAAAACACAAACAAACAAAAAGGAGTGAGAGAGAAAAAAGAAAAAAGAAAGGAAAAAATAGTATGCACAATACGCTCCCAATGAGAAGTTATTATTATTATTTTTTAATTAAGTGATTTATGTCAGTGTTAGGTATATTTCCTATGGTTTGGTTATAGTAAACAAGTTCTATCGTTGAGATATGTTCTCAAACCAAAAGAGTAATTTACAAGGGTTTTTACTATAAAACATTTTTTGTTTTGAGCCAGGATCTCCCTTTATAGAGTAGATTGTCAGAAAGGATCTCTTCATATGGAGTAGATTGTTTTCAAACATTGAGATCCATCTGCCTTTGAAACCTGTGTTCTGGGGTTGAAGGGAGTCACCACTAAGCATGTCTTCATAAAAGTAAGCATACAAACTTAAGTGCAAATAATGGACCACATTCCTTTTACTTTTTTGCCCAGGTCTAGTCCTGACTGTCTTGGTAGGCCAGGCTTGCCTGGAACTCACAGATATCTTTCTTCCTTTGCTTTCCAAGTCCTGGAGTTAAAAGTGTGTGCTACTATTCCCAGTAGGTGGCTATATTTATCATTCCAGAATTCTTCAGAGAAAGGAGTGTAAGAAATAAGTCAGCAGAGGAAAAGAACAAATGAACCCAATTTGGTGTTAGCATAACCATAGCTGATTTTTTTGGTCTGAGAGGTTTGTGATTCCAAACCATGCAGCTGGTGTTTGAGGGTAGAGTAGTTAATAACTGTGCATGGTTGAGAATCAGTTTTTTGTAGTGGAGAGTAGAGAGGCGGAGAAAGGATTTTGGCCTCAGGAGGCCCAGAAATTGTTTTTCTGATTAAATTGTATTCTTGAAACTATGGGGGCTGGGGGAAATTGTTTTTGAAACCTGGCTTCAGGGTACGAAATGAGTCAGATTGGGCCTGGAGAGATGGTTTAGAAGTTAGAAGTTCAATTCCTGCCCTGAGGATACATTCAGAGAGAACATGGTATACTAATGAATAAATAAATTTTCAAAAAAATAAGTGAGATCGACTGTTTTTGCAAACTTAGGGCTGCAGGGCACCCAAAGAACTTTTCTTGCTTTCCAGAATTTCATGGTTGAAGGTTTCTGGAAGCATTGAGTGTGTTTTCTAGGTCTGTTTCTGAGGTATAGAATGTAATTGAAGGAAGAGTAGGAAGTTTCTGCCAATCACTCCTGGCTACAACACAAGTTTGAGGTCATCCTGGATTCACAAACAAAAGTTGCTTTTTCAAAAATTAGAAAACAAAGAAAAACAATAATAAATAACAACAAAGCAAACAATGAAATAACAAAAACAAGCTAAGCCTCCATGCTTCCACCTCTCCCCTAAAGCAAAAAACATACCCCCCTCCCAAAAAAAAAAAACCAGAAAAAAAAAAAAAAGCTCTGGGTGTGCAGACTTTTAATCCTGGCTGCAGGGGTTTGGAGCTAAGGTCGTTGTGAAGTTCTAGGTCCAGTTAGGATCTAGTAGTATAAGGCAATACAAGTCAATTCAAAATTCCAAACAAGAACAAAACTCAAACTTGCTTTATTATATTTATTATTTTATTGTGTGCATCATATTTACAACTTATAGTCACAAACAAGAGGACAGAAGAAAATGATTATTGCATCTTTGAAGTATAATAAGGGTTTTCTCATAAGGCATAAACTCTGAGGGATTTTTCATTCCCTGTGGCCTTTCGTCTACTGCTAAAGTTACACTATCTTTATAAAGTCTTTGTTTTTATGTGGTTGGGTGGATGGATGATAAATGAATACAATTACAGCCACAGTAGTGACAGAACACGACGCAGTTATTCAGAAAAGCTTAATTTTCGCTGCATGAATTTTCTGATTTTTCAAATTGTGCATCGTTTACCTCAAGTTTGTTTTTAATGTTTGCTGGAACTAGTATAAGAAAGCAGGACTACTTCACGTGTGATGTTCCTGCTCCCTCCCTCCCCCCGCCAAGAAAAAAAAAAAGCTGGTTGCTGCTTGGTATTTACGTGACCTGGGGAAAATACTTGATAGAGGTTTTTTTTTTTTGTTTTTTTTTTTTTTACTGCTCTTTATTCCTCATGAGACTAAAATAGCAGTCAAATGAAAGAGCACCAATACTTAATTGGGATAAACGAATGACCTAGCATACCTAAAAGTAGTTTCACTCAGGTTGGTGGAGCTTTTTGGAAGGGTTCGCTGTTTAGCGAGCTAGCGAGCCTTTAGCCGCACCGGTTGTGACGTAAGTCAACAAAAGTCACGTGAGATAAAACGGTTGCTTCCATTGGTAAGCCTGACTAGCTTTGCGGCGAGGTTACTGTAGCTGTTTTTGGTTCACACTGACCCTATTACAACAACTTTATGCAGATACTAGGTAAGTTTGATAGTCTAAGAATTTCGGGTAGGTTCTATAACAGAGCCTGCTTCCGGCTTCATGTGATCAACACCTGCTGGGTGATGTGAACTAATGGTATCAGGAGCTTTCGCCTTTGCCTGGGAGTTTATAGTGGCCTCAGCTGCGGCGATAAAGTTGGCGTGGTAGTTTCAAGCTTCGATTGAAGCAGTCATTTCAAGATTTGGACTGGTGGTGAATGAGCGTGAACGTGGAACTTGAACACTTTGCTTTTCCATGAAATCATACGGATTGTCCCTTGCAACTGCTGCTGTCTTGGGTGATGAGAAAAAGAAAATGGCGGCGGAAACGGCGAGTAGCGAGGGCGACGAGGGGTCCTTTAATCTCACAGTCGAAGAGAAGGAGGCGCTTTGTGGGCTGGATAGGTAAGCATTACTGATACAGGTTATTTCTTTCTGGGGTCAGAACACTCTGCAAGAAGGTCCAACTGCATCTTGTTTGCGGTGGCGACTTCGCTATCGCTTTTACCCGTGTTTTGGGATGTTAGTTACTCATGTTTTTCTGAGCATTAACAAGAAGAATGTATTTTTTCTACAGCAGCTTTTTCGGGTTCTTAAGCCGACGCGAAGATGGCGCTAGAACGAAGACGCTATTGAACAAGGTACAGCAACTACGATTGGACTTAATTGCTTACGTCTTTTGCCTAAAGTTTGAGGATCCCAGGCCTGAGGCCTTTAGGGCAGTTTGAACCCGGTGTTTTTTCTTTTTTCTTTTTCTTTCAGTTTCTCGTTTCTTTCTCGGAGTTATGTATCTTTCTGGTAGTTTGAGGCCCTGCCTCAACGTACAGTTGAGAGCATTTGCTTATTTTAGTGCTTTTTTGGTGGGTGAGGTCAACGATATTTCCAGTTTCTCATCTCAAGTAGTTTGCGAATCTACGTCTTCGATATCGCAGCCGATTGTAATATGCACACGTCTTATCCTTTAAAATATTTCCTTTTCACATAACGAACAAGTTACAGATAACCGAGATAGTTTCGGTAGACTTAAAAGGAACTTTTTTAAAAAAGTGTAGTAACCATAGAAATAATACTATAAGTACCATTTTGCAAAAGTAATTTTTTTCCTTCCTTGGAGTTTGTTTTCCGAGTGTAAAATACCGGAAGGCATTTCATGTTTAAAAGTTGGCACTGCTATTTAGTTAATGGCTGCTGGTAGCAGTCAAGATGGCGGGAAATAGTGGGAGGAGAAATGAAACCGAGTTTTAGAGAGGAAACAGGGTAGTGTTAGCAAGAAAGCTGGTATGTCATCGATTTTATACATGGCTGTGATAAGTACATTCGAGAATCACTTTTTGAGGTTAGTAAGGACTTGATAATTCTACTTTTAAGTAACAGGGAATCGTTTGATTAAGCCGTTTTAACCAGGTTCAATTTCTTGCTAGGATTGCCCTGCTTCCTTTTAGACTTTATGGTAAAAACTTTAAAAAAGGTGTTTTCATCTAGTGTATATGCTATTTAACTATACCTTTAAATTTTGAACTTTAGAATTTTCATAAATTGAAAAAAAAGTCATGGTATTGACTGTAATTTTGAGTGACTACTGTTATTAGAGGCAGGGTTTTGCTGTGTAGGCCTGGTTGTCATAGAACACACAGGCAAGAATACTCCTGCCTCTGCATTCTCACTGGTGACATTGAAGACATGTATCATGAAAACTGATTCTTTTCTTCCCCCTTTTGTATTTATTAATTTTTTATATGCTTATATATAGAGTCATAAGATAACTTCTGGGGATCAATTTTCTTTTTCCACCACACAGGCTTGAAAGCAAGTTCTTTTACCAGCTAAGCCACATCCTTGGACTCTGAGTTTATAGTGTATGTCTACTCTTCTTGACCAGAAGAGAAAGATTATGTGGAACTGGAGTTAAGTAAAGGTTGTGAACTGTGTGGACTCTTGGAACCAAACAAGTGTCTTTGTAAGATCCCCTTAGTTCATTTAAATTAAATATGAAATTTTCAGGTGCTTTGTAATATAAATATCAGTGTTATTAAGCTGTTTTCAGATATTGAGATCTTTAGTGTTTTTCGGAATTGTAATTGTAATGGCATTTATTTAAAAATGAGAAGCTAAAAAATTATGAGAATGAGAAAGTACCAAGATTTTGAGAACAGCTGTGAGCTATGACTTTATTAAACACTAGATAATATGTATTGTTATACTCATCATATATAACATATATCATATATAACAATATATACAACACACATTACTATAATATGTTGTGGATTTTTATTTTAGACCTTCAACCTTCCTAATGCTGTAAGCCTTTAGTACAATTCTTCATATTGTGATGACCCCATCCATAAAATTATTTGTTGCTATTTCATAACTGTAATTTTGCTACTGTTATGAATCAAAGTGACTTACAGGTTGAGAACCACTATTTTAGACAGTGTCATACTCTTTATTTTGTTGCCCAGGGTAGTTTCAAACGTACATTAGTACTCTTTCCCTCAACCCCAACTACTGAGATTGCAGGTGAGAGCCACTCTTCAACAGTTCTTGAAATGTTTTCCACTTATTCAAAATGTACTACAATATAAAAATGCCCCATTATATTAAAAATAGTGAAGTATATAAGGACAGATGACAATGTTCAAGTAATTTTTATCATGTTGTATGGTTACACTTTTCTGTAATGGCAGCATTCAGAAGAGACTGAAGAATTTCTTGAGTCATACTTGGTGGCAAGTGTCTTTACTCCTTGAGCCATCTAAGAGGCCCTAAATTATTATTTTTATTGCTTGTCTGTCTGTCTATCCATGTCTCTATCTATCTGTCTGTCTGTCTATCATTTTTTGAGACGGAGTTTCTCTGTGTAACCCAGCTGTTATGGATTTCATTCTGTAGATGAGGCTAGCCTGAAATAGTTTGTTATTGTTATTATTATTTTGAGGTAGTTTCAATTTTTAGTAAACTTTGACTGGCCTAGAACAGAGATTCTTCTGTCTCTGGAATGCTGGGAAGAAAGGAATATGTCGCCTCTGCCAGTTTAAATTTTGTTTCTCTTATTGTTTTTGTTGTGTGGGTGTTTTACCTGCATGCATAGCTATGTATCATGTGTGTTTCTAGTGTCCATGGAGGGCATCAGATTCCATGGAACTATAATGACAGCTTCTAGGTGTTTTCTGTATTCTTAACTACTGAGCCAACTTTTCATCTTAGTTTTATTTTTAAAACAATGTTACTATGACCTTTAGACTGGTTTAGAAAATATGTAGTCCAGGCTAAACTCTAGGTGAAATGATTCTTCTGCCTGTATAATGAGACTTTTCTACTTTAGCTTCTATTTTATTGTTCTATTTTGTCTTCGTTATTTTGTCTTCGAGACAGGGTTTTTCTGTGTAGCCCTGGCTGTCCGCGAACTCAGCCTGGTGTAGACCAGGCTGGCTTTAAACTCAGAGATCCATCTGCCTCTGCCTCTACAGTGCTAGGATTAAAGGTTACCACCAGGCTTACCGATGTTTTAATAAAAGGGTGTGCTTATGTTTGTACATGTTTTTTTATATTGTGTCCTGAGGTCAGAGGACACACCTGGACCTATTTTCTTTTCTTTTCTTTTCTTTTTTTTTTTTTTCTGGATTTTTCGAGACAGGGTTTCTCCGTAGCTTTTGGAGCCTGTCCTGGAACTAGCTCTTCTAGACCAGGCTGGCCTCGAACTCACTGAGATCCGCCTGCCTCTGCCTCCCAAGTGCTGGGATTAAAGGCGTGCACCACCACTGCCCGGCTCCTATTTTCATTTTTAATAGCCATTGTTTTTTGGAGGAAATGTGATTTAAAACAAAGGGTGTTTATATTTACAAGGACAGTGCTTCTTTTTAGTATTCTCCTAATTCTTTTGTTTTGTATATTTAAATTTTTTATTTTTCATCTTTTAGTGTTCTTGAAGGTCTTTTAACATTTTTTAAACTGTGTATCTGCTTCTAATCTATTAATTTGTCAACACCTGGTGATCTTTAACCTCTTAAAAATATTTTGTGTTCATGTATGTTGTGTGCATGTATGTGTAGACCTCGATAGACATCTTATAGCATTAATTCTTTCCATATGTAGAGTCTAGTAATTGAACTCACCTCATCAGGTTGACCTGCTTGGATGAAAGTGTTTACCCTCTGAGCTATTTTTCAGGCTCTAACCACTTTTAAAAAAAATTTGAATATTAGCTGCTAGTAAGTTTTTACAACTAACCCTGCTCAGTTAAGCTGTTCTTCAGTGCTTTGACTGTTTAAGATCTTTCTAAGGTAACCTCAATTTTTTTTTTTTTTGTTTTTTTGTATTTTGAGACAGGGTTTCTCTGTAGCTTTGGAGCCTGTCCTGGAACTAGCTCTTGTAGACCAGGCTGGCCTCAAGATCCCCCTGCCTGGCCTCAAGATCCCCCTGCCTGTTCTTCCCAAGTGCTGGAATTAAAGGTGTGTGCTACTACTGCTCGGCAATAACCTCAATTTTTAAAAGATTTTTTTTTATTGGCATTACAGTTGGTCTCAATTTTCCTATTTTTGTATAGCTTTAGAGACATTTCTCTTTATATATAAGTAGGGGTTCCATTTCCTACTTAGTCTGAATATTTAATTAAAGATTTTTTCTTAAAAACATTTTTAATGCTGTGTGTTTCACAGTACATGTGTGAAGTGCAAAGGACAGGTTGGATTAGTCCTTTTTCTCCTTCCATGAAGTGGATTTTGAGGTTAAAACTCAGATCAAGTTTGCTTTTGTATCCTGGACCCTTACATTGTATTTAGGATGGCTTTGCACTATTTAAAAAAAAAATTGTATTTATGTGTATCTGTGTGCACATGTGTGTATGAGTATATGCCCATGTCTGTATAGGTAACCCCAGAAGGTCAAAGCTACTGTTACAGGAAGTTATAAGCTGCTCAGCATGTATGGTTGGAAGGAAGTGATTTCTTTTTTCACCAGTGCTTTATTTAACAACTCAGTTTTTTTTTTTTCTTAAATCTCTGAAAGACTTTTAAAAGGTTTTTTACAGTAATGAAGAAATATCATTTATGGAATAAGTCTTTTAAGTCCCCTTTCAGAGATAGGAAGGGACAAATATTTCTTCATATACTTTCTGATTTAAGGAATCATGGGCCTAGGGAATATATCTCAGTATTTATCTAAAGTTAACAAATCAAGGGCTAGATTTCTAGCATCATATCTGCTGATACAGTAGTGCATTGCTTTAATTCTACCACTCTAGAGGAGAAGGCAGAAGGATCAGGTATTTCTAGTTATCCTCAGCTACATAGTAAATTTTAGGACAGTTTTGGCAACATGAGATCTTGTCTCAGGAGAAAAAGAAAAACGGAATCATGGTTTTGTACTTGATATATTTTTTATGGTCTTGTTAAAGATACAACATATGAAGTATTTAATTTAGAAAGATTGAAAAAAGAAACATGGATGATTTTTAAATTCTAAGAACCAGCTGGATGCTTTACCATCTGTTTAAAAAAAAAGTATGAGAGATCCCAAGCATCTATAGTTTAAAACCCTTATTAGATCAGAACAGAAAAGGTCTTAATAAAGGACTTAATAAAGAACGCTCACTGCAAGGACAGGAAATGGGATATGTGTTTCTTTTTTCTTTTTCTGAAATAGTTAAGAGAACTGCTTGGTGTAACCTAGTCTAGTATGCTATTGTGTGATCTTTGTGTGTAGGTGTGTTGGAAAACTCAACATCTTACTATCTTGTTAAATAATAAGTTTTACACACTATTGGTCTTTCTTGAAATGGCCACTTGGCACAATGAGGTAGGTCCTAAAATATTTGTATAACATAAAAGTTACTTTAGTTTCAGGCTCTAAGTATTCAGGGTCTGATTGTTAATAAATGAGATATCTGCTTTTACTTTCATTCCCTCCCTCTTTGTTTTTCTTGTCTGTGTATTTGTATATATTGGGTAGACAGTGTTGGATTGTATTTGAAATATGTGAAGAGGAGTAGGTATTGAACAATTGAATTTGTGGTACTCTGAAAACAGTTTCTGACAAAAAGATCTATCGGAGTTTAAAAACTGTTCAGCAGCTAAATATTGAATGTCATAAAAGTGCTGGGCAGTGTTGATGTGCACCTTTATTCCCAGGCAGTGACGTCTCAGAATTCAAGGCCAGCCTGGTCTACAGAGTTTCAGGACAACCAGGGGTTTGCAAAGAAACCCTGTCTCAAAAAACAAAAACAAACAAAATAAAAAAAAGTCATGAGTCATTTTCTTTTAATGGCAAGTTTTCTAAAGACAGTAAAAACCAAACCAAGTCAGGTAAAGGTAGGGTAGTTAGTGGTTGTATTAGTTACTTGTCTATTGCTGTAGTAAGATACCAAGATCAAGGTGATTTACAAAGGAAAGCATTTAGCTAGGAGGTGATGGTGCCATTAATCCCAGCACCCAGGTGGGAGACACAGATGAATCTCTGTGAGTTCCAGGACAGCCAGGGTTACACAGAGAGCGCCTGTCTGAAAAGCTAAAGAGAAGAAAAATGAAAGCATTTGTTGGGCTTTTGTGTTTAGAGGAGTAGCAGAGGTATCTTGATCTGCAAACAGGAGGCAGAGAGAGGCAAAGAGAGAAATGATTCCTTTGAAACTTCAAAGCCTGCTTGGAATGGTAAAGCTCTTCTAAGGTCACACCTTAAAGAGTTCCACAAACTGAGGATTGAGCATTCAAACACAGAACCCTAAGGGATCATTCTCATTCAAACTACTTTAGAAGTCCTCCCTCCCTCCCTTCCTTCTTCTTTTCCTCCCTTCCATCCTCTCTCCCTTCCTGCCTTCCTTTCTTTCTTCTTTTTTTTTTTTTTTTTCTTATTGTATGGTTTAAGCAGGCTCATAATGACTGAGGTGTTTTGTTTTGTTTTGTTTTTATTTTTCAAGATAAGGTTTCTGTGTAATAGTCCTCTCTGGCCTCAGCTGGCCTCAAACTCAGTGCTCTCTACTCAGTCCTTCTTAATTGTGCTGGATGTGGCACCATTGCCCAGCTTACATGTTTAAAAAATTAATATGATTATATGGATTCTGAGTCTAATAAAATTTCTTTCTGAGCCTTTTTAAATTTCTTTGTTGTGTGACTAGGATTAAAGTAATAGTTTTTTGACTTTTGTGTAACTTTCATAATGCATTCCTTCGTATTTTATTGAAATTTTTTTTAATGATTTTTTTTTAAATTGATGTTTATTGAGTTCTACATTTTTCTCTGCTCCCCTCCCTGTCTCTCCCCTCCCGCTTTCAATCCTCCCCCAAGGTCCCCATGCTCCCAGGTTACTCAGGAGATCTTGTCTTTTCTGCTTCCTACTTCCCATGTAGATTATATCTGTGTGTCCACATTGTTGTCTAAGTTCCCTGAGATTGTGGTTTGTAGGCTGGCTTTCTTTGCTTTATGTTTAAAAACCACCTATAAGTGAGTACATGTGATAATTGTCTTTCTGTGTCTGGGTTACCTCACTCAGTATGATGTTTTCTAGCTCCATCCATTTTCCTGCAAAATTCAAGTTGTCGTTATTTTTTTCTGCTGTGTAGTACTCCATTGTGTAAATGTACCACATTTTCCTTATCCATTCTTCGATTGAGGGGCATTTAGATTGTTTCCAGGTTCTGGCTATGACAAACAAAGCTGCTATGAACATAGTTGAGCACATGTCCTTGTGGCATGATTGAGCATCCTTGAATATATACCCAAAAGTGGTATTACTGGGTCTTGAGGAAAAAAGGTTTGTTCCCTAATTTTCTGAGAAATCGCCACGCTGACGTCCAGCTTGCATTCCCACTAGCAATGGAGAAGTGTTCCCTTTTCCCCACAACCTCTCCAGCATAAGTTGTCACCAGTGTTTTTCATCTTGACCATTCTTATAGGTGTAAGATGGAATCTCAGAGTTGTTTTGTTTTGCATTTCTCAGATGACTAAGGATGTTGAACATTTCCTTAAATGTCTTTCAGCCATTTTAGATTCCTCTGTTGAGAGTTCTCTGTTTAGGTCTGTACTCCATTTTATTTTTATTGGATTACGTGATCTTTTGGTGACCAATTTCTTGAATTCATCCCATATTTTGGAGATCAGACCTCTGTCTGATGTGGGGTTAGTGAAGATCTTTCCCGTTCTGTAGGCTGTCATTTTGTCTTGTTGAGTGTGTCCTTTGCTTTACAGAAGCTTTTCAGTGTATTGATTAATAAATTAGTTAATAAATTAATTTATTAATTGTTTCTCTCAGTGACTGTGCTTCTGGGGTTATATTTAGGAAGTGGTTCCCTGTGCCAATGTGTTTAAGTGTACTTCTCACTTTCTCTTTAATAAGGTTCATTGTGACTGGCTTTATGTTGATGTCTTTGATCCATTGGACTTGAGTTTTGTGTATGGTGATAGATATGGGTCTATTTTCATTCTTCTACATGTTGATATCTGGTTACGCCAGCACCACTTGTTAAATATGTTTTCTTTTTTCCATTTGATATTTTTTGCTTCTTTATCAAAGATCAGGTGTTTGAAGATATGTGGATTGATATCCGGGTCTTCAGTTTGCTTCCATTGGTCTACCTGTCTGTTCTTATGCCAATACCAGGCTGTTTTCAGTACTTGTAGCTCTATAGTAGAGTTTGAAGTCAGGGATTGTGATGCCTCCAGAAGTTCTTTTATTGTACAAATTGTTTTGGCTAATATGGGTTTTTTGCTTTTCCGTATGAAGTTGAGTACCAGAAAGTTTTTCTTTTTTAAAATACAGTTAAAGATTTATGTGTACATTGTACGTCAGTATAAATCTTTATGTAGGTTTATGCAGGTGAGTACAGTTGCTCTAGGAGGCCAGAGATAATCAGTCCCATGGGGCTAGAGTTTCAGATAATTCTACCTGTTATGGGTGTTGGGAATTGAGTTTTGATTAAAGGCCTGCCTCTGCCTCCATAACTACTAAGCCATCCTATTATTCCTTATCTGTTTAATTTTAATATATAATATTCAGGTTAGATTGTTGCTGACTATCATAGAGTAGTCTTTTTTGTTTCTTTTTCTTTGTTTTTGAGATAGGACCTCACTGTGTATCCCTGGCTATCTTGAAACTTACTATATAGATTAGGGTGGCCTTAAACTCACAGCAATAAATCTGACTGCTTCCCCGACTGCTGGGATTAAAGGCAAGCTCTAACTCTTGATCATACAAAAGTCTACTCTTATTGTATCAAATCCTCTGTCTTTAGTAGAGAATACAGTTATGATATCCTTAGTCATAAACTATATGCATTCTTTGAGGTAGAATTTTACTAATTCTAATGTAGAGTTTTATTTTATTTTTAAATGTTTGTATGTTTCATTTCTAGGCTATTCACTGCTACGAATCTTTAATAGTAAAAGCTGAAGGAAAAGTGGACTCTGATTTCTTTTGTCAATTAGGTCACTTCAATCTCTTGTTGGAAGATTATTCAAAAGGTAATTTTTTTATTTTATAATTTTAATTTATGTTTTAGTGATTTTTGTTTGAGGTGATGCTGCTTACTATATGTAAATGTGAAAATTTTAATATAACTGTACACATATATTTAATACATTTGATGACTTAGTAAATTTTTTTATTTACTTTTTTGAGTTTTCCGAGACAAGTTTTTCTTTTTAACAGTCTTGGCTGTCCTGGAAATCACTCTGTAGACCAGGCTGGCCTCGAACTCAAAGAAATCTGTGTGTCTCTGCTCCCGAGTGCTGGGATTAAAGACATGCACCACCACTGCCTGGATGCTCTATCTTCATACTACAGAAAAACATAATTTTATAGGCAAGACTGCTAATTTATTATGAAAATAATGTTTTGGTAGATATGTTTTAATTTCTAGCAAATATGGTTGATGAAGAAGGACACTGAACTACCTATTTTAGGATTTACAGGTTTTTGGGGAAAGGGAATGGAAGTGGGTGGTAGGAAAACTTAATGAGCATGTTTGAAATTTTGGGCTGTATGCCTAGTATCTATCTAAACTCCATGTACAGTATAATATCTTAATTATAACTTAAGTGCCATTAAAACCAGAGAGTAGGGCACAAGGTATCAGCAAAGATACTTTTTCAGAAAAGATATTTATGTCATAATAAAAAAGCATGAATAATTTTCATGAGTTATTAGTGATGACCTCAATAATAGTAAATTTACTGTATACATAAAATAAGATATCCTTAAATAGAAATAACCACAAAACAAGGGTATTAGCGAACATATGATTAAACTCCAGGAAACTCTTATTTCTGTATTTGTTTTTATGAGGAATGGTTTAAAAATTGTAAGGATGTAGGTTAGCAGAAATAGTGCAGATGAAGGTTGTTTGATTGTAGGTTTGTTTTATAATGTTAGTGCTGTTTAATATTTATAATCAATTTTTCTTTTAGAAAAAATTAAAGAAAATTTAGTTTTGAGCATATCCTACATATTATACTAAGCTTAATTTAATATAACTTACCTTTCTATAACAAAATATTTCAAATTGAGAATCTGCCTGTATAACAGGATATTTATAATAGCTGAGCAGCTAGTAAGGATTTCTTACTGGAAACTTCTGTTCTGTTTCTTTTAGTTTGATTTTTTTTTTTTAATTATCTTTTGGGCTGGAGAAATGGCTCAGAGATTAAGAGCATTGACTGCTCTTCCAGAGGTCCTGAGTTTAATTCCCAGCAACCTCATGGTGGCTCACAGCCATCTGTAATGAGATCTGGTACCTTCTTATAGCCTGTAGGCATACATGCAGGCAGGAAAACTGTACTTATAATAAGCAAATAAAATCTTTTTTTTTTTTTTTTTGGTTTTTCGAGACAGGGTTTCTCTGTGGCTTTGGAGCCTGTCCTGGAACTAGCTCTGTAGACCAGGCTGGTCTCGAACTCACAGAGATCCGCCTGCCTCTGCCTCCCAAGTGCTGGGAAAGCAAATAAAATCTTATTAAAATTTTTTTTCTCATTTTATATATGAATTCCAGTTCCCACTCCTTCCCCTCTTCCCTTTCACTCAACTCCACCCACCCGTACTCCAACCCTCAACCATTCCTTAGAGAGGGTAAGACTTCCTTTAGTGAATCAACAAAGTCTAGCACATTGCTTTGAGGCAATACTAAGGCATTATATTTTGACTGAGCAAGGTATCCCTTAAATGAGAATGGGTTTCAAAAAGCCAGAACAAGCAATAGGGATAAATCCTGGTTCCACTGCCAGTGGCCCCACAATCTGCCCCAGCCATTACACTTGCCACCTACATTTAAAGGACCTAGTTTGGGCCTGTATTTGTTCCTTCCCTGTCACTGTGGAGTGGGTTGGGTTCCCATTAGCTCAGGTGAGCAATTTCAGTGGGTGTTTCGATGCTCATATCCTCACTCCTCCCTCTCTTTGACTGGACTTTGGGAGCTAGCCCAGTGCTTCACTGTGGTGCTCTGCATCTACTTCTATCAGTTGCAGGATGAAGACTCTATGGTGACGTTTAAGACAGTCATCAGTTTAACTATAGGGCAAGGCAAGTAGAGGCACCCTCTCCTCTATTGCATATGGTTTTAGCTGGAGTCATCCTTGTGGATCCTGGGAATTTCTCTAGTGCCAGGTTTCTTGCTAGTCCCATAATGGCTCCCTAAACCAAGATATGTCTTTCCTTGGTCTTTGTCTCTTTCTAGACTTTCCCCACCCCTCAAGTTCTCTTCCTCCTCCCCTTCCTTCCTCCTCCACTTCCACCCTCCCTTCTCCTCATGTTCTGAGTTTTCTCAGGAGATCTTGCTTATTTCCCCTTCTCAAGGTAATCCATGTATGTTTCTCTTAGGATTCTCTTTGTTACTTAGCTTCTCTGGGGTTGTGGGCTAGAGGGTCATTATCCTTTGCTTTACACCTAATATCCACCTACAAGATAGTACATACCATGCTCATCTTTCTGGGTATGGGTTACCTCACTCATGGTAGCGTTTTTCTTTTATACTTTTTTAAAATTGATATTTATTAAGCTCTACATTTTTCTCTGCTCCCCTCCCTGTCTCTCCCCTCCCGCTTTCAATCCTCCCCCAAGGTCCCCATGCTCCCAGGTTACTCAGGAGATCTTGTCTTTTCTGCTTCCTACTTCCCATGTAGATTATATCTGTGTGTCCACATTGTTGTCTAAGTTCCCTGAGATTGTGGTTTGTAGGCTGGCTTTCTTTGCTTTATGTTTAAAAACCACCTATAAGTGAGTACATGTGATAATTGTCTTTCTGTGTCTGGGTTACCTCACTCAGTATGATGTTTTCTAGCTCCATCCATTTTCCTGCAAAATTCAAGTTGTCGTTATTTTTTTCTGCTGTGTAGTACTCCATTGTGTAAATGTACCACATTTTCCTTATCCATTCTTCGATTGAGGGGCATTTAGATTGTTTCCAGGTTCTGGCTATGACAAACAAAGCTGCTATGAACATAGTTGAGCACATGTCCTTGTGGCATGATTGAGCATCCTTGAATATATACCCAAAAGTGGTATTACTGGGTCTTGAGGAAAAAAGGTTTGTTCCCTAATTTTCTGAGAAATCGCCACACTGACGTCCAGCTTGCGTTCCCACCAGCAATGGAGAAGTGTTCCCTTTTCCCCACAACCTCTCCAGCATAAGTTGTCATCAGTGTTTTTCATCTTGACCATTCTTATAGGTGTAAGATGGAATCTCAGAGTTGTTTTGTTTTGCATTTCTCTGATGACTAAGGATGTTGAACATTCCCTTAAGTTTCTTTCAGCCATTTTAGATTCCTCTGTTGAGAGTTCTCTGTTTAGGTCTGTACTCCATTTTATTTTTATTGGATTACGTGATCTTTTGGTGTCCAATTTTTTGAATTCATCGTATATTTTGGAGATCAGACCTCTGTCTGATGTGGGGTTAGTGAAGATCTTTTCCCATTCTGTAGGCTGTCATTTTGTCTTGTTGAGTGTGTCCTTTGCTTTACAGAAGCTTTTCAGTGTATGGATTAATAAATTAGTTAATAAATTAATTTATTAATTGTTTTTCTCAGTGACTGTGCTTCTGGGGTTATATTTAGGAAGTGGTTCCCTGTGCCAATGTGTTTAAGTGTACTTCTCACTTTCTCTTTAATAAGGTTCATTGTGACTGGCTTTATGTTGATGTCTTTGATCCATTGGACTTGAGTTTTGTGCATGGTGATAGATATGGGTCTATTTTCATTCTTCTACATGTTGATATCTGGTTACGCCAGCACCACTTGTTAAATATGCTTTCTTTTTTCCATATGATAATTTTTACTTTATCATTATATTATGTTTGGATGTTTGCCTGCATGTATATCTACACCATTTACAAAACTGATTTTTAATTTTAGTAAAATATGGTTTGATGTCTCACCACTTCTGTTCCCAGTAGTTGTGTTTTTTGAAACTTTTGAAACTTGAGTTGTATGTATTATTGTAGGGACATTATTTCTACATTGGAATTTTCTTTTTCTTTCTTTTTCTTCTCCCTCTTTTTTGGTTTTTCGAGACCAGGGTTTCTTGGTAGCTTTGTTGTCTGAACAATGCAGAGGGAATTGTTGGGGACAGAAACATGTATAACATGTGGCTACCTAAAGGCAAAACCAGCCCAGTCTGGGGTAGATGAGTTTTGTGGTGTTAGGAGTCCACGTGCTTCTGGTGTTTGGGTGGCAGCTTGAAGATTTTTTTCAGAGAGGCTACAACAGGAAAACCCCAAACTCACTCAGAGACTTGGCGAAAAAAGAAAAGATAGCTTAGCTGGGTGGGGATGGAGCCTCATGTACAGCTCTGGCCTGTGCTCATGGCTGAAAAGCCACAGGCAAACGGCATTTTCTTGAATTTGTACCCCAACCATTGGATGCCAAATGTAGCATGAGTAATAAAAATTCTGAGGCAGATATTGGGGTTTAACCTGAAGACCAAAAAAGCAAAGCAACCAAACCCTAGAGAGTTCTTATTTCTGTGGCTAACTAGTGTGGGCTGCTGAATTAAAGGTTTGTGCCTGACTTGTATGACTGACTAGTGTGACTGTTTCGCATTCTGTTCTTCAGGCAAGCTTTTATTCATTAAAATATAAATGAATTATCACTACAGGAAAGAGTTAAGGAGATTAAGATTCAGAATCCTCAGGATGTTGGAGGTAAGTTAGGAACAGGGGATTCTGCAAATTGGATACATTAAGGCAAAGACTTTTTTTTAGAGAGACAGGGATGTAAGGACTAGGGGCTGAACAAAACAAAAGTTGGAGTCTCTAGTGAATGGTATTTAACTGGGAGGAGTGACAACGTGTAATCAGGTTCTTACTTGGCTGAGGGTGAGAATGGAAAAATCATAGTGGATGTTAGTGAGCGTAATGTGATTATGAGTCCCTGCTAGATTTGGTATTTTTAGTCCTGGGTAGATAATATTTTTAGGGGCTGACTTGAAGAAATGGTTATAAGTGAGAGGGATTGGTGGTGAAATGGTTCATAGGAAAGATGAAAGCTGAGTTGCTGCAATGTTCAGTGAAGTCTCCTGGAAATGGAGACAGATAGGGTGAGGAGAGGTATAACCACAAGCGTCCTCCTACAGGGCAGGGTTTAGCCTAGAGAGATTATAATATGATAGGAAGGAGCATAAATATTTTCTGAATCCCAGTTTGCTGGGGCTACTGGTGGTTCCAGGTAGAAAATGCTTCTAGGTATTTATTGGTGGCTGACTGAATGGAACAGACGTGCCAGAAGCAGTGTGAGAGTATTCCATAGGAAAGAGTGAAGTTGTGTCCATACCCAAATTTAGTGGAAGTCCCTGGGAATGGAGGTTTGGAGGGCAGTATTAACTTTTTGACATCCTACCATAAACATCTTCCTAATGGGGTCCTGTTGATCATTTACCTCTCAGTGGTTGTTCAGAGAGAAGGAAATTTTCAGAATTGAAGTCAGACAGTTCTTTAATATTGTTGTCTATAATTCTAGCACTTGGGAAAGGCAAAGCAAGGAGATAATGAAAGTTTGAGGACAACCTAAAATGTGTTTCTTTATTTTGTTTTTTCGAGACAGGGACTCTTTCACCATGTAGCCTGGGGCTCTCCTGGCACTTACTCAATAGATCTCATTATTCTTGAACTTAGAGATCCAGCTGCCTCTGTCTCCTTAATGCTGGAATTAAAAATGTGCATCGCCACTGTCCAGTTTGACAGTCTAGAATTTAAAGAACTGAGTCTAAGAATAAAAATTTGCTGATCTTTCTGTTTCCAGTCAAGGATATAGATATGACTTAAAAACTTGGGAATTGTCAATATTTTCTTCCTTAAAATAAAAGAAATATGTACAAAATTAAAAAAAAAACATAAAAACAAAAAACAGAACAGGGGCACTAGCAACCAAATCTGATAACCCTGGGTAGATCTCCAGCATTCACACTATAGAAGTAGAGAACCAACTCTCCCAAATTTTATTCTGATATACATGTCCCTCCTAAAACTTTTATCACTAAATGTGGGCAAACAAGATGGCTCAGCTAGGAAAGAGCTGACTATCTGATTTTAATAGGCAGAACCCATTCATTGGAAAGAGAAAATGGACAACTAAAAGTTATCTTTTAAACTGTGTGTATATAAATAATTTTTTAATCACTAAGATTTTGAAGAAAGTGAAGTAGGATTATTTTGAAAAGTCCATAAACAGTTTCTTCAGTATGTCTCTTTACTCTTCTTCTTAGCTTCTGTGCAACAGATTTTCTTTGAAACTTTTTCTTAAACTCTACTTCACAATTGAACTCAACTAGCTCATTTAGGATAGGACAGTTCTTTTTCTTTTTTTTTTTTTTTTTTCGAGACAGGGTTTCTCTGTGGTTTTGGAGCCTGTCCTGGAACTAGCTCTTGTAGACCAGACTGGTCTCGAACTCACAAAGTTCCACCTGCCTCTGCCTCCCAAGTTCTGGGATTAAAGGCGTGCGCCACCACCGCCCTGCCTGATAGGACAGTTCTTGATCTGTACCTGGCAGTGTTATAATTGATAAGGCAAAAGATGGAAGTAGGAAGAGAACAGGAGAATATCACTGTAAATAAACTAAGTTTGTGAGAGTCCAGAAAGTAGGAGTTAGTCCCTCTCCTTAGATAGACCTACTTGATTGTTATTTTCACAGTCATATTTGAAAATATTTCTGTATATTTAATATTTCTATGCTTTTATTTAAAATACTTTCTCTTTGTAGGGTTTTAGATGAATGACAGTGACAGCTTGTTTTGAAATTAATAGGGACTTCTGCAGATATGCACCTATCACTGTCACAAAACCATACCTGTACTAAGGTAAAGAGATCCTGCACATGGGCACATAATTAAAATTAAAAAAAAAAAACAAAAAACCTTGGGACAAGTATAAAAGACTCAGTGTTTAAAAATAGTGGTTTCTACTAGGCAGTGGTAGCATTCTCCTTTAATCCTAGCACTTGGGAGGCAGAGGCAGGTAGATCTCTGTGAATTTGAGACCATGCTGGTCTACAGAGTGAATTCTAGGATAGCCAGGACTATACAGAGAAACCCTGTCTCAAAAAACAAAACAAAACAAAACAAACAAAAAGAATACTGGTTGCCTGATATAGTGGGGAGGGCTTTGGACCTGCCTCAAAGGGATGTGGTAGATTTTGTTGACTCCTATGGAAAGCCTACCCTCTCTGATTAGTGGGAAGATCATGGGGTGGTGGGGTGCAGGTAGGAGGTTGGTGGAGGTACCAGGAGGAGAGGAGGGAATGGGAAATGACTTTGGCATGAAAAATGAAAAAAGATAGGTTTTTTTCTTCTTTTTTTATAAATAAAAAGAATACTGACTGCTTTTTTTTTTTTTTTTTTTTTTTTTAGAGAATCTAGATTCAATTTCTGCATTTACATGGCAACTATAACTCCAAATCCGGAGAATCTGGTGCCATCATCTGTACTCTTGAGAACTCCAAACAAATACATGCAGTTAAAACACTCTAAACACATACATAAAGTAAAAATCAAACAAACAAAAAATTTAAAAAAGGTCAATAGCAAGTTGGAGTATGCTAATAATTTCATAAAGTATTATAGAACAAAAGAACTTTAAATAAAGTTTTTTTTTTTTTTTTTTTTAAACTAGCTCTGTAGACCAGGCTGGTCTTGAACTCACAGAGATCTGCCTGCCTCTGCCTCCCGAGTGCTAGGATTAAAGGTGTGCGCCACCATCGCCTGGCATAAAGGTGTTTTTCAAAGCACAGTTGTGGAAATATCTGGTAGGACTCTTACTTTAAATCATAGTAAGTACTTTTTGGGGTTTTATATGCTGACAACATTATTATTATTATTTTTATTTGGATGTATGTGTTGTATGTGTGAATACCAGGGATTTGGGTTGTCTGCAGAGGCCAGAAAGACTTCTGGAACTGCATTTACAGGTTGTTGTGAGCCACCAGATATAGGTGCTGGGAACAGAATTCAAAAACCTTTAAAAGAGCAAATCAAATTTTTTGTTTTGTTTTGTTTTTCGAAGACAGGGTTTCTCTGTAGTATTGGTTCCTGTCCTGGAACTAGCTGTTGTAGACCAGGCTGGCCTCGAACTCAGAGATCCTCCTGTGTGCTGGGATTAAAAGTGTGCACCAATACCACCCAACTGAGAAAATACAATTTTAATCCTTGAGGCATCTTGCTATTCCTACCTGCCACAGCCAGGACTGTCATGGGTATAACATGGATCTGGAATGTTAGAGAAACACGTTAGATTCCGGGTTCAGTTCAAGAACGAACAATTTTTATCCTTCCCATTGTTGTGGACATGTTGTTTAGTTCAGTATTGGAGATCATATTGTAAGCAGAGCTTGAGCAAGTAAGTGTCTCTTTATTGAAATTTTTCCTTCTGTACTTTCTGCTCTTCTGTCCACTTTTTCTTTTTTCTCCTTTCAGGACATTACCCCTAGACTTTATTTCCTACCTGCTGTTTCTACAGCCATGGGGCCACATCTGGGTGTGGCGTTGTGTTTGAGAAAAGAACTGCAGTTTATATCTCCAGTGCTCACCAGTGATAGACATTCTTAGCTTAGTTCACTGAATCTAGTTTTCTCCTTATTTATGTTTCAAAGGTCTTTCTGGAAAGTTCATTTCATAGTATTTATATTATTGTTGGGAAATGAAAAAATTTATCTTTAGTATCTTTTTGTGGAACTGGAAGCACCATTTAATGAATTATTTTTCTTTTTCAGCATTGTCATCTTACCAGAGATACTACAGTTTACAGACTGACTACTGGAAGGTCAGTGCACATTTCAGTGGCAATTTTGCTTTGTGTGTTTAGTGTATATATGTCATTGAGTGTATATTACACTTAATATATCATCTTAATAAATTACTACTATTTCTAAGGATGAAGCATGGAAAGGGGAAAAGTAATTTGTGTGTGAGCTTTTTGGGTGAGGTCTCTTAATTTTTAGCAAAATAGGATCATCAGATTTCTGTATAAGAGCCTGCGCTGGAGAATGGACAGTGTTGCTTGTCTTTTTTCTTTTTTTAAGCATTTATTTTATTTTTAATGATGTGTATATCTGTGATATGAGGGTGTATGTGTGAACACAGGTACTCAAGGCATCAGATCAAGGTACTTTGGTGCTAGCAATGTAATTCAGATATGATTAGAGTTCTTTTCAAGTGCAGTAAACGTTAACTATTCAATTGTCTTTTTAGCCTTACAGTTACTTGACTTGTTGTGATAAAATACTTGATAAAAGCAGCTTAAGAGGAATTTTGACTATAAGGATATCTTCAGAGTTACTATGAATAACCAGATTTGAATAATTAAGACCGCAATTTGGCCAAAATATTGGTTTATTGATTTGTGGGTTTTTGTTTTTATTTTTTCCATGGCATGGTTTCACTGTTTAGCTCTGACTGTCCTGGAACTTGCTTTGTAGACCTTTCTGGCCTCTAACTCACCGAAATTTAGCTGTCTTTGCCTACTGAGTGCTGGGATTAAAGATGTGCACCACCACCACCTGGCAAGATTATTGATTATTGACCTCACTCATTTCTACCTCACTTTTCTTCTTTTTAAGCTAAAGATCATATTAATACCTCAGACTTTAAGGTGCAGTCCTTTGTGAGAAGTTATTACAGTGGAGAGGTTAAGTGTACTTGCTGTATTATTTCTGATAAGGAAACAAAAACTTAGTTTCATCTCATCTATCTTTTTTATTTAGTCTTGTATTTTAGCCTTGGAACAGAGCTTCCTGCATTTAGTTTTCTTCCTACCTCAATTAACCCTGTGTAGAGACCAATTTGGATTTTCCTTTGAGTATATAGTTTTCTTTCTCATCTTTTTTGATTAGTTTTGGCTTGTTCTATCTTATCAAATATTAAAATGGTTATTTGAATGCCTCATAGTTTCAGTTGCTTAAAAAATCTGTTTCCATCCTTTTATTCTGAGACGATTTCTATCTTTAATGTTGAGGTGTGTTTCTTTGGATGCGTCAGAAAATGTTTTTTGAGAGGAATTGAGACTGGTACTTAAATTTTAATTATAAGTGAGCACTGTTTATTGATTCGTGTTATTTTGTTGTATTGTGCCCCTCCCCCTTGATTTGCTTTTTCATGTGTTATTTCCTATTTTTCTTGGTTGTGACTGAAAAACTTTCCTTTTATTATGTTCTCTATGTCGGGATTTGTAGATAAGATCGAAGCTGTTTAAATTAGGCTATATTATGAAATGGTTTTCTTTTTCCATTGAAAGTTTTGCTGGCATTTGGTCTCTTAGAGCACATTAAGAACTTCTGTGTAATCCCATATGTATTTGAGAGTCTCCATTGTGAAGTTTTGATAATCTGAGGGGTCTGCCTTTAAATGTTACATGGTGAAAGGGTCAGGATCGCTGGCTAAATGTTGCAAAGGTCCTGGATATAGAGTGTGGGGAAGCAGATTTTTGGTAGGCTTATTTCCCATGAGTGAGGTAGAGCTCTTTTTTTTTTTTTTAACGTCATAACAATTTTTATTCTTTTTTTTTTTTTTTTTTGGTTTTTCGAGGCAAGGTTTCTCTGTGTTTTTGGAGCCTGTCCTGGAACTAGCTCTTGTAGACCAGGCTGGTCTCGAACTCACAGAGATCCGCCTGCCTCTGCCTCCCAAGTGCTGGGATTAAAGGCGTGCGCCACCACCGCCCAGCACAATTTTTATTCTTTACATTTCATTCAACTTTACTTAGGGTTAAATACACATGAAATGTGCTTTAATGCATAAGAATCACAGTGGATAGCAGCGAAGGACTGGGGAGGGGGGTTAAGGAGAATCTGGTCATTCACATTGTGATTTTTCTGCACATTAAAGAAAGATAACTCACACTTCTAGATCCTTAAGACATCCCTTTCCAAAGAATCAAAATAAACTCATGACACCTTGCAGACACTCCCCCACCCCTGAACAAATTGATGACTCTTTCACACGTAAAAACTAAAATAGTTATGGCAGCAAAGACTTCAATGGTGATGTGAGTCTGTAAACTGTACTCCAGTCTTGTTTCTGAACCCCGAAGTGCAAGAAGCAGGGCTCCCAATCTTTCAGTAGTGCTTCTCCTGCAAATAATACTTCATTTTGTTTGGCAAAGGCAGTTTCTGAATCAAGTCTATTCTGGTGTACTGACGTATAACAAAGCGGCACAGGTACTGCAGAGAGCGCACCTGCATGAACCGGGACACTGGGTTAGTCAGTCTGACCGGGTAAGTCGCAGATCCAGGCAACCGAGACCTTGAATAACAAAATGCTCCATTTTCAGAGTCCCCGATTGAATGTTCGGTTAAGTCAACTATAGACGTATGCCCTTCTACATCTGGCTGCTCATAAAAGCTGAACCTACCATTTGAGTGCTCAATTCTAGTGTGAAGTGTTTTACCATGGGAGCGAAAGCTCAGGCTTAAAAGGTAACAGTCATCAGAACTATCCCGAACAAGAAAAGAACCATCTGGCACATTTGCCAGTTACCCCTCTGCCTCCCAGCGTGTGATGGGACCCCAGTACCACCCCTGTTTTGCAAGCTTCTTCAGCTCCTCCGTTAGACTTGTCACAACCATGGGACCACTGCACAGCACTGAGTCATAAACTCTGGCAACCCCAGGTGCAGAGTTGGTATCGAAATTCAAATGAGAGCGCACACTTTCAGCCATGTGCACATCCGGGCCCGAGAGGCCACTGAAGTTCCTTTGGATTGGGTTATTCTGCATTGGAGGTAACAATGGTGAGAGGGGAGGGGCATCGTCATGACCTGCTCTAGGGCTCAGCAACATGACTTCTGTGGTGCCAATCAACAAGTTGTTCACCGAAGAATCCACAAGGATCTTTGGGGCTACAACCAGGTCCTGGTCCACCTGACTGTCGTCTTCGGAGAAGGCGCTTGCCCCGGGTAAGGGCACGGCTGACACTTCCATGGGTGAGGACGTGTCCAGGCAGCAGCTGCGCGGCCGGCACATCCGTCTTCTAAAGGCACGGTGTACTGAAGGTAGTCCTGAGACGTGAGTCCAATAACTACAGGCACGTGTTCCTCCACATGGAGGCGCAGGTCCCCGGGTGAACCAGGGCTGCAGCAGGACTCAGGGCGTGGCTCCGGCTGCTAGTCACGCAGCTCCATAGGTTGCAGGTCCCGCAGCTCTTTGGGCTGCAACTCCCGCAGCTCCTTGCGCACACCATTGACTGGGCCCGGGCTGGCAGCATGCACTTCACCCGCATCTCCATCTTGATGCATGTCTCCTCTGAGCTGGTGGGCCTCAGCGGCCAGGGTGTGGGGCTGTAGTGGTGACTGCGCAGTGATGTGGAACGGATGGGCCATGGGGCACGCACATTCTTGAGGCCACCAGGCGCTGAAGCTGAGGAAAAGGTATCCTCATCTGTGGGCGCAGTGCCGCCCTTGCCCTTGCCCTTCTGCTTGGCGGACAACCGCCTCTTCAAGGTGCTCATCAGGCTCTCGCTTTTGGACCTGTTCTTCCCTTTCTCATCCTCACCGCCAATGTCGCAGCTGGCCATGTCCTTGCCGTAGCAGCTCTCAAATAAAGAGTCATTTTTCACAAAGTCGCCAGCGAGGGTCTGGGGCTGAACCACCATGAACTCGGTTTCGCCTTTGCTTTTACTCAGGTTGAAAGATTTCCGGAAGGTTTTCAGACTAATTTTCTTCATTGTGACTAGCTACCTAATCCTAACAGGTCAATTTCTCTCTGGAGCAGCTATCCCCAAACATTGGTAGGGACTGTAATGCCTCACGGATGAACTCTACCCAGCTTCATTTAACCTCTGGAGCTATTTTCTAAAAGCAAATCTTCTGGAGGCATTTTCTCAATTTAGAGTTTCTCTTCCCAAATAACTGTAGCTTCTGTCCAGTTGACAAAAATCTGACGAGCATACTACCATATAAACCTACTACCATACTACCAAACACATACTACCATATACACATTGAAAACCCCTGCCACCTCCGGCACCCGTTTCTCCCCGCCATGGTGTGACTGCCGCACTCACTCGGCCTTCCTCAAGCTGCTCCTCCTTCCTCCTCTTCCTCCTCCCCAAAGGGGGGGCATAAAGCCTCGGCCCACATGGGATCCGAGCTGCTGCCTCTAGTGGCTTTTTAATCAAGTGAGGATTGAACAAGAAAGGCACAAACCACCTCGTAGAGTTATCACTGAAGGTGGTGTGTGTGTGTGTGGTCATATAATGGGTGGGGACCTAGGGCCCTGAGCCCAAGAGAGCCATGGTTGCCTGGCATCAGGGTTTAAAAGCAAGAAACCATGCTTGAGATAGGAATCCTTACTTGTAGGAAATAGCCAGAGGTGGAGAAGTGGGAGAGGCTCACTAATCATGCGGGTGGTGATTTAAGGGACTGGGGATCCAGAGAAGTAAGACTGTGGTATGTGGGCTGGGTTCCAAGATCTTAGTATGTATCAAACTCTGCATGTGGACAGGAGGAGAGCCTTTTTTGGTCAGGGGGCCAAATTTAAAAAATGAGGCCCGTGAGAGAAAGACACCATGCAACAGAGCTCATATGAAGGTTTTTGTTTGTTTGTTTTTTAAATTAGGAACAAAAGAAGAGAGGCAGAGAGAGGCGAGAGAGACAGAGGGAAAGAAAGGAGGGGGGCACAGAAAGATAGATGGGAGGTAGTGAATATGCACAGGAGGAGCTCATAGTAACTACAGCTGAGGACGGAGCCTGTCCAAGCTCCAAGGTCAGGCCAGTACAGATGCCTGAATACTAACACTTGGTTGTTTTCCCCTACAGCTTTTGATAATCTTTGTTCTGTGTGTATTTGTTTATTTATTTATTTATTTGATTTTCAAGACAGGGTTTCTCTGTAGCTTTTGGTTCCTTCCTGGAACTAGCTCTTCTAGACCAAACTGGCCGCGAACTCACAGAGGTCCACCTGCCTCTGCCTCCCGAGTGCTGGGGTTAAAGGCGTGCACCACCACCACCCGGCTTGTATTTGTTTTTATTATTACATCATAAGAATTTCTATTTTTTGGTCCTATTAGTTGTTCTGAATGCTTTCTGTACCTTGATGAGATTTCCTTTTCTTCTCTCTCTCTCTCTCTCTCTCTCTCTCTTTCTCTCTCTCTCTCTCTCTTTCTTTTTGAGACATTTTTCTGTGTAGCTTTCAAGCCTATCCTCGAACTCGCCCAGTAAACCAGGAATGGCCTTGAACTCACAGATCTGCCTGCCTCTGCCTCAAGAATGCTGGGATTAAAGGACACCTGTCTGGTACCTTATTCTTTTTTTTTTTTTTTTTTTTTTTCTTTTTCGAGACAGGGTTTCTCTGTGGTTTTGGAGCCTGTTCTGGAACTAGCTCTTGTAGACCAGGCTGGTCTCGAACTCACAGAGATCCGCCTGCCTCTGCCTCCCGAGTGCTGGGATTAAAGGCGTGCGCCATCTTTTTTTTTTTTTTTTTTTTTTTTGGTTTTTCGAGATAGGGTTTCTCTGTAGCTTTGGAGCCTGTCCTGGAACTCCCTTTGTAGACCAGGCTGGCCTCGAACTCACAGAGATCCGCCTGCCTCTGCCTCCTGAGTGCTGGGATAAAAGGCGTGCGCCACCACCGGCTGGCCTGGTACCTTATTTTTTATTTGGAGTTTTTGGCACAGGAGAGTTGAGTACCGTGATGAGACTTTTATTTTCCTGGAATTGGAGAAAGCTTATTTTGGTGCCCTTTGGAAGTAGGGCCCTGTTTGAGTTACTGTATATGAGGGAGTATGTTGAGCTGGAAGACTAAAAGGTTTAATGTGGGACAGGTGGATCCATTGAGGAAGTTTCTCTATCTTGGCAGCTGTGGGAGTTACAAAATTTACCTTAAAGAGGCCCTGCCATTTAGGGGAAAGGAGTGAGGGGTGTTGGTCTCGGGGAGAGAATAGTACCTGATCTCCTATTTTAATTCGTGGTGGGCATGAATTGGCACATGGTTGAGGTAATGAGGTAAAGTTCAATAATAGGGAGTGAAGATGGTATAACAACAGAGTAATCAGGTGATCAGGAAGGGGAAAGGATTTAGGTGAGAGGCCAGGCGTTAAAACCGGCTGCCCATATATGAGTTCAAAGGACGAGATGGAAAAAGGGCTTTTGGAGAGAACCCTAAGCTTAGAAGGGCCAGAGGCAGAAGTTTTACCCAATCAAGGTGAAGCTCCTGTGACATCTTAACAAGGACATTTTTTAAGGAACAGTTCCCTGAAGACTAAGGGTGGTATGGGATATGAAAATGCCGGGGAATGTTAAGAGCCTTAGACAACGTCTGAGAAATCTGGGAAGTAAACTCTGAGCCATTATCCAACTGAATTCCTGGAATTCCAAACCAGGAGATGATTTCTTGGAGAAGAATATTGGAAACTATCTGTGCCTTCTTGTTATTGGTAGGAAACGCTTCAATCCACCCAGACGTGGTATCCACCAAAACCAGGAGAGATTTTTCTCATCTGACTGTGGACATATGAGTAAAATGAAGCTGCCAGTCAGTTCCTGGAAGGAAGCCCCTGGCCTGGTGGGTGGGACAAGGGAAGCTATGGTATTTGGTCTTGGGATCTGACTTTTGAGAGATTTTTCAAGAGGCAGTGATAGCTTTTAAATTCTCAGGGTTTGGTTGGAGGTGACCCTTGACGAAATGAAACAGAGCTTTGCTATTAGGATGAAAGAGCTGATGTAGGACAAAATTTGTTGGGTATCAGGGGGGTGTTTGTGAGAATATGGGCTGTACTGTATGACCCCCCTGAGGTTGTTGAGGTAAGTTTGGGCTCTGGAATGCTGCTGTTCTAGCTGTTTGGTCAGCCCAGTGAAGGCAAAGATATTTTGAGATTAAGAGCTGAGAGGAATAGAGAAAAAGGCATTCCTGAGATCTAGAACTGAGAAGTGGGAGGTTCCTGGAGGACTGGTGGAAAGAAGTGTGTAAGGGTTAGGTACTACAGGCTGAAGAGGGACTACTGTGGAGTTAATGATCTGGAGGTTTCCAACCAGGCGATAAGTTCTGTTAGGTTTTAAGCAGCAAGTATAAGGACTTTAAAGGGAGAAGAGGTGGGATGAAGTAGCTTTATTCTTAAAAGATCAGAGATAATAGGCTTAAGTCCCCCAAGGCTCTGGAGAGAAGGAATACTGAGTTTGGGTAATGTACTTAGTAGGATCTTGTAATTGGATAATGATGGAGAATGGTGTTTATCAACAGAGGGGTTTTGGGTGTCCTAGACTTGGAAGTCCACCTGCGAGGCTGGTAGAGGAAAAGACACATTGGAGCTGGGAGGTTGGTAGGCTAGTGGAGGAGGAAGGAAGCCGTTGGTGAGTCTGAGGTAAGGTGAATGGAAGGAGCAAATGAAATGGAAGCTTCTACTTTTACTAAAAAATCTCTTCCCGTAAGAGGTACAGGGCAGGTCGGCATGACTGAAAATGAATAAGTGAGATAAATACTCCTAAACACACAGTTAAGTGGTGGGGTCTGCTGAGGTAGATAATGCTGTCTCCCTACCCCAACAATAGGGAAACTAGAAGGAGAGGTAGGCCCCCAGAATTCATTCAGTACCGAGTATTTGGCTCTGGTGTCCAAGAGAAAGAAGATGGGTCATCCTGATACCATGATGTTTACCCGTGGCTCTCTGTTACAGATGACAGTTGGTTGGGTCAAAGTATCCTGGGCAGCCTCACTCCTCTATGGCCAGACCTAGAAGTTCAACTTGGGAATTTTCTGGGTTTGATGTCTTGTGGCCCTAAGATGAGGATTAGGGCATGCTCGCGTCCAGGGATCAGCTCTACCACATTTGAAACATGGGCCTGGTGGCTCTCGATTCCCACGGGGCAAGGGAGCAGCATTGACAGCAGGGATAAGGCGTTCTGTGACCTCAGCCAGTTGGAGGGCTGTGGCTAGTGTGCCATAGTGATTGTGGCTTTGTTATTCCTCACATGGTACACCTTAAAAGCCACTCTAAGACTTTTGCTTGTGTGGTTAAGGGGCCTTTCTCTAAGTGTCTTAAGTTTAGCCTTAATGTCACGTTAGCACTGAGGAAAAAAAAATGAGTCATGAGTAACTGTTTGCCTTCCATGGTTTCTGGATCTAAGTTAGTTTATTGTAACAGAGCTTTAGTGAGGCGTTCCAAAAATGTATAAGGATTTTTTCGTATCTTGAATGACCTTTGAGAGCTTATTATAGTTTACTGGCTTGAGGGCAGCCTTATGAAGACCTGCTTGGAGGCAAGAAAAAACTGGTCCCTAGCTAAAATCCCACCTAAGTGTTATAGTCCCAGTGAGTTTCCTCTGCTCCCGGAGGGTGTGTTACATGTGTTTGGTGAAAGTGTAGAGTTAGATGTATAGGACCCCAGTTTTTGTTCAATATGGGGGAGTTCTGAGAAGGAGATAGGAACGTGTACCCCAATCAATCCATCTACACCAGCCACCTCTCACAACAGGAGAACTGCAGGTAGCTTGGCTTGGTCAGGGTTGGGTTCCATAGCAGCACATGAGCTAGTGAGAGAAGGTGTAAAGGTGGGTGCCAGAGCCAGGTGGCTGCTGCGGTTAGGCACCAGAGAGAAAGAATGGTCCAGCGGGGCTGATGGAGTAGTTAGTGGGGGAAGCACGAGAGCTGAAGAGGGCAAAGGAGCAGAAGTATCTGTCTGCTGAGGTTTGGAAGGTATCAACTCCTTAGCGTGGTCCAGAGGAGTAGCTGAAGGAAATGGGGGTAGGAGCTTGAGGAGTGGGGGTATGAGCTGAAGGAACAGTTGTAGGAGCTGGGAGAGTGGGGGGTGGGAGCTAACGAAACGGGTAGGAGCTAAAGGAATGGGGGTAGCTGCCTCTTAGTTCGAAAAGGTGGGTTCATTAGCTGGGTCCAGGAATATGTGCGCAGGCAAACAACTTGCAAGGAAGAGGACTTAGGCTTAGAGCTTATATATTAAAAGGCTTGGATATAAGGGAACTCCTTCTATTAGCCTGTGCACTGACAGTAGATAAAAAGCGCCCATAAAATATCAGGATCAAAGGTGCCATTAGGTGGCCACTTTAAATTGTTTTCTAAATTGTAACGAGTCCACTTTTTTGAACAAAGATGGACAAGTGTCGGAATCTGTAAGTAGGGCATTAAGGCCTAAGGTTTTAGGGCCTCTAAAAGACATTCCAGGCTGGATTGATGGTCTTGAATGGCTTGCTTACATAGCTGAGACTGTGAAAACCTGTGAAAATGGCGACACTACAAGGCTTATAGGGGAACGTCTCCCATCTGTAGGCAGGGTGTAAAATGGCGGAGAACACAGCAGGGCATGTAGGACAACATCCTATATCTACAGGCAGGGTGTTAAAGCCTGACTGACTCTGGTTGGGGTGACTTAAAAGCCAGAGAGATCATGGCTGGGACCACTGGGACCACTGATGAGTGGTCCAAATGAAAAGAAAAATAAAAAGGAAAAGAAAAAGGGAGAACTAATCCCAGGCTATCCAAACACAATTTTAGCTAATGGAAGCAATCCAGACATGAATGTCAGCAAAGGGCTCAATCATAGCTGCCATAAAGACTGGTTGGACACTGTTTTCCCATTTCTAGGAACACCAGAAGATTTCCAGGAATGCAATGGTCAGAGAAATGATCAAGTGGGCCAGAATGGGGAAGCTCACCAGTTGAAGCTGTTAGTGTATGTAGAAATTGTGTTCAGGCTCAGGAAGATGGAACATGTGGTTGTTGCAGAAAAAATACCTGGTTCCGGATCCTGACCACGGGAGAGGGGCTCAGTGCCCGAGCCTCTTGAGTTTCACGGCACTAATAAAATTACTGCCTGGCATGAGTGGGAATGCAGAACATGCAACAAACCCACTTATGAGTTTATTAGAGGTGGTGTATACAGGCCTGAGGAAGTCAGTGTGCAGAGAGAAAGTGGGAGGGAGGGAGGGAGAGAGGAAGGGAGATAGGAAGGAAGGAAAGGGAAGGGAGGGGAGGGGAGGGGAGAGAAAAGGAGGGGAGGGGAGGAAAGGGAAGGGTGTTCTTTACCTGACCATTTTACCCAACAATGAGACTGGAGAAATTATAAACCAGAACAGAAAGGGAAGTAAAAATTGCTTACCTTGAGTTCCAGCCTTTTGTCCATTGTGGATTTCAGGTAGAGAGTGCTTCTAGGTACCTGCAGTTTGAGTAATGGATTGGAAGGAAAGCCTTAGATAGTTCACAGGAAGAGGAAAAGCTGGGCTAGTGGAAATGTTTGTCATAGTTATCATTTGATGGAGCATTATTGACCAACTTTTAACTAATCAGCTTTTCCCCCCTAAAGACAGAGCCTAAACTGGTCACTGGTAGGCCTCTAAAGTAGTCACTAACAATTTTATTTTATAAAGACTAATTTTCTCTTTAGGCTTAAATTGGTCTAGATAACTTTTTTTTAAAGGAGAGAGTAGCTGGGCGGTGGTGGCACATGCCTTTAATCCCAGCACTTGGGAGGCAGAGGCAGTTCGAGACCAGCCTGGTCTACAAGAGCTAGTTCCAGGACAGGCTCCAAAGCCACAGAGAAAGTCTGTCTCAACCCCCCCCCATAAATAAATAAATAAATAAATAAATAAATAAATAAATAAATAAATAAATAAATAAAGGAGAGAGTATAAGAGGAAACATATCCTGTTTAAGCAGCCGGGGAGTAAGAAATAGAGAGCTTAATGGGGAATATGGGCCAAAAGTATTTGCTAAGATTCAAAACATACACAAAATTTCTTGAGGTAGAATTAGAGTTTTTAGCAATTAAATATCAGTCCTAGTCAGTTTATTTAGGGTATAGAGGAAGTTTGCAGAAAAATGAAGTAGATTCTATTTAGGGTATGTTTAAGGACTTACTTGTTAAGCCTTGTCTTGAAAGTTCAACTTTTCTGAAAATGGAAATTCAGGCAACATAAAATTATAGTAATTTATTATTATGAAGCTATGTTTCCTTTTAAAAGAATAGTGAGATTTTAGCACTTGGAATTTAAACAGATTTATACACTTGGACATTAAACTCTTGTATTGGTTAAGTGACTTAGGTTAAAATATTTCCTTTTAACTTAAAAACAAATTTAGACTTGCATTTCTTTTATTACTATCAAAAACACTAAATCTGTTTATAATTTACATAGTGGAAGCCTGGTTGTGATGACACACACCTTTAATTCAACACTCAGGAGGCAGAAGCAGGCACATCTTTATGAGTTCCAGGCTAGCCTTCTTAGTGAGTTTCTGGTCTGCCAAAGCTATATCAAGACTTATCCTGATGAAGGTTAATATTCAGGAGGATGCTTATATGTTTTTCTTTGGGTTCACCTTCTTATTTAGCTTCTCTAGAATCATGAATTATAGTCTCAATGCCCTTTATTTATGGCTAGAAACCAAATATGAGTGAGTACATCCCATGTTCCTCTTTTGGGTCTGGCTTAACTCACTCAGGATAGTGTTTTCAATTTCCGTCCATTTGTATGCAAAATTCAAGAAGTCATTGTTTTTTACTGCTGAGTAGTACTCTAATATGTATATATTCCACAGGGCAGGGAAACCTGATTGCTCTTTGGGCTGAGGAGGGAGGAAGACTTGATTGGGGGAGGGGGGAAAAATGGGAGGTGGTGGCGGGGAAGAGGCAGAAATCTTTAATAATTTAATTAATTAATAAAAAAAAGACTTATCCTCCTAATTCCCCCAAAGTAGAAGAATACAAAGAGATTGTCTGTAGGCTTTCCTGTCATTAGGCGTTTCTCCAAAGAGAAGTTTTAGGGCACCCTTCCATTCTGTTCTTTAGGATGGAGTGATTAGAAAGAAACTAAATATTCTCAATATTGCTTGTCTTCTCTTTGACTTTGGTCAGTTGTTTTGCTACATGCATTGTGACACTTGGTAGAATAGTAAGAATACCTTATATGCCTGTTTTAAAATTTTTTGTTTTGCTATATTGAGAGGGTCTTTCTATGTATGTTTGGGAACTCTGTATAGAGTGGGATAGCCTTGAATTTGTAGAGATATATCTGCCTTTGCCTCTTGAATACTGGGATTTAAAGTGAGTGCCACCAAATGCTTGGCTTTGCTTTTTTTTTTTTCTCTTTTCTTTTTTTGGTCTGGCCTACAGAGGCCAGAAGAGGGTGGCAAGTTCCTTAGAACTAGAGTTACAGATGTGTTGACATTCGTAATCTAACCAGGGTCTTGTAAGAGCAGATGGTGCTCCTAACAACTGAGCCATCTCTCCAACAACTGCTTAATTTCTTAATATGTGTAACAAATTGAAAAAAATATTAAAAATTATTTTGCTTTACAGAATGCTGCCTTTTTATATGGTCTTGGTTTGGTTTACTTCTACTACAATGCATTTCATTGGTAAGTTCACAACAATCCTAAGTTTTTCCAGTTAAGTATACTATATGTAATAAGTACAGTATATTAATGTCTGTAACTTTGTATTTTTAGTAGTACTATTTTTACCTTTCTAGAATTCCAATGAGTTTTGATTCTTTACTCCTTTGATCTGCCTACACAAATATTGAAAAGTTTAATAGGTTTTTGTTAGGATACAAATAACCAAAAGAAATAGTTTAAGAGGAAAATTGTTTTATTTTTAGTCACTGTGGATTTCAACATTTGAGTAATTTAGGTCTTTAATTTCTGGGCTGTGGGCTTTGATGTGGTGGGCACACTATAGTGAAATGAGAAAATACTCAGAGGAATCATGACAAGATACTGTTCCAGGTAATGTGTCCTTACTAACCTAGTTCCTTCACAAGGGTCCTCCACCAAAGATTTTTATCTCTTCCCATCAGTACTCTATTTGTAACCTAAGAATCTATTTGTGTGTTATTGATGAGGTTAGAGGTATTATCATCTAGTTCCTTCCCAAAAGCGCATCATCTGACCAGTAAGTTTTTAACATAGGTTCAAATAATGTAATGGTAAGAACCATTACAATGATTGCGATAGCAACTTGTAATTGTAAGTTTAAAAAAAAACTACATGTTAGTATATGAATGTGGGTTTGTGTGTGATATACTGCAGAGCTTGAAGAGGCCAGAAGAGGACATGGGATTTTCTGGGATTGTTGTTAGAGTTAAGGGTGAGCTACCTGGAAATTGAATTTGGTTTTTCTGCAAGAGCAATAGGCACCCTTAACCATTGAGCCATATTTCCATTTTTAGCTGTAAATTTAAAACAGTATTTTTTTTTCTTAATGCATTGGTATTTACCTCAATGTATATCTCTGAGTGTACTATATACATTTAAAGGCCTGCAAAGTCCAGAAACTGGATAGAACTGGAGGTAAAATGTTGTCTTATGTTTTCAAATAATTGAACCTTGGTACTCTGGAAGAGCTGCAAGTGCTCTTAATTACTGAGTCATCTCTCCATTCTTAATTTGCAACAAATGTCAAAATGAAGAATGAACCTTTTTCAAAAGTTTACTGATATTAATCATTCTTCATTGAGCATTAAGTAATAGATAAGATAATATTAAATGCAGGAACCATTTTGACTCCTCACCCCATTTGAAGTCAGAAGGAAGTTAATGGAACTTTACTATGTAGACTAGGCTGGCGTCTTTCCCACTGCTAGCTTTAAGGTGCACCACCACACTGTGCTTCTGAATGTTAGTCCTTAATTCATGAAAAATGTGATATATTTTGACTGTGGTTGCGCATGTCCTTAATCCCAACAGGCATGCAGATCTCTTTGAGTTCCAGGCCAGTGAGGGTTATGTAGACTTTGTTTCATCACTTCTCTGTTAAGATGATACTTTTTGTTGAAGTGAAAATAATTTTCTTTCTAATTATGATAGACTCTAGGAAACCGAAGAGGAAAACTTCAAAACTGACCCTTTTCTAAATCATTCTTTCTTATACTAACTTGCAAGTGGATTGTCACCTAAATATGAAAGGAAAAACAAACCTTCTAGAATAGCAAATAAGTAACATTAACATCCTCATATTCTTACCTTTTCAAGAACTTTGCCATTTCTTCAGAAATCAGTTGTTATAGTCTTGTCACATTCTTGTATTCTTAAGAGATATGATATAAGTTCTAAGTTCAAAGACGTATATAGTTACAGGGCAAGTTGAAGGCCACCTTTCATCACCTAAACACTTTTTTAGAATAAATTTTGTCAAATGTAGTAGTCATGGATTACTAGAGTCACAGAACTTTGGGAATGAATTTCTTTATATATATATATATGTATATACACATACACACATGTACATATATACACACATATATGAATTTATTGGAATGACTTACAGTGGCTACAGTCTAACAATGACTAGCTGAGAATGGAAAGTCCAAGACTCTAGTAGCTGGTCAGTCTCACAATCCTGGGTGTCTCAGGTGGTCTTCTGTATGGGCCAAAGTAGGCTTCAAGACCAGTAAAGGAATGGATGTACTGACAAAGGAGGGCAAGCAGGAGAAGAACTAACCCATTGTCCTTAAATGGGCTTGAGGCAGAAGTTGTGGCCCAGGATAAAGATGTGCCTTCCAGGCTTTAGGTCTGGATTAAAGGTGGTGGTTGTCTTGTCTCAAGGTCTGTCCTCCATTTCTGGATTATAGTTCATTCCAGGTGGTCAAGTTGACAACCAAGAATAGCCATCACATGAGATAATTGTAGAATTTTAGATTAGGTTGAACTACATTTGTTGTCTTTTGTTTTGTTTTTATTATTTACTCATAGGTTTGTGTAAAAATAACATCCACGTTTCAGTGCACATTAGGAAACTAGAATATTTCCTGTATAATGTAGAATACATGTGTTGCATACATAATCTTTTAAAATATTTTCTCTATATATCTTTTCTCTTCAGGGCAACTAGAGCATTTCAAGATGTCCTTTATGTTGACCCCAGTTTTTGCAGAGCCAAGGAAATTCATTTACGACTTGGTTTTATGTTCAAAGTGAATACAGATTATGAGTCTAGTTTAAAGGTAAGTGGTTGAAATTTTCAGGTATATTATAAATAATCATATTTGTTCTCCATCTCTTTCTGTTCTATCTGTTCTTTTAAATATTATTTTAAAATGTTGAAGTTAATGACAACACTATGAAAGAAATTTAGAATATGAACTAAAAAACAAATAGATGGAGCTTGATTTTAAGGTATAAAATGGTTTCTCTAAATTTAGATTTTGTCTTTTGTGTAGATTTAAAGAAGTTTATGATAGGAAAGTGGTGAAAACACTCACCTCACTCAGGATAGTGTTTTCTATTTCCGTCCATTTGCATGCAAAATTCAGGAAGTCATTGTTTTTTATTGCTGAGTAATACTCTAATATGTATATATTCCATACTTTCTTCATCCATTCTTCCATTGAAGGGCATCTAGGTTGTTTCCAGGTTCTGGCTATTACAAACAATGCTGCTATGAACATAGTTGAGCATATACTTTTGTTGTATGATAGGGCATTTCTTGGGTATATTCCCAAGAGTAGTATTGCCGGGTCCAGGGGTAGGTGGATCCCAAAATTCCTGAGAAACCGCCATACTGTTTTCCAAAGTGGTTGCACAAGTGTGCATTCCCACCAGCAATGGATGAGTGTACCCCTTTCTCCACAACCTCTCCAGCAAAGGCTATCATTGGTGTTTTTTATTTTAGCCGTTCTGACAGGTGTAAGATGGTATCTTAAAGTTGTCTTGATTTGCATTTTCCTGATCGCTAAGGAAGTTGAGCATGACCTTAAATGTCTTTTGGCCATTCGAACTTCTGTTGAGAATTCTCTGTTCAGCGCAGTGCCCCATTTTTTAATTGGGTTGATTAGCCCTTTACGGTCTACTTTCTTGAGTTCTGTATGTATTTTGGAGATCAGACCTTTGTCTGTTGCGGGGTTGGTGAAGATCTCCCAGTCAGTGGGTTGCCTTTTTGTCTTAGTGACAGTGTCCTTTGCTTTACAGAAGCTTCTCAGTTTCAGGAGGTCCCATTTATTCAATGATGCCCTTAATGTCTGTGCTGCTGGGGCTGTACGCAGGAAGTGTTCTCCTGTGCCCATGTGTTGTAGAGTACTTCCCACTTTCTCTTCTATCAGGTTCAGTGTGTTCGGACTGATATTGAGGTCTTTAATCCATTTGGACTTGAGTTTTGTGCATGGTGATAGATATGGATCTATTTTCATTCTTCTACAGGCTGACATCCAGTTTTGCCAGCAGCATTTGTTAAAGATGCTCTCTTTTTTCCATTGTATACTTTTAGCTCCTTTATCAAAAATGAGGTGTTCATAGGTTTGTAGGTTAAAGCTAGGGTCTTCTATTCGATTCCATTGGTCGACTTCTCTGTTTCTATGCCAATACCAAGCTGTTTTCAATACTGTAGCTCTGTAATAGAGTTTGAAGTCAGGGATGGTAATGCCTCCAGACAGTCCTTTATTGTATAAGATTGTTTTGGCTATCCTGGGTTTTTTGTTTTTCCATATAAAGTTGATTATTGTCTTCTCCAGATCTGTGAAGAATTTTGATGGGGATTACGTTGAATCTATAGATTGCTTTTGGTAGAATTGCCATTTTTACTATGTTGATCCTCCCAATCCAAGAGCAAGGGAGATCCTTCCATTTTCTGGTGTCCTCATCGATTTCTTTCTTCAAAGACTTAAAGTTCTTGTCAAATAGATCTTTCACTTCCTTGGTTAGAGTTACCCCAAGGTATTTTATGCTATTTGTGGCTATCGTGAAAGGTGATGCTTCTCTGATTTCCCTCTCTGCTTCCTTATCCTTTGTGTATAGGAAGGCAACTGATTTTTTTGGAGTTGATCTTGTATCCTGCCACATTCCCAATAGTGTTTATCAGCTGTAGGAGTTCTTTGGTAGAGTTTTTTGGGTCGCTTATGTATACTATCATATCATCTGCAAATAACGAAAGCTTAACTTCTTCCTTTCCAATACGAATCCCCTTCATCTTCTTATGTTGTCTTATTGCTATTGCTAGAACTTCAAGCACTATATTGAAGAGGTATGGAGAGAGTTGACATCCTTGTCGTGTTCCTGATTTTAGTGGGATGGCTTTGAGTTTTTCTCTGTTTAATTTAATGTTGGTTGTCGGCTTGCTGTAGATAGCTTTTATTATTTATATTTAGGTATGATCCTTTTATCCCTAATCTCTCCAAGACCTTCATCATAAAGGGGTGTTGAATTTTGTCGAATGCTTTTTCAGCATCTAATGAAATGATCATATGGTTGTTTTCTTTCAGTTTATTTATATGGTGGATTACATTGATAGATTTGCGTATGTTGAACTATCCCTGCATCTCTGGGATGAAGCCTACTTGATCATAATGGATAATTTTTCTGATGTGTTCTTGGATTCGGTTTGCCAGTATTTTATTGAGGATTCTTGCATCAATGTTCATGAGTGAGATAGGCCTGTAATTCTCTTTCTTGGTTGAGTCTTTGTGTGGTTTTGGTATCAGGGTAATTGTAGCTTCATAAAAGGAATTTGGCAATGACTCTTCTTTTTCTATATTGTGAAATACATTAAGAAGTATAGGTATTAGGTCTTCTTGGAAGGTCTGGTAGAATTCTGCATTGAAACCATCTGGTCCTGGGCTTTTTTTGGAAGGGAGATTTTTGATAACCGTTTCTAATTCTTTGCGACTAACCGGTCTATTTAGATTGTTCACCTGTTCTTGGTTTAGCTTTGATATATGGTACTTATCTAAAAAAATGTCCATTTCTTTTGCATTTTCTAGTTTTGTAGCATACAGGCTTCTGTAGTAAGATCTAATGATTCTCTGAATTTCCTCTGTGTCTGTGGTTAGTCCCCCTTTTCATTTCTGATCTTATTTATTTGTGTGTTCTCTCTCTGTCGTTTAATTAGTTTGGATAGGGGTTTGTTGATCTTGTTGATTTTCTCCACGAACCAACTTTTTGTTTCATTGATTCTTTGGACTGCTTTCTGTGTTTCTATTTTGTTGATTTCAGCCCTCAGTTTGATTATTTCCAGTTTTCTACTCCTCCTGGGCACGTCTGCTCCTTTTTTTCTAGAGCTTTCAGGTATGCTGTTAAGTTTCCAATGTATGCTTTCTCCGTTTTCTTTAAGTGGGCACTTAGTGCTATGAACTTTCCTCTTAGCACTGCTTTCATCGTGTCCCATAGGTTTGTGTATGTTGTCTCTTTTTTTTTCATTAAATTCAAGGAAGACTTTAATTTATTTCTTAATTTCTTCCTTGACTCAGGTATGGTTCAGTAGTTGACTGTTCAGTTTCCATGAGTTTGTTGGCTTTCTGGGGGTAGCATTGTTGTTGCCTTCTAACTTTAATCCGTGGTGATCTGATAAGACACAGGTGGACACTGATATTTTTTTGTATCTGTGGAGGTTTCCTTTGTTTCCGAGTATGTGGTCAATTTTCGAGAAGGTTCCATGAGTTGCAGAGAAGAAGGTATATTCTTTCCTATTTGGGTGGAGTGTTCTATAGATGTCTGTTAAGTCCATTTGCTTCATTACCTCCAACAATTCTCTTAATTCTCTATTAGGTTTCTGTCTGATTGACCTGTCCATTGGTGAGAGAGGTGTGTTGAAGTCTCCTACTACTAGTGTGTGTGGTTTAATGTCTGCTTTAAGTTCTAGTAATATTTCTTTTACATATGTGGGTGCTTTTATATTAGGAGCATAGATATTCAGGATTGAGACTTCATCCTGATGAATTGTTCCTGTTATGAGTATAAAGTGTCCATCTCGATCTCTTCTGATTGATTTTAGTTTGAAGTCCGTTTTGTTAGAAATTAGTATGGCCACACCTGCTTTTTTTTTTTTTAGGACCATTTGCTTGAAAAACCTTTTCCCAACCCTTTACTCTAAGTAGATGCCTGTCTTTGTGGTTGAGATGTGTTTCTTGCAAACAGCAGAATGTTGGATCCTGTTTTCGTATCCAATCTCTTATCCTGTGCCTTTATAGGTGAATTGAGACCATTAATATTAAGTGATATTAATGACCAGTGGTTGTTTGCTCCAGTTATTCTTATTGTTTTTGGTAGTAGAGTTTGTGTGTCTCCCTTCTTTGAGTTGTCCTAGTGAAGGGTCACTCGATGCCTGAGTCATTGTAGGCAGTGTTAGTAATGTTGGATTCCTTGGGTTGTGGTTTTCCTTCTATTACTTTCTGCAGGACTGGATTTGTGGCTACGTATTGTTTAAATTTGTTCTTATCCTGGAATGTCTTGTTTTCTCCATTGATAGTGAACGATAGCTTGGCTGGGTATAGTAGTTTGGGTTTGCATCCGTGGTCTCTTAGTTTCTGCAGTACCTCTGTCCAAGACCATCTGGCTTTCATGGTTTCCATAGAGAAGTCAGGTGTAAGTCTGATCGGTTTACCTTTATAAGTTACTTGCCCTTTTTCCTTTGCAGCTCTTAATATTCTTTCTTTAATCTGTATATTTTGTGTTTTGATTATTATATGGCGAGGGGATGTTTTTCTTTGGTCTAGTCTGTTTGGTGTTCTGTATGCTTCTTCAATATTCAAAGGAATTTCATTCTTTAGGTTGGGAAGGTTTTCTTCCATAATTTTGTTAAAAATATTTTTTGTGCCTTTGAGTTGTGACTCTTCTTCTTCTTGTATCCCTATTATTCTTAGGTTTGGTCTTTTTATTGTGTCCCATAATTCCTGAATGTTTTGTGATGAGAATTTGTTGACTTTGCTGTTTTCTTTGTTCAGTGCATTTACTTTCTCTATGGTGTCCTCAGAATCTGAGATTCTTTCTACATCTCTTGTATTCTATTGATTATGCTTGATTCTGTAGTCTCTGCTCGTTGACCTAGATTTTCCATATCCAGCTGGTCCTCAGTTTGTGTTTTCTTCCTTGCTTCCATTTCAGTTTTCAATTCTTGAACTGTTTCCATTACTCTTTTGATCGTTTTTCTTGGTTTCCCAGGGTATCATTCACATATTTACTCATTTCTTCAAACTTTTTGTTATACTTCTCCTCCATTTCTATAAGGGTGTTTTTTACATGTTGTTTAACGGACTCTATTGCTTTCATAAAGTCAATTTTTTCCACTTCTTCTGTGTTAGGGTGTTCAAGTCCTTCTGATGTAAGATCTTTGGGTTCTGGTGTTTTCATGTTGTTTTTCAGATTGTTAGGTGAATTCTTTCCTTGGCGCCTGCCCATCTCCTCCTATTGATGCTATCTAATGGGTCTTTTAAAGCAGGATCGGGTTTCCCTGCTGGGCCAGGGGCCTTGCTTACAAGATGCCCTCGCCCTGTTTCCTGTCTCCCACCGCGGGCCAAGATCCTTCTCACCACTCAGAAAGGTCTCCAGGAACAGGGCCAGGCTCCCCGTTCGCCAGGGATCCCGCCAACAAAAGGCCTACCACTCTGGGCCAGCCACCAAAACAGAGAAACTCCCCCTGCCCTCTGTCCCGAGCTCCTGATCCAGAGCCCAAACAGGCTAAACTGGGTGATCCGGTAGCCCCGGGCGCAAGCTGGGATGGGCCAGGAAGAGAGAGGTCGCAGCAGAGGAGGAGCAGCACCAGCAGAGTGGACCAGCCCTCACAGACTAACCATGGGGTCAAGGAGCTCTGGGAATGCCCCTGCTCCATTTCCTGTGGCCTGCCGTGGGCTAAGAACACTCTCCCCACCCAGGAGTGTCTTCAGGGACAGGCCAGTGGATCTCACCAATAAAAGGCCTCCCAATCTGCAGGTTAGGCCCCAAGAAACCTACTTGATTTAATTGTAGTGGGACGATCTGCTCTCAGTGTGGGCTTCACTGTTTCATGCTTGGACTATCCCACATCCGCCGCGTCTGCGTCCTGGTCTCCGCCACGTCTGAGCGCGTCGTCCCGCCGGTCTGTCTCCGCCCTGGTCTCTTATTCTTAAATTACAGTTATTATAAATATGTGTGCATGCTGGGCAAATACCCTGTTTCTATTGAAGGCTAGAGGAGATTATTTTCTTTTTTGATTTGTAGGAAGTAGATTTTCATTAATGGCCTTCAACAACGCCCTGATACCTCTACACAATTCCTTTCACATGGCATTTTAAATCTTTTTGTTTGTTTGCAAAACAGTTTTTTTTTTCCTGTACATTTCTGGCTCCTGGAACTACTCTGTAAACCAGGCTGGCCTCAGAGATCAACCTACTTTTGCCTCACAAGTGCTGGGATTTAAGGTGTGTACCACCCCATTTAATTTTCCCTCCCCCCCAAAAAGCAGGGTTCTAATTGTCCTAGAACTATCTTCGTAGTTCAAGCTATTCTTGCGCTTACAGAGATCCTTCTGTCTCTGCCTACCGAGTGCTGTGTTTATAGGTGTGCACTACCACCTACTTTAAATCTTTTAAGAGATTTTTTTTTTAATGTATCTGTTTTGGTTGTGTTGTTGGTTGTCTAATATGAGTCCAGGTACCCTACCCTCAAAGGCCAGAACAAGTTGTAAGAGGTCACTGGCTTTTTGGAATTCAGAGAGATAGTTGTGAACTGGGAACTGAACTCAGGTCCTTTCCTGAAAGGATAAATAAAATCGAAGGCCAAGTGGGTACCTTTGGCTGACCCTGCCAAGGTTATCACTAAGTAAACATGCCCTTTGATGTAGAGTTAGTGCAAGAGATTTGTTAGGTAAGGGGGAGAGTGGAAGAATGGAAGGCTGAGTTGAAGTGGGCGCTTGAGAAAGTGAGACAGACAAGAGGAAGAAAAGCAAGAGAGGAAAAAAAGAGTTAAGAGAGGAAAGAAGAGACAAAGAGGGGAAAGAGGCAAGAGAGATGAGAAACGAGGTAAAGAGATAAAGAGGGCCACCTGTGCCTGCTGGGCACTTTAAAAGGGCTGCAAATGTCACATAGCTGACAGTGGAAAGGCACCCGGTGATGCCATAAATGCTTTCGTGGCAAAGGCAGGCTGCTGCTGTGGTGGATGCTAACAGGTACATACTCTTTTTTTTAGATAACATGAATTTTTGCTCTAGACTTATATTTTAAATGGTATGAAGGAGTAATTATGATGTTTCGTTTTCTTGTGTTACTAGAAAAAAGTGGAAGTTATAAGTCTAAAGGTGGTTATAGTGGTTGATAGACTTTGGTACTCTCTTCAGTGCTCTTTAATCCTGCTAATACATATGTAGTTACCTAACATGACTCATTTAAGAAAGATCCTTGTGAATCAGTATAGGACCTAGCTAGACCCTCTGAATGTGATGATATTTGCATGGCTGGGGCAGACTGAGGAGCCACTGGCAGTGGCACCAGGATTTGTCCTTGCTGCTTGTACTAGCTTTTTGGAACCCATTCTCTCTGGATGGAGACCTTGCTCAGTTTGGATATAGTAGGGAGGGCCTTGGTTCTTACTAGAAGCAATGTGCCTTACCCTCTCTGGGGAGTGGATGGGAATAGGGTGTGGGAGTAGACTTGGAGAGGAAGGGATGGAATGGGAACTGGAATTGATATGTAAAATGAAAAAAAGATAGTTTGTTTTCTTTAAAAAAGAAAATGAAAAAAAGGAAGGTCCTTGTTTCCCCAAATCTTATTTGTTTTGTTTTTAGACATGATCTCAGTATGTAGCTCTGGCTGTCCTGCAGTTTACTATGTGTGTTAGAAACACAATTGAAGCCAAGAGGTATGTCTTTAATTCCAGCACTCAGGAGGCAGAGGCAGGAGGATATCTGTGAGTTCAAGGCCAGCCTAGTCTATAGAGTGAGTTCCAGGACAGGAAATGTTCCAAAACTACACAGAGAAACCCTGTTTCAAAACACAAAACAAAAACAAACAAAATTCTGGAAAAAAAAACAAAAACAAAAACCACAATTGAGGATAACAAATCAAAAGGCCACCACACAATTTAAGGTATCTCAACAAAACAAATTTTATTTTAGTAGTAAAAGTTCTATTCTAAAATAGGAAAGCGAGAACATTTTGTCTAAAGTGCTTGTTTTTTATTCCTAATGTAAGAGGAATAGTGACTCTTCCTCATTGGCTCATTTTCAGTGTTTCAGTTTATTTCTTATTAACTAATATGAGAAATCAATAGACAAGAGAAGGAGACCAAATAAAGAAAGGTAATGCACATTTAAGCGCTGTGGAAAGTTGAAGCAATTAAGTAGAGGTGTAAAAACATTCTAAGAAGATGACTACATCTTGTTAATGAAAGAACTCAGGGGAGTGGCACAGCAGGCCTGTAGGGCCTGTTTTTTTTTGGGGGGGGGGTGTTGTTTACTCTTACAGACCACGCTGGCCTCGAACTCACAGACATCCACCTGTCTATGCCTCCTAATTGCTGGGCCACTTTCATCCAACAAGATATGCTGTTATAAGAAGGGCGGGCTTCTTGTTGTCCCAGCTGCCCAGCTTTCTTATACCCAAAATAATCACACAGAAATTGTATTAATTAAATCACTGCTTGGCCCATTATCACTAGCCTCTTATTGGCTAACACTCACATCTTGATTTAACCCATTTCTCATAATCTGTGTATCACCAAGATATTGTGGCTTACTGGGAATGATGTCTCCATAGTGGCTCTCTGTGACTCTGCTTTCTCCCTCCCAGAATTCAGTTCTGTCTTCTCTGCCTACCTAAGCTCTGCCCTATGAGGTCAAGTAGTTTCTTTATTGATTAACCAATGAAAGCAACACATAAACAGAAGGACCTCCTACACCAACATGCAGTTTTTAAAACATGCTTTCAGGGGAGTGGAGAAATGGTTGAACCTTTAAAGAGTGTTGCCTCTCTTTTAAAGGATTCAAATTGGGTTCCAAGTATCATCCATATTGGCAGACGACAACACTTATAATTCCAGATCTGGGGAATTTGATGTCTCAGACTTCTGTAGACAATAGGCATGCACATATGTCACAGACATCCATGTAGGAAAACCACTCATAAACATAAAAATAAATAGCAAGACATAACAAGAAAAGACTGGATTTATGGCATGTAGGGCAGGCTGGCCTGTAACTTAATAGAGATTACTGCTTCATTCTCTGCATCTCAGTGTTTAAAATGTCTGGGTCCTTGCCTTATAAATATCAATAGCTTGGAGCCGGGCGGTGGTGGCGCACGCCTTTAATCCCAGCACTCGGGAGGCAGAGGCAGGCGGATCTCTGTGAGTTCGAGACCAGCCTGGTCTACAAGAGCTAGTTCCAGGACAGGCTCCAAAACCACAGAGAAACCCTGTGTCGAAAAACCAAAAAAAAAAACCAAAAAACAAAAAATCAATAGCTTTCCTGATTTTTCAGTTATACCATATCAGAACTTCTTTTTTTTTTAAAAAAAAGTTATTTATTTATTATTATGTGTACAATATTCTGTCTGTGTGTCTGTCTACAGGCCAGAAGAGAGCATACAGATCGCATTTCAGATGGTTGTGAGCCACCATGTGGTTGCTGGGAATTGAACTCAGGACCTTTGGAAGAGCAGGCAATGCTCTTAACCACTGAGCCATCTCTCCAGCCCCCCATATCAGAATTTCTTGCTTGGGTGTAGGCAGACCTGTTTCTAAACCATTCTATTTTTGTGGTAGAATGTTAAGAGAGTAAGTCTACTATGAAGGAGCATATAATCACAACTCTAGGGTAAGATGGATTGTCAGTTTGAGGTCAGCTTGGGGTAAAAAGGCCAGCATTGGCAAGGCCTTGCTACAGAAAAGTAAGAACAACAGAATTTAAAATCTGGAGAGAGGGGTTAAGTAATTTATTTTCTGCCTGTTTTTCCTTAATTGTGTCAGAAATATATTTGAGGTAGCAAATAAAAAGGTCAAAACTCCATTTGAAGTGTCTGGACAAGTCAAGGCTCACTCTGTGTAGAAGGAAACACAGAAAGGAAGGACAATTGGTTTTTTAATGCAGGTGGCAATTGTTTTTTCCAATGTTTGCTGAGATCTGACTCCGACCTCACAGCCTTGACAATAGTTGGTTTAAATTCTTTTAAAGAATTTTTTTTTTTTAACTTTAGATTTTCCTGTATTTGTGTATTTACACTCTATTCATTCCTGGGGAAAATTTTTATTGTAAGTATGAGAGAGAGAACAAGCAGAAACATCTGAATGAATCCAGAACAGAGACAGAAAGTATTAGACTGAATATGGGCAGCACACTGGCCCTGGTTCTGAGAGAAATGGAGGCAGAACAAAGAGATAGAGACAGTGGGCATGGTGAGGGCTGTAGAAGAGCTACAGATGAAACAAGAGAAAGTAAGCAAGAATAGGAAGGTTATAAGGAGAGTGAGTAGCTGGGGATAGGGGAGTCTATGACTGGAAAAATTTAGGGTAGGGGTGGTGTAAGAACAGTTATTCTGAAATGTCTATGGGTACTTTTGATACTGAGGAAGCCTGGAGGCCAACATGAGCTTTGTATGCTAATAAGCACCATACATAGCCATTTGTCCTTTCATCTAGTAATAAGCGAAATGGCTCCTTTGGTAGCAGGGAATCAGCTTCACAAGTTCCTGGGGAATGCTGACTTTTGCATAACCCCCAGAAATTGGGACAGTGGAGTTTGGTTTCCACCTGACAGTTGTTAGCTGTCATTTGTTTTGGTAGTGAAGCTAAGGTTCTGTTTAAGATCATCAAGTGTTTTTAAACCACTGAGCCACCTTTCTAGCTCCTAGACCATTTTAAAAGCTCAAAGGAAATACAAAGAGAAGAGGTGAAGGGTGAACTTTTTAAATCCGAGCATCAAGTAGGAACTTTATGTAAACTGTTAGGGTCCTGGAGAAGTCCCAGAAAAGACCTTTGCCCATTCAAGCAATCAACAAGAGCATTCTTTTTTTTAAATCTCAAGAATAGAAGTACCAGGATGCTAGGGTTGCACATCTAATACAAAGGCAAATGGTGAATGGTGACCTCCAAGAAAAGGTTGCAGGCTCTTTTATACAGCTAGAGGAAAACAGTTCTACATGGCTAAAATTCTAAAAGCAGTGTGATGATTCTATCGTGGATTGACTTATGCAAGTGGCAATTATATTAGTACATTTCTAATTAGTTAGGGCTAATGGGTATAGCTTCTACATTATTGGGCATGTCTGAACAATCCCAGGCTTTGCTTTATTTGGTCATTGCCTTAAAGGTCATGGAGGTTCTGGCCCAGGCTTAGTATGTACAGTCTTCACTCTCAAGGGGCGCTAGTGATTGGTTACTCCTTGTTCATGTCTTCCTCAGAAACTGTTTTGTTCAGTTTCAAGAGGCAGGAACTCAGGCCTAGTTCTTAACTGAGTTATTAGGGGCCTGGCATTATATTTGCCTGTCCCTCCCATAAACAAAAGTTTCATAATGGTTTGGGGGATAAGAGGAGTTTTTAAAAAAAAGAAAAAGATTTGGGTTTTTTATTGTAAACACTAGTTTTGTGTTATTTGATAGAAGACTCATTGAACATTTCTTATAGAAACATTATGTCTTTTGTTAGTGGTTTACTTATATGTGTGAAGTTTTGCCAGTGTATGTGTACTGCATGCATAACTTGTGCCTTTAGATGACCAAAAAGGGACTTGGAATTAGGGATAGTTCTTAGCCATACTGATGTTGATTATTGAACCTGGGTCTTCTCTCCAGCCTCAGAGTTTTATTTTTTCAGAAACTCTGAACCTCCTAATTTTTGCTCTATTGAGGGTTTATTTCTTCACCCCCCTTTTTTCCCTTATTTTTCTTTTTTGAGACATGGTCTCTATATGTAGTTCTGATTTTTCTGGAACTTGCTGTGTAGATCCATCTACCTTTGACCCCTAAGCACCATTACTTTTGGCTTATTTCTTCTTCTTTGCCAGCATTTATTTTCCTGTCTTTCCTCTTCTTAAGGAGAGTAGCTAACAGCAAACCATGTTAGGTATCACAGAAACTCAGGACAAATGACTGAAGTATATATTTAACATATCAACGTAGATACTGGTTGCTAGTGTCCCTCAGTCCCTCAGTCCCTGCTCATAAGTACCTGATACAGTCATCCTGCCCTGCTCCTGAGCTTTGCGTACCTTCTCCAAGCTTCTGTTCCAGTCACTTTGTCTTATGTGCCTACTTAGTGCTCTTGGTTCCCATGTACTCTTTTTGCTTCCTCTCTTCTCCCCTGTCCCCCAATGACCTGGTTCAGCTCACTGGCCTAGTTCAGACTGGAATTTTCTACATATCTCTGTGTCCTGTCTCCTATCTACAATAAACCATTTCCTCAAATATATCTAGGACTAACCAGGTCTTCATGTTTTCATTCAGGTAGGTATCATGTCTTGGCTTAAAATGTTTATATACAGTGAATAATGATAATAATTTTGTTTTGTTTTTTGTTTTGTAGAGACAGAGTTTCTCTGTATCGTGCTAGCTGAGAACTTGCTCTGTAGACCAGGCTGGCCTTAAACTCACAGAGAGCCACCTGCCTCTGCCTCTTGAGTGAATGTGTGTCTGATTTTCACTTGTTTGTTTTCATATATTTCTTGTCGTTTATAACTCTTCTTTGATAATCTCTCCATTTTAATGATTTCATCAGTTTGAATTGTGTCGTCTGTCTTTAGATTGTTGAATTTGTTAGAATTTCTTCTTGTTTGTTTGTTTATTTATTTATTTGAGTTTTTCAAGCCAGAGTTTCTATGTGTGGCATTGGTTGTCCTAGAACTCGCTCTTTAGGTCAGGCTGGCCTCAAACTCACAGATATCCTCCTGCCTCCTCCTCCCAAGTGATGGGATCAAACACACGCACCACTACTGCCAGCTTCTGCCCACTTTTAAATTTTAATTTTGAATTTGTTACAATTTCATTATTTATAGGAAATTGAAAAGGATTGAAACACACAGAGACCTCAAAGGCAAAATCAGAAAATGTGTCTTATATTATCAAGAAAATGTGTCTCATACTGCTTATTGACATTGTAGTGTCAATTTTCTCAGTTGAAGTTCTTAGATGACTTGTGGCCGGTTGGCAAAAAACTAACCAGGACTGTACCCTGAACAAGAATTGCTAAGCTAAGCAAGGAAGCTAATACTATGGCGTTACAAATGACTTTTCCATGGTTGGATAGATAGCACAGTGATAAGAACACTTGGCTGTTCTTCGGAGGACCTGTGTTTGATTCCCAGCACCCACAAGTTGGTTATCTCACAACTGTCTGTAACTCTATTCATAGATGATCTGATGTTCTATTCTGGCGTTTGCTGCTATCCACAACAAGTGATACACATATGTACGTATAGGAAACATACCCATGAACATAAATATGTTCAAAAATCATTAAAAAACAAAAAGCAAGAAACTTAGAATAACAAGCCGAGACTCTTGTTGGTAATTGAACATAAAAAAGTGGAGTAGAAAGCTCAAATATTGCATCTTAAATCAGTTTGTGCCAGGGTAATTTATACATAGAGAAATGTTTGCCAATTTGAAAAAGCATGTATATATGTGAATAGCTATTATACCTGTTGCATGTTTCTTACCATAAATGATGCTAGATTAATGTGTTACATATTTGAAATGTAGTGATTTTGAAAATTAGTAAAAATAGATATATTTTTATTAATTTTTACAAACAATATTGTGTAATTTGGCCCATGAGGTTCATATTAAATTTCTTAAGATTTGATTTGATGCACAAATGTATTGGCTTTCCAGGTTTCCAGGTAATCACCATTTAATAATTTTTGTCATTTAGTATTTTATTAATTTTATTCTTAAAATATTGACTCAGATTTAATATGCAAAAGTTTTTGCACAAATGTAATTTTGAGGATTTCTTGATAACATTTCAACATTAATCACTATCTTTTAATAACTATTTTGAGTTAAATATTTCAGTTTTATACTATAGTAGTTTCATTTTATAGACTTTTAAAAAGAAATAAAAAGCTATTTTATGTAATTCTAACACATTGTATTTTCACTTTCTTTTTGCAGCATTTTCAGCTAGCTTTGATAGACGGTAATGCCTCTACTTTGTCCAGTGTGGAAAGTAAGTATTTTTGTTTTTTGAGTATGAGTTTCAAATTGTATGTATTGTTTTTGTTTCTGTCATTTAATTTCTTTGGGTGCCATTTTTAACAATAAAGAACACTAGAGAAATGATTTACTTCTTTGTATAAAATATTAGTATAAGATCCATACCCCCCTTCTGTTGTCTTTAATGGGAAAAATCCTCTTCTGTTGTAATGTCTTAGGATTAGCATATTATAGGAACTATTTAGGGGCTGTGAGACCTGCTCCAGCCCTTATCCAGGGTTCCAAAGGCGAAATACTTCTCAGGAGTGAAGGAGGGTGTCAGAGATCTCTATAATGATTTTGCACACAATCTGAGGGTCATAATCTTTATTTCATGTGCTCTTTATTGTTCTGTAGTGCTGCAAAAGTTTCTAGCTTATAAACATGTACAATCACCAATTCTCCAACCCTAATCATGTGCAAGGCCAGAGTTTTTCAGGTCCCAGAAACAGGTAAAAGTTTTATACAAAGACTTGGTTGTCAGCCTTTCTTTATAGCTCAAAGTGGGAATGGTTAAGCCTCTGATAACTTCTTAAAGGGAAAGGGGTTAATTAAGAGAGAGACTAAGTCATTAAAGAGATCTAAGAGGAGAAGATGTGAACTTTTGTTGTTTTCTTAAATGGTACTAGGTAAATAAGCTAAAAGTTATAAGCAGTGAAAATCAGGAGCAAAGTAAGAACCATCTTTTCAGGATGCTGCTTTTCTCAGAGAACAGAGGGAGTATTTTGTAACTAGGCAACATATGTAAGAAACAGGGAAGCCTATGGTGTTTGGTTCCTGTTGGCACTTTCACCACATGTTAACTGGCTGAAAAGAGTTTTTTGGCTCTAAGAATTCCATCCATATATTCTAAGTTCATACACAGATCTGGTTGAGAGACTGATTACCTTCTTGCCAGAATCATGCATTGTTGGGAGGAGTTATCCAATATACCGGTGCATAGGGGGAGTTGTGCCCAGTAATAGGTTAATGTACTGCCAAGGTTTTTGGGAAGAATCCCCCCCATAGAAGGGGAGTACTATGACTTCACAGGGAATTTATAGTAAGGACAGTGACTATTCATAATACATAAACTTCAATCACCCTGCCTGTGGGCCTCCTTGTCATCCCAGCGGGAAAACTTGGTGATTTATCAGCTGAATTCTCACTACATAATCCTATGGACTGCAGCAAACTGTGACTGTCTTTGAAATATTTTAAAAATTTGCTTCATAAAGAATACTAAGTGTAAATACGCTTTCTTTTTTTAAAAAAATTTTTTAAATGAATGAGCAGTAAGTGTAAGTTGTAGTAATATACTGCTTTTGGGCCTAAGAAATGACTAACATCTTTAAAAAAAATTAGATGACATTGGAATTCTGCTTTATATGATTTGTGTTTGGCATAACATTTATGTATAATTTGAAACATATTATGGAATAAAGTTAGTTTGTTTTGGTGTCCATATTTGTCAGTTTTTAGTCTGTAATTGAAATTGGCTTATTTGAACATTTTCTATTTGAACAGTTATATTGCTTTAAATATGTGAAGAATAAAATATGAATAATGTCTTTACCTTCTGAAGTATAATACTTCAGCTATGATAGTGAGTCAGTATGGAACCTGAGACTAATCTGGTGCAAAGTCAGATTGTAAGAATGTGACAGAGTTACCTCTGGTAGTTATTTTCTTATTACTTTCACCAGATGTGTACATATATAAAGAAGTAGAGTTTTAATTTTTTTTCCTTTTCTTTGCTTTTAATCCTCTTTTAATCCTTTCCTACAGTAATGAAATGACATGAGATTTTTATTTACTTACTACAGAAGTCAAAGAAACATATTGAAAATGAAATGAAGTAGAGAAAATTCTCAACCTTATTTATATTGCAAATGAAATTTTTGATTGTGTATATGTGTGTTTATATTACAATTTCTTTTGATGTATAGGAAGTTTTTTTATTCAATCTTAATGCTGCTGCCTGGTTTAGCTTTTTATTTTTACCACATAAAATCTCAAAATTGACAAGTTGTTTGACTTTTACAGATTGATTTTAGTTAATAAGTATTTTTTTCTCATTGTTTATTTATTTATTTTTTTAAACATAGTCTCAGTACATAACCTGGCTGTCCTACAACTCACTGCTCAAGATCTTCCTACCTCTGTTTCCTAAGTATGCACTAACATGCGTAATTCCAAATATGTTTATAAAGCAATTTAACAGTTTTCTAATGAAGTGTTCGCAGATGTATTTATTGAGAATTTAACAATCCTGGAGAATACATTTTAAATGAAGCTTTTCCAGTTCGCAGTATACTCACTGGATCATAATCTCTTAAGCTTTGATTTTATGTTTGTTATTTCTATCAGGCTTCCTAAGCAGACTTTTTAAAGCACTTTTTTTCATTTGCATGTCTTACCTGCATGTTTGTACGCCACACATGCCGGGCACTAATGGAGGTTAGAAGAGGGCATCTGATTTCCTGGAACTGAGTTTGAGATAATTATGAGCTGCCATGAGGGTTTTGGGAGTGGAAGATCAGTCCTCTTAATCTCTGAGTCATATCTCCAACTCTTTAGTAGAATCTTTATTATATTATTTTCAGTGTTGCCAGGTGGTGGCAGCAGTGGTACACACTTTTAATTCCAGCACTCAAGAGGCAAAGACAGGTTGAGCTACAGGCCAGTGTGGTCTACAGAGTAGGTTTCAGGACAGGCTTCAATGCAATAGAGAAACCCTGTCTTGGGGGTGGGGAAGAATGTCAGTGTAAAGACGTCAAGAGGAGTAAAATGGAAGAGAGAGGTTGGAGGTGTAAAGGTGTAAAGGATGCAACAAGAGTTTTGGGTTTGCATTTAAGATTTTTCATCCAAAAGAAAATGTATAGAAACATACTTTATATAATTTGAAAAGTTCTTTAGTAGAAAAGTTCTCATAAATAAACAAATTCAAAAATATGTCATATTTAATTTCAGATGTTTGTATTTTGGTTGTTTGCTATAGTGATCATTACTGTTGAATAATTTAAGCCATTGAAATGGGGCATACCTGCCAAATAGTCTGTCTTTGACTTTGGAAGTATCCTTATTTTATAATTGTATGGTTTTAGTTAGTTAATCTGTATTTTGTTTTTATTTTTAAATTTTTATTATTACTAATTTTCTGAACTGTGTGTTTCTTTGTATGTATGTGTGTAGTGCTATGAATGTTTACATATTTCTTTGTATATCTGTGTCTATATGTGGGCATATGGGTATATGTCATAGTTTGATGTTGTGTCTCTCTTGTTCTCTAACATATTGAGGAAGGATTTTTCATTAAGGTTGCAGCCAGCTTGTGTCTGCTGGGTTTAACACTGCCACATACACCTTTTATTTTGGAATTCTAGTACTCCACCATGTGGGGTGAATGTTTAACTAGCTGAATCATATCCTCAGGAACAACCTCTTTTTTCTTAAGGAAATATTCTTTATATTGAATTGAATATGAATAGAAGATGGATGTGAAAAAATTGTTCTCTTTTGTGAACATAATACAAATTTTTTTTTGATGCCAGTAGCAAGTTATAAGAATTTAAAAATTTGGGGCTGGAGAGTTGGCTTGGTGGTTAAGAGCACTTACTGGCTGCTTTTCCAGAGGTCCTGAGTTCAATTCCCAGCAACCACATGGTGGCCCACAACCATCTATAGTGAGATCTGGTGCCCTCTTCATTCATGAAGGTTAACTTGCAGAGCACTCATACATAAAATATAAGTAAATAAGAATTTTTTTTTAACAAAGAATTATTTTAACTCTTTGATGTGAAATTTCCCCAGTAAGTTTTTTTGTTTGCTTGTTTCCATGTCTTCTGTTTACTAGTATTCTAGGTGGGTGTGTGGTCTCTGTGATTCATGCACATTGAGTATGTGGTTGTCTTCTTTAGAAGCAGTTTCTTACTAATCTAGAATCTTATCAGCTAGGCTGACTGAGGTCTAGGCTTCCATATGATTTTGTCCTTCAATGTTGGGGGTTTGAACTCAGGTAGTAGTGTTTGTAGATTAAACACTCTTTTCCACTGGATGGTTTTTCAGCCTTTTGTATGAATATTTTTCTATAGATTTTTCATTCATATAACATGAATAAATAAATTAAAATGTTAATTTAATGATTTCTAATCAATATTTTTCTTATTTGGCTTATAACTTTTTACTGTTTAATATAATTTATTAAAATGTGCTCAAATGTTGTGGCATTATTAATATCTATTATTGATTATTGTATTGTTACCCTTACTTTAAACTTGGATGAATTGAAATTTGCTTTTTTCCCTGATCCGTTACAGTTCAGTTTCACATTGCTCAGTTATATGAAACCCAGGTAAGTGTTTTATCTTTTTAAATTGGTTTTAAGTTTTGTCAGTGTGACAAAATATGTGAGAAAAACCCATAATTTCAGAGTTTTCATTCCATGGTCTTTTGGTCTAGAATTCTTTCTGTGCTTGTACCAATGCAGAATATCATGGCAAAAAATTTATGGTAGAGCAAAGATATTTGTTTCATGGTAATCAGGCAGCATAGAGATAGATAGGAAGGAATCATGTACTGAAATATTTATCTTTCACAAGCTTTCTCCAATTATGCACACCTTTTCATAACTCTCGCAGCAAGAAAGTCATCAGCATTCTCATAATCTAATCATTCCTCAATATCACTACCAGCTGTGCACCAACCAATATTTAATACAGCATTTTGACAGAACACTTAATGTCTGTTCCCCCCACCCCCTCAGACTGGGTTTCTCTGTAGCTTTGGAGCCTGTCCTGGAACTAACTCTTCTACAACTGGCGGCTTCAAACTCACAGAGATCCACCTATTGTCTGCCTTCCAAGTACTGGGATTAAAGGGGTGCATCACCGCACCCAGCTCCATTTTCATCTTTTTATATATATATATATATATATATTATGTATATATATATATATATTATGTATACAACATTCCTTCAATGTATGCTTGCATGCCAGAAGAAGGCACCAGATCTCATTATAGATGGCTGTGAGCCACCATGTGGTTGCTGGGAATTGAACTCAGGACCTTTGGAAGAGCAGGCAATGCTCTTAATCTCTGAGCCATCTCTCCAGCCCCCCATTTTCATCTTTTAAATGCAAAATGCATCCTGTATGATTTTTATTGTTTTAGGTCTTGTAGTTTCATTTATCTCTTAATGTATTCATTTTATTAAATAGTTCTGAAATTATTTTAATGACAAAATTATTCAGGATAGCTATCTAGTAGTTTCGATAGCTGGTTCACATACTAGTATATTTTGCAGGCAGGACGATGTGGTTGGATTGTTAGTCTGTAGTACCTATGCAGACAATTGGGGTGAAGGTTCTACGTAGTCACTAGATCGAACTTCCATGTTCAGAGAATCGTATAGGTGTTGTCTTCAGCTGTGGTGCCTTGCTATCAGTATGTGGAGAGCAACCTGCTGACTTGCCAACAGCCTGGTTGTTTGGAAATTTCCATGGAATCCTTTTAGCTACAACTCAACTAGATGTAACCCAGGCACAGTATGGGAAGCTTCATGATGAAAAGAGATGGGCAGTTTGATCTCTTAAAATATTTGGAGACTTACTTTCAAACACTTCAATTTTTACTATCCCTCCTTTTATTCCCTCCCTCAGTCCCATCTCACCTCCTGCTTCCTACCTGATCTTCCTGTTCTTTCTCCCCCATTCCAGTCCACCTATAAAATATATTCCATTTCTCCGTCCTAGGGAGATCCATATCTACCCCCTATTCGTTCCTTTCTGGGTCTACAGATTGTAGCTTGGTTATCAATTATTTTATTGCTAATAGCCAAATATAAATGAGTTTATACTATATTTTTTGGGGTTGGGGTTCCTCACTCAGGATGATTTCTTCTAGTTCCATCTATTTATCTGCACATTTTATGATGGATTTTTAAAAAATTGAGATAATACCCTATTGTGTAAAATTATCACCTTTATACATTACTCTGTTAAGGGACATGTAGGTTTTTCCTAGATTTGAATATTATGAGTATGGTAGTAATGAATATAGTTGAGCAAGTGTCCTTTGGGTATATACCCAAGAGTGGTATAGCTGGTTCTTGAGGTAGATCAGTTTTCATCTTCTTGAGGAACCAGATTATGGGGCAAATTGCATTTAAACTACCACAGGGACTGTTGATGTTTAGGGATATTAAAGACTCATGATTATTGATTCCTGTTATGTTGTTGTTGATGATGGTGTGTGTGTGTGTGTACGTGTGTACTTATGTTCATTTTGATTTTATAGGCCTGAGATTATTTCTCATGCTTTCATAGTTGGTAGTTAACCTCTTTAGGTTTGAGTTTTTCTTCTTGCACCTTCTGGAGGAATGTATATGTAGATGAACATTTATTAAATTTGTTCTATCATGAAACATCTTATTTTCTTTCTTTCTTTCTTTCTTTCTTTCTTTCTTTCTTTCTTTCTTTCTTTCTTTCTTTCTTTCTTTTTTTTTTTTTTTTGGTTTTTCGAGACAGGGTTTCTCTGTGGCTTTGGAACCTGTCCTGGAACTAGCTCTTGTAGACCAGGCTGGTCTCGAACTCACAGAGATCCGCCTGCCTCTGCCTCCCAAGTGCTGGGGATTATTTTCTTTCTTTATGATGATCATATGCTGGGTGTAGTAATCTGTGAACTCTTGGAATGTACAAGCCGTTTTATCTTTCAGAGTCTCCTTTGAGAAGTCAGCTATAATTCTGATTGGTCTGCTGTTACATGCTACTTGATTTTTCTCTTGCAGCTTTTAATAGACTTTCTTTGTTCTATGCATTTGCTGTTTTTATTCTCCTATGTTGAAGGGACTTTTCTTTTTTCATTTCTTCTGGCCTTTGACTTGTATCTTTTCTCTTCCTTTATATCTGTTCTTAGGTTTGGTTTTTATATTGTTCCAGAATTCCTAGATGTTTTGTTTCTGGAGTTTTTTAGATTTATTTATTTTTAATTTATATATCTATTTCTTTTATTGTATCTTCAATGCCTAAAATTTCATCTCTCTTATATTCTTTTTTAATTTTTTTATTTGTAACAATCTTGTTTTATTTTATTAACTTTTGAGCTATATCTTTTTCTCTGATCTGCTCCCTTCTTTTTCCCTCACCTTCTACCCTTTCCCATGATCCCTCATGCTCCCAATTTACTCAAGAGATCTTGTCTTTTTCTGTTTCCCATGTTATTTGTTTTATGTCTAAAAGTCATTTATGAGTGAGTACATATTATATTTGTCTTTCTGGGTGTGGGTTACCTTACTCAATATGATGTTTTTTTTTTTCTTTTTACGAGAGAAGTACAAGCTTACTTTTGCCTTCTCAGTCAGAATGGGGAAGTCAAACTGGCTTTGTTCCTTCTTTCTTTCCTGTATGCCTGTTTTTTTTGAGTTTCACCAAAAAAAATTTAGAAAAAAAAATATTTTCTAGATCCATCTATTTGCCACAAATTTCAGGATATCATTATTTTTTTTCCCACGGTGTAGGATTCCATTGTGTAAATGTTCCACATCTTTTTCCTTTCTTCGGTTGAGGGACATTTAGGTTGTATCCAGGTTCTAGATATGACACATACTGCTATGAACATAGCACACATTCTTGTGGTTATAATAGTGTCTTTTGAGTATATACCCAAAAGTGGTATTGCTGGATCTTAAGGTAGATTGTTTCCTAATTTTCTGAGAAATTGCCATAATGGTATCTAAAGTGGCTGTACCAGTTTGTACTCCCACCCGCAATGGAGGAGTGTTCCCTTTACCCCATGTCTTTTTCAGCATAAGTTGGCCATTCTTACAGGTGTAAGATCTAATTTCAGAGTTGTTTTGTTTTGCATTTCTCTGATGACTAAGGATGTTGAGCATTTCCTCAAGTGTTTTCAGACATTTTAGATTCATCTGTTGAGGGTTCTCTGTTTAGGTCTGTACCCCATTTTTCTATTGGATTATTTGTTTGTTTAGTGACCAATTTCTTGAGTTGTTTGTATTTCGTATATTCTCTAGGGAAAGCTTGCTTCCTTTTCTTTTTTTCCCCTCTTTCCTCCTTCCTCCCCTCCTCCCCTCCTCCCCTCTTCCCCTCTTTCTTTCTTTCTTTCTTTCTTTCTTTCTTTCTTTCTTTCTTTCTTTCTCTTTCCTTCCTTCCTTCCTTCCTTCCTTCCTTCCTTCCTTCCTTCTTTCCTTCTTTCTCTCTTTTTTGTGTAGCTTGGTTCTGTATGTACCCTGTTTGAATTCCAAACTTTTCATTTCCAGAATTTCCTCAATTTGGATTTTTCTTTATTTATTGAACTGCCTTCTTCAGGTCTTGAACAGTTTTATCCATTTCTTTTTTTTTTTAAATATTTATTTATTTATTATGTATACAATAGTCTGTATGTATGTCTGCAGGCCAGAAGAGGGCACCAGACCTCATTACAGATGGTTGTGAGCCATCATGTGGTTGCTGGGAATTGAACTCATGACTTTTGGTAGAGCAGGCAATGCTCTTAACCACTGAGCCATCTCTCCAGCCCTTTATCCATTTTTTTAACTGCTTTTTTGTGTTTTCCTGTTGTAAACGGAGACTGTGCTTACATTTCCCAGCTGCCCAGACCCAAATAATCACAGAAAAACTATTAATTGCAACATTGTTTTGCCATAGTCATATTCATAGCTATCTCTTTTAAATTAATCTATTCCGATTAATCTATGTATCACAACGAGACTGTGACTTAGGGTCTTACTTCTCCTTTGGCAACTACTTGGTGTCTCTTTCCCTAGCATTAAATTTAGTTTTCTTCTATAGCTCTATCCTACCCTGCCCTGCCCTGCTCCGCCTCGCCCAGCCCTGCCTCGCTCCCACCCAGCCCAAAGGAGTTTCTTTATTAACAATGGTAATAAGTGTTATTATTTTTTAAATGCGGGGGTGTTGTTCGGGAGGGGGAGACACGAGACGCGCGGGGTTGGGGAAGGAGAGACGAGACATGCGGGGTCCCACGTGGGTAAACTTTAATGGGGGAGGGTAACATACAAGGAACGGGAGTGAAGAGACGAAAGGGAAAGAGGAGGGGGGAGCGCGAGAGAAGAGAGAGAGGGCGGGTTGGAACGCCCATTTTTAAAGGGCTCTGGGCATTTTGGGGTTTGTAGTCCACTTGGAGACTGTATTTTCTGCGCATGTGTGGCCTTGTCTCCAAAGGAACAGCATTCCACCCTTTTGGTTTTATTAAAAAAAAATTGAGGGGGGGGTTGAGGGTCTTAACGGGTAGGGAATAGGGGCGTAGCCCGGTCTCTCATGACTGCTTTCTGCTGACTTTGGGCGTCGAGGGGTCCGGGGAGCGTCCTATTGTCCTGATGATGTCATATCGATGTTTTGTCCGCTGGCATCAAGTGGCTGATTGAAGAAATCGCATCTGTCTGGAGATTGTATCTGTCTGGCTCTTGAGTGGCTGGGTCACCGTTAGGATGCTGGAAAACAAAAGTCGCATTAGTAGAGAGAAAAAAGTTAGAGGGGAGATTTGGGGTGGAGGGGGTGGGCTTCAGGAGGCCAGGGGTTAAGAATAAGAATAAAAAAGGTAAATGATACTTATTCCGTTAATTGAATGATACTTATTCCGTTCTGCTTGTGTCTGCTTTGTCCAGGTGGGTCAGGCTGGTGTCTTGGAGCTTAAAGAAAATGTCTCAAAAGAAATAGATTTTAATCATATATTCCTTAACATTTTAGGGGTCACTGCTGCAGTCAGTGACAAACCTATTATGTCAGGAACTTGGTTAAGCATTTGCTTATCACCTGAACCTCTTGGCTCTGTGTTTGATGATGATTCCTGTAGAGACAACTGGATGGTTATTTAGGAATTTAGAAAAGGGAGGGTGTATTAGCACAGGAGGAAAAAATGAAAAATGAGACCATTGTTTTCCTTAGGCTGGAGTAGAGGGGGTTGGACCTGTTGTCCTTTGGAACTTGAGGGAACATGGTCCCGTCTGAGTTACCGTGTAAGGAGGATTGTTCTGAGCTGTAGGGATGAACGGTTTCAGATGTGACAGGTGAATCCAGTGAGGAATTCCCTCGAGCTTGGCAGCTGTGGGAGTTAGAAGAATTACCCTGAGAGGACCCTGCCATTTAGGGGAAAGGGGTAAGGGACGTTGACCTGGAGGTGAGAATAAAACCTTATCTCCTATTTTAACCGGCGGTGGGCATGCGTTGGCACATGGTTGAGGTAGTGAGTGATCCGTGAAGTCCCACAGCAGTGAACGTAGGTGGAAAAGGAGGGGAGTGAGCAGGTGATCAGGAAGGGGAGAGGTTCCCGATGGGAGGCCAGGGGTTAAAACTGGCCGCCCATACATGAGTTCAAAGGGTGAAATGAAAAGAGGGCCCTTTGGGAGAGCCCGGAGCCTGAGAAGGGCCAGAGGCAAAAGTCTTACCCAGTCGAGGTGTAGTTCTTGTGACATCTTAACGAGGGCATCCTTTAAAGAGCGGTTAGTCCGTTCTACCTTACCTGAAGACTGGGGGTGGTATGGTATATGAAAATTCCAGGGGATTCCAAGTGCCCTAGACAGATTCTGAGAAATCTGGGAAGTAAACTCTGGGCCGTTATCTGACTGAAGAGAAGTTGGGAGCCCGAACCGCGGAACAATTTCTCGGAGGAGGATATCAGAAACTGTCTGGGCTCTCTTGTTAGAGGTGGGGAAAGCTTCAACCCACCCAGACATTGTATCCACCAACACCAGGAGATATTTAATTTTTTTAACTGTGGGCATATGAGTAAAATCCAGCTGCCAGTCAGTTCCCGGAAGGGAGCCCCTGGCTTGGTGAGTAGGGAAAGGAAAGCTACGATATTTGGTCCTGGGATCTGACTTTTGGCAGATCTCACAGGAGGCAGTGGTAGCCTTTAGGAACCTGATGTCCTCAGGTGTTGGTTTAATATATATTTTTACAAAATTAAGTAAAGCTCTTTCATTGGGATGAAATAGCTGGTGCAGGTAGGACAGGATCTGTTTGGTGTCAGGAGGTGTCTGCGAGGCCATGGGCTGTGCTGTTAGTACTCCCTGAGGTAGCTGAGGCAGACCTGGGCTCTGGAGTGCTGCTGTCTTAGCGGCTCTGTCAGCTCGATTGTTTCCCTTGGAGACAATAGAGCTGTCAGACTGATGAGACCGGCAGTGAATAATTTCTATAGCTTTAGGGAGATGGGAAGCTTTTAGTAAGTCCATGATATACTCTGAGTTGGTAATAGAGCCTCCCTTCGTTGTGAGAAGCCCGCGCTCCTTCCAGATGGCCGCATGAGACAGCAGGATATGAAACGCATATTTAGAATCTGTGTAAACATTTAAAGATTGCCCCTCGGCCAACTGAAAGGCACGGGTGAGAGCTATCAGCTCAGCCTGCTGGTTAGTAGTATGAGCAGGGAGTGCCTTTGCCTCAACTATCTCCGTGTCTGATACTATGGCATAACCTGCTCTGCGAGTCCCATCACATAGAAAGGAGCTGCCATCCGTGTACCAGGTATGAGTAGCCTGGGACAGACTGCCCTCCTGAATATGTGAGGGGTGAGGCAGTAGGTCTTCCAGGACCTCGACGCAGGAGTGAGATGGGGAATCATTTACATTAGGTTGAGGTAGAAGATTTGAAATATTAAGGGGTGGGCAGCATTGAAATGTGAGACTGGCATCTTCCACCAGTGCCACCTGAAGGGAAAGAACTCGAGAAGGGGGTAGGGTCTGTAGACCTTTATAAGTTAAGAGGTTGGACAGGTTATGATGAGAGAAGACTGTAGTGGGTGCTCCGAAGGTTAGTTTTTTTGACTCACGAATAAGAAGTTCAGCGGCCGCCAAGGCACGTATGCAGGATGCCCAGCCCTGAGTGGTGAGGTCCATTTTCTTTGACAGGTAGGCTACAGGTGCGAAGGAGGGTCCCAGTTGATGACCTAGGACTCCCAGAGCGTAACCTTCCTTTTCTGCTACGTAGAGAGAAAAGGGGCGGGTTAAATCTGGAAGATGGAGTGCTGGGGCCTGGATAAGGGCCTGCTGGAGTCTCCGGAAGGGCTTGGTGATGGGGTGGAGAAGGGGCTCATGCAGAGAGCCCAGAGCTGCTTCGTATAGAGGGCGGGCAAGGAGGGAGAAGGAGGGAATCCAGGAACGCAGGAAACCAGCCACTCCTAGGAATGATAAAACCTCTTCTTTGGTGGAAGGAACTGCAAGAGATTGAATTAGTTTTTTTCTGTCCAGAGTGATGGCCTTTTGGGTTGGGGTTATGGTTAATCCCAAATACGTTACCTGAGTGGTGGACAATTGAGCCTTAGAGGGGGAAACTCTGTAGCCCTTTTTGGATAAGAAATTTAATAAGGCGGCGGTATCAGTCCTACTAGTCTCCAGAGATGGGCTACACAGCAGAATGTCATCGACATAGAGTAGCAGTTTTGATTTAAGGAGGGACAGTGAGAGCAGATCAGAGGCCAGGGCCTGGCCAAAGAGATGTGGGCTGTCCCGGAATCCCTGAGGGAGGACGGTCCAAGTTAGTTGTGTGGAGAAGTTAGTATCAGGATCTGTCCAGGTGAAGGCGAAGATATTTTGAGATTGAGGGCTGAGAGGGATAGAGAAAAAGGCATCTTTTAGGTCTAAAACTGAGAAGTGGGAGGTTCCTGAAGGAATGTTAGACAGAAGGGTGAGGGGGTTAGGGACAACTGGGTGTAGCGGGACAACAGCAGAATTAATACGTCGGAGGTCCTGAACCAAACGATAAGTTCCATTAGATTTCTTAACAGCCAGTATAGGAGTATTAAAGGGAGAAGAGGTGGGGCGGAGCAGCTTTTTCCTTAGAAGGTCAGAAATTATGGGTTTTAGTCCTCTGAGGCTCTGGGAAGAAAGGGGGTATTGAGCTTGAGTAATATACTTGGTGGGATTTTTTAACTGAATAACGATGGGGGAGTGGTGTTTAGCGACGGCAGGATTCTGGGTGTCCCACACGAGGGGGTCCACCTGGGAAGCTGGAAGAGGAAAGGGCGTGTTAGTATCAGGAGATCGTGGGGCCAGGAGAAGCAGCAGCTGCGTCACCGACGAATCTGGAACAAAGCGGGTGGGGGGTGCGAAAGAAATGAAGGCCCCCAACTTGGTTAGGAGATCCCTTCCCAAGAGTGGGACCGGGCAGGTTGGTAAAACTAGGAATGAGTGGGTGAGAAAGATATTTTTAAATATACAATTGAGAGGTGGAGTCTGGTGAGGAAAATAAGGCTGTCCCCCTACCCCAACAATAGGGGAGTTTGAGGGAGAGGTTGGTCCCCAAAATTCTCTTAGAACCGAGTAGGTTGCTCCGGTGTCCAAAAGAAACGAAATGAGGCGTCCCGACACTGTGAGAAGTACCCGTGGCTCCTGGTTGCAGATGGGCGTGGCGGAGGAGAGGAAGGGGGAATTGGTTTTGAAGACTTAGCGCCCATGGCTAGAACCGTGAAAATATCCGCAGAAGGCACCCGAAGATGCTCCGAACACAGTTGCTCTGGACACAGGCGTCAGAGTACCCAGGGGACCGTGCTAGGGGCTAGCTGACCCAGTCCTAGTTTTCGACGGGAGACGGGGGTCTCGGCTAGGAGGGGACAGTTAAGCCCGAAGGCTGCCCGTTGCAGCCGAAACGAACACCCAGGCCCTGTGAAAAGGCGTCCGATTTCACAGGGGGGGTGGTAGGACCTTGGCTGAGCCGAATTCAGCCAAGGTCGGGCCGCACCGTAGCGGCGGGCCGCACCGTAGCGGCGGTCACGATGAAGAGAAGAAAGAAAAGGAATGAAACAGAGGACAGAGAACCAAAAGCCCCGGGCTTTTGGGCGCGGATAAAAACAGGTCTAGCCTAGGGCGGAAGGTCGGGGGAAGAGGGGGGGTTAGCAACCACACCCAGGACACGCCAGAGGAAGCCGGGAGCTCGGCCGGCCTCCTCCAGGTGAGAGGGGATGGTTAGCCAGCCCAGGTAAACTCACGAATTAGCCGCTGACGGTTGGAGAGGGAGGGCCGTGTCGAGATGGCTGGAACACGTGGAGTGGTCGCAGGTCGTCCGGTTCTGACCTTGTCCCGGGGGAGGCCCCGAGCTCCAGGAGGCGCCAAAACCCAGAGCCGAGGCCTCAGGTGAGGGCCCCGGGGCGAGAAGGTCCCCGAGCAGACGGCACCAAAATGTTATTATTTTTTAAATGCGGGGGTGTTGTTCGGGAGGGGGAGACACGAGACGCGCGGGGTTGGGGAAGGAGAGACGAGACATGCGGGGTCCCACGTGGGTAAACTTTAATGGGGGAGGGTAACATACAAGAAACGGGAGTGAAGAGACGAAAGGGAAAGAGGAGGGGGGAGCGCGAGAGAAGAGAGAGAGGGCGGGTTGGAACGCCCATTTTTAAAGGGCTCTGGGCATTTTGGGGTTTGTAGTCCACTTGGAGACTGTATTTTCTGCGCATGTGTGGCCTTGTCTCCAAAGGAACAGCAATAAGCATAATCATAGCATACAAGGGGAACCCCACATTACCTGTTGTAACACCTGATTCTGTGTTACACCCTCAGTACAGTTCATGCGCCACTGTACCTTACGCGAGTTGGTCAAGGGCCTGGAGACAAAGAGACCAGGGTCATTCGAAAGGAGATCGAATGCCAGTTTATTCAGACTTGGGAAGTCCTTAAGTACCTAACTGCTGTACAAGGACCTCCGCCCAGGCAGGTGGAAAATTACCATAGCAACAAGGGAGTCAATGCCCTACAGCTAATCACCAGGCGCTCTGGGGGGGAGGGGGAGCGGGGCGGGGGTGGGGGTGGGAGTGGGGAGAGCACAGGAACAAACAGGATGCTTAGTTAGCTGACCAGAAACTGTCCTGGAGATGCACCCAGGAACAAGGGCAGACCTGGGCCCTACAACCTGTGTTTAAGGTATTTGTTTATTTCCTCTGTAAGGGCCTCTCTCATTTTTAATACAGTCTGTTTTAATGTCTTTTTCTTGTGCTTAAGCTATGTTGGAATAATATATTTATTGTCTTGCTGCGCTGAATTAGGGTTGCTGGGCTCTAGGGAGATGTTATTGATTTTGTTTACACTAGATGTTACTTTGTGTTTTATAGTGATGTTTAGGCATCTGGAATTGGGATATTAATAGGTCTGGGTGATAATATTTGATATTTTTGTTTGTTTGTTTTTCTCTTTTTGGTGTTTTTTTTTTTTTTTTTTTTTTGTTTCTGTTTACTCCCTAGACTTTAGGAGAATGTGGTGGCTGTGTGTATCTCTCGTTGGCCTACTCAGGTGGTGTGTTTCCAGGGTGTTTCTGCTGGTGTTAGGTTTGGCATAATGGATGAGTTCAGGTAAAGAAAATTGGAGGAGGAAATCTTCCTGATCCTTTGGGGATGAGGTCAGAGAGGAAGGGGAGACCATACCAAAATTTCTGCTACAGTACTTGAGTAAGACTTGGGGTATTGGGTCTGGAGGAGGGGAAGAAAAGGCATGGATTTGCCATCAACTGACTTGTCGCCCTGAGAAGAGTGACTTTTGGGTAGTAGTGGATGTTTGCTGGTGTTGGGGGCTGTAACAAAGCTGTAAATTGGGGGAGGTGTTGGCGGAGGTTGTTAGTTCATTCCCTGTTGCTCAGCCCCGAAATACAGTTCACACAGAAACTGTATTATTTAAATCACTGCTTGGCCAATCACTTAAGTGTATTTATTAGCTAGCTCCTATATCTTTTGTTAACCATTTCCCTTAATCTGTGCATTGCCACATAACTGTGGCTTATTGGGTAAAGTTCCTTTCAGTGCCTGTCTTCCACAGGGCCGCATGGCTTCTCCTGACTCTGCCTTCTTTCTCCCAGCATTCAGTTTAGTTTTCTCCACCTAGGCTCTATTCTGTTAGTTAATAAACAGCTTCTTTATTAACCAATGGTATTCACATCATATGGAGAGGAATCCAACATCAGGGAGGGAGCTTAGAAAGTAAAGATCTGTAGATTACGCAGGAGATGGAAACAGAGATGTTGGCAATTCACACCAATGGGGCAGTGTAGTGGGACTTTTCTTCCTCTCTGTATTGCTCCAGTGTAGCTCTGATGATCAGACTCCACCCGCATACTTCTTAAAGGACTGTTCCTTAAGGGCCGTAACAACTGTCCTATTATCCAGTCCCCATGCATATGAGTGGTCAGGTCTTACCCTGGAAAAAAAAAAAGTTCCACAAATCCCGGACTTTGCCCAAAGATCAGGCCACATAATTCCTCTAATATCATGCCAACCTGTAAAACCCTGGCCCCAAGATATTCTTCAGCTCAGTTCTGTGCTGATTCTCACAGGTTGCTGAGGCATCCACCCTTCTAGGGTTTTTCTCCCAAATATTTCCTTGTGTGAGATTTGTTTTGTGGTGTGATTGTAGTATTCCTTGGCACCTGACTGCCAGGGCACCTTTCCATCTGAGATAGGAAAAAGGTCCAGGAAAACTGCCACTGGTATTCTTCTGCAGGCCTGGGAATGAGACTGGGAAATCGAATCTGAAGAAACAAATGGAGAAGAGAAGGTCTGCAGTCAGCATACCGGGGTTTTTTCCATACAAGTAATTTTTAAGACCCATTTGTAGAATTGTTTTGTAAAAGTTTTAAGTTCTTAAGTACAAATCTATTTTTAATTACTTTAAAAGTTCCATAGGTAACAAAATTGAGTCTAGCTTAAACTGAACAAAGAAGCCAAATGACATTTTTTAACATCTTAAAACATATTTTATGTATTCAAAAGGTGCTGAAATAAAAAGAATAATAGCAAATCACCTTTTTTTTTACTTATTTATTTATTTTTATTCTTTTTTAATTAAAATTTCCACCTGCTCCCCATTTCCCATTTCCCTCCCCTCCTCCCAAATATTGCCCTCCCCCCACTTCCCTCCCCCTATCCCCACTCCTCTTCTCCTCCCCCCACTCCATTCCCCCTCCCTCTCGATACTGAAGAGCAGTCCAAATTCCCTGCCCTGCGGGAAGACCAAGGTCCTTCTATCTACGTCCAGAAAGGTGAGCGTCCAAACAGGCTAAGCTCCCACAAAGCCAGTTCATATATTAGGATCGAAACCTAGTGCCATTGTCCTTGGCTTCTCATCAGTCTTCATTGACCGCCATGCTCAGAGAGTCCAGTTTCAACCCATGCTTATTCAGTCCCAGACCAGCTGGCCTTGGTGGGCTCCCAATAAATCAGTTCCACTGTCACAGTGGGTGGGTGCATCCCTCGTGGTCCTGATTTTTTGCTCATGTTCTCCCTCCTTCTGCTCCTCATTTGGACCTTAAGAGCTCAGACCGTTGCTCCAAATTGAGACTCTGTCTCAACCTCGATCCATCGCCAGATGAAGGTTCTAAGGTGATATGCAAGATATTCATCAGTATAGGATAGGGTCATTTCAGGTTCCCTCTCCTTAGTTGCCCAAGGTACCAGCTGGGGACATATTCCTGGACACCTGCGAACCCCTCAAGAGTCAAGTCTCTTGCCAACCCTAAGATGGCTCCCTTAGATAGGATATATACTTCGCTGCTCCCGTATCCATCCTTCCTATATCCCAACCATCCCAATCCTCCGAGCTCCTCCCATCCTCCCCTTCTCATATTTCTCATCCCATTTCCCCTTTGCCCCATGCCACCTCACCCGCAAGTTCCCAGTTTTTGCCCTGGAATCTTGTCTACTTCCCCCTCTCCATGCGGATGACTATATGATTTTCTTTGGGTTCACTTTCTTATTTAGCTTCTATAGGATCACACATTATATGCTTAATGTCTTTTATTTTATGGCTAGAAACCGATTATGAGTGAGTACATCCCATGTTCCTCTTTTTGAGTCTGGGATACCTCACTCAGGATAGTGTTTTCTATTTCCATCCATTTGCACGCAAAATTCGAGAAGTCATTGTTTTTTACTGCTGAGTAGTACTCTAATATGTATATATTCCACACTTTCTTCATCCATTCCTCCATTGAAGGGCATCTAGGTTGTTTCCAGGTTTTGGCTATTACAAACAATGCTGCTATGAACATAGTTGAACAGATACTTTTGTCATTTGATGTGGCATCTCTTGGGTATATTCCCAATAGTGGTATTACTGGATCTTGGGGTAGGTTGATCCCAAATTTCCTGAGAAATCGCCACACTGATTTCCAAAGTGGTTGCACAAGTTTGCATTCCCACCAGCAATGAATGAGTGTGCCTCTTTCTCCACAACCTCTCCAGCAAAGGCTATCATTGGTGTTTTTGATTTTAGCCATTCTGACAGGTGTAAGATGGTATCTCAAAGTTGTTTTAATTTGCATTTCCCTTATCGCTAAGGAGGTTGAGCATGACCTTAGGTGTCTTTTGGCCATTTGAATTTCTTCTGTTGAGAATTCTCTGTTCAGATCAGTGCCCCATTTTTTTATTGGGTTCATTAGCATTTTAAAGTTTAGTTTCTTGAGTTCTTTATATATTTTGGTGATCAGACCTTTGTCTGTTGCAGGGTTGGTGAAGATCTTCTCCCAGTCAGTGGGTTGCCTTTTTGTCTTAGTGACAGTGTCCTTTGCTTTACAGAAGCTACTCAGTTTCAGGAGGTCCCATTTATTCAATGTTGCCCTTAATGTCTGTGCTGCTGGGGATAAACGTAGGAAGTGATCTCCTGTACCCATATGTTGTAGAGTACTTCCAACTTTTTCTTCTATCAGGTTCAGTGTGTTCAGACTAATATTGAGGTCTTTAATCCATTTGGACTTGAGTTTTGTGCATGGTGATAGATATGGATCTATTTTCATTCTTCTACACGTTGACAACCAGTTCTGCCAGCACCATTTGTTGAAGATGCTCTCTTTTTTCCATTGAATACTTTTAGCTCCTTTATCAAAAATTAGGTGTTCATAAGTTTGTGGGTTAAAATCAGGGTCTTCTACTCGGTTCCATTGGTCGACTTCTCTGTTTTTATGCCAATACCAAACTGTTTTCAATACTGAGGCTCTGTAATAGAGTTTGAGGTCAGGGATGGTAATGCCTCCAGACGATCCTTTATTATATAAGATTGTTTTGGCTATCCTGGGTTTTTTGTTTCTCCATATAAAGTTGATTATTGTCCTCTCAAGATCTGTGAAGAATTTTGATGGGATTTTGATGGGGATTGCATTGAATCTATAAATTGCCCTTGGTAGAATTGCCATTTTTACTATGTTGATCCTCCCTATCCAAGAGCAAGGGAGATCCTTCCATTTTCTGGTATCCTCCTCAATTTCTTTCTTCATTGCCTTAAAGTTCTTGTCAAATAGATCCTTTACTTCCTTGGTTAGGGTTACCCCAAGATATTTTATGCTATTTGTGGCTATCGTGAAGGGTGATGCTTCTCTGATTTCCATCTCTGCTTCCTTATCCTTTGTGTATAGGAGGGCAACTGATTTTTTGGAATTGATCTTGTATCCTGCAACGCTACTAAAGGTGTTTATCAGCTGAAGGAGTTCTTTGCTGGAGTTTTTAGGGTCGCTTATGTACACTATCATATCGTCTGCAAATAATGAAAGTTTAACTTCTTCCTTTCCGATTTGAATCCCTTTGATCCCCTTATGTTGTCTTATTGCTATTGCTAGAATTTCAAGCACTATATTAAAGAGGTATGGAGAGAGTGGACAACCTTGTCGTGTTCCTGATTTTAGTGGGATAGCTTTGAGTTTCTCTCCATTTAATTTGATGTTAGCTGACGGCTTGCTATAAATAGCTTTTATTATAGTTAGGAACGACCCTTGTATTCCTAATCTCTCTAAGACCTTTATCATAAAGGGATGTTGAATTTTGTCAAATGCTTTTTCAGCATCTAATGAAATGATCATATGGTTTTTTTCTTTCAGTTTATTTATATGATGGATTACATTGATAGATTTTCGTATGTTGAACCAGCCCTGCATCTCTGGGATGAAGCCTACTTGATCATAATGGATAATTTTTCTGATGTGTTCTTGGATTCGGTTTGCCAGGATTTTATAGAGTATTTTTGCGTCGATGTTCATGAGTGAGATTGGCCTGTAGTTCTCTTTCTTGGTTGTGTCTTTGTGTGGTTTCGGTATCAGAGTAACTTCAGCTTCATAAAAGGAATTTGGCAATGACTTCTCTGTTTCAATATTGTGAAATACATTAAGGAGTATAGGTATTAGGTCTTCTTGGAAGTTCTGGTAGAATTCTGCATTGAAGCCATCTGGACCTGGGCTTTTTTTGGTGGGGAGGTTTTTTATAACAACTTCTAATTCTTCGCGACTAATAGGTCTATTTAGATTGTTCACCTGGTCCTGGTTTAACTTTTGTATATGGTACTTATCTAAAAAAGTGTCCATTTCTATAACATTTTCCAATTTTGTGGCATACAGATTTTTGTAGTAAGATCTAATGATTCTCTGAATTTCCTCTGAGTCTGTGGTTATGTCTCCCTTTTCGTTTCTGATTTTGTTAATTTGCGTATTCTCTCTCCGCCGTTTGATTAGTTTGGATAGGGGTTTATCAATCTTATTGATTTTCTCCATGAACCAGCTTTTTGTTTCATTGATTCTTTGGATTGTTTTCTGTGTTTCTATTTTGTTGATTTCAGCCCTCAATTTGATTATTTCCAGTCTTCTACTTCTCCTAGGTGAGTCTGCTTCTTTTTTTTCTAAAGCTTTCAGGTGGGCTATTAAGTCTCCAATGTGTGCTTTCTCCGTTTTCTTTAAGTGGGCACTTAATGCTATGAATTTTCCTCTTAGCACTGCTTTCATAGTGTCCCATAGGTTTGAGTATGTTGAGTCTTCGTTTTCATTGAATTCAAGAAAGACTTTAATTTCTTTCTTTATTTCTTCCTTGATCCAGGTGAGGTTCAGTAGTTGACTGTCCAGTTTCCATGAGTTCATAGGCTTTCCGGGGATAGCATTGTTGTTGAATTCTAACTTTAATCCATGGTGATCTGATAAGACACAGGTGGTTACCGATATTTTTTTGTAACTGTGTAAGTTTGCTTTGTTACCGAGTATGTGGTCTATTTTCGAGAAGGTTCCATGAGCTGCAGAGAAGAAGGTATATTCTTTCCTATTTGGGTGGAATGTTCTATAGATGTCTGTTAAGTCCATTTGGTTCATTACCTCCCTTAATCCTCTTATTTCTCTGTTAGGTTTCTGTTTGATTGACCTGTCCATTGGTGAGAGAGGAGTGTTGAAATCTCCTACTATTAGTGTGTGTGGTTTGATGACTGCCTTGAGTTTTAGTAACGTTTCTTTTACATAAGTGGGTGCTTTTATATTAGGGGCATATATATTCAGGATTGAGATTTCATCCTGGTGAATTGTTCCTGTTATGAGTAAAAAATGTCCATCTCCATCTCTTTTGATTGATTTTAGTTTGAAGTCAACTTTCTTAGAAATTAGTATGGCCACACCTGCTTGTTTCTTAGGTCCGTTTGCTTGATAAACCTTTTCCCAGCCCTTTACTCTGAGTAGATGTCTGTCTTTGTGGTTGAGGTGTGTTTCTTGTAAGCAGCAGAATGTTGGATCCTGTTTTCGTATCCAATCTCTTAGCCTTTGCCTCTTTATAGGTGAGTTGAGTCCATTGATATTAAGTGATATTAATGACCAGTGGTTGTTAACTCCGGTCATTTTTCCTTTCTTTCTTTCTTTCTTTCTTTTCTTTGGTAGTAGAGTTTGTGTGTTTCCCTTCTTCAAGTTGTGCTGGTGAAGGGTCTTTAGATGTCTGAGTTATTGTGGGCATTGTTGGACTCCTTGGTTTGTGATTTTCCTTCAATTACTTTCTGAAGGGCTGGATTTGTGGCTACGTATTGTTTAAATTTGTTTTTATCCTGGAAAACTTTGTTTTCTCCATTTATAGTGAACGAAAGCTTGGCTGGGTATAGTAGTCTGGGCTTGCATCCATGGTCTCGTAGTTTCTGCAGTATATCTATCCAGGACCTTCTGGCTTTCATGGTTTCCATAGAGAAATCAGGTGTAAGTCTGATAGGTTTACCTTTATAGGTAACTTGACCTTTTTCCTTTGCAGCTCTTAATATTCTTTCTTTATTCTGTATGTTTTGTGTTTTGATTATTATATGACGAGGAGATGTTTTTTTTTGATCCAGTCGATTTGGTGTTCTGTATGCTTCTTGGACCTTCAAAGGAATATCTTTCTTAAGGTTGGGAAAGTTTTCTTCTATAATTTTATTAAATATATTTTCTGGACCATTGAGCTGTACTTCTTCTCCTTCTTCTATCCCTATTATTCTTAGGTTTGGTCTTTTTATTGTGTCCCAGATTTCCTGAATGTTTTGTGATGAGAATTTGTTGGTTATGCTGTTTTCTTTGATGAGAGTGTTTATTTTCTCTATGGTATCTTCAGTGTCTGAGATTCTTTCTTCTATCTCTTGTAATCTGTTGGTGGTACTTGTCTCTGTAGTTCCTGTTCGTTTATTCAAATTTTCCATCTCCATCCTTCCCTCGGTTTGTGTTTTCTTTATTACTTCCACTTCGTTCTTCAAGTCTTGAGCCGTTTCCCTTACCTGTTTGATTACTTTTTCTTGTTTCTCTTGGTTTTCTTGGGTATCTTTGAGAGATTTATTCATTTCCTCTACCTTTTTGTTTGTAATCTCTAATTGGTTGTGGCAGTTTTTCACCTCCTGTTTAAGGTCCTCTATTATTTTCATAAAATTCACTTTTGAGTCGAATTCTTCTAATTCTTCTGTATTAGGGTTTAGACTTCTCATTTCGGGATTCCTGGATCCTGGTGATGTCACGTTGCCTTTCAAGTTGTTGGGGGAATTCTTGCATTGGCGCCTGCCCATCTTTTCCTTCAAATGGAGCCAGGAGAGGCCTGATGTCTTGGACCAGTCTTTGCTGTGACTAACTCTCTAGGTGTATCTCCTCAGTGTAGGGGCAGGAACCGTTCCCTTCCAGGTGAACTCCTCAACACCAAAACATGGATGCGTGGTATTCCAATGACCCGCTTAAAGAAGGCCGAATGCAAGGGGTCAGGCGGGGTCCAGTGGAACACAGGCGACACTGCAGTACAAGCTGGAGGTGCCTGCGCTCCCTTTCGGGGGTTGCTGAGGCCTGCCCGCTGCTCTGGTTGGGTAGCCTTAGTGTAGGGGCGTTTGTGCTCTCTACCGGGACCGTCCGCCCCAGGATAGTACACACTCACCCGTCCCGATGAAACTTCTTGGCACCTACACAGGAACTCCTGGACGCCCCAATGAGCCAGGGACTAATGGAAGTAGGGCGCAGGCAGAGCAGGTCCAGCAGATCACAGCAGAGACTGCAGCCCCAGCAGCAGGAGCCCGCTTTCCCTGGAGGGGACCTTGAGGCCTGCCCTCTAGTCAGCGACTCACTGCTCTGGGTTGGTAGCCTTAGTGAAATGGCAGGAAACTGTTCCACAGCTAAGGACCTTGCAGACAAGGCAGGTTTGGGGGTGGGGGTGGGGGCGGGTGTGTAGGAGAGCAAGCCCTGCAGCAGGAGCTGGGGGAGGGGTGTTTGTGCTCTCTACCTGGACAGTCCGCCCCAGGATAGCACACACTCACCCGTCCCGATGAAACTTCTCGGCACCTACACAGGAACTCCTGGATGCCCCAATGAGCCAGGGACTAAGGGAAGTAGGGCGCAGGCAGAGCAGGTCCAGCAGATCACAGCAGACACTGCAGCCCCAGCAGCAGGGGCCCGCTTTCCCTGGCGGGGACCTTGAGGCCTGCCCTCTGGTCAGGGACTCACTGCTCTGGGTTGGTAGCCTTAGTGAAATGGCAGGAAACTGTTCCACAGCTAAGGACCTTGCAGACAAGGCAGGTTTGGGGGTGGGGGTGGGGGCGGGTGTGTAGGAGATCAAGCCCTGCAGCAGGAGCTGGGGGAGGGGTGTTTGTGCTCTCTACCTGGACAGTCTGCCCCAGGATAGCACACACTCACCCGTCCCGATGAAACTTCTCGGCACCTACACAGGAACTCCTGGATGCCCCAATGAGCCAGGGACTAAGGGAAGTAGGGCGCAGGCAGAGCAGGTCCAGCAGATCACAGCAGAGACTGCAGCCCCAGCAGCCTCAAATCACCTTATTTAGAAACAAACTAGAATAAGAATCCAGACTTGTAACCATAAAAGTGCAAGAAAAGAGTATAAAATAATGGAGTTTCTTGATTTGTGGAAAAATGTTTTTGAGACTTTTATAACTAGTCTTATTTCTTTGATAATTTAAGATAAATTGTGTGTATAGTTTATGATGAACAATGTACCTGTAACTGTAGATTGCAAATATTAAATTTCTTTTGTAATATAAAATTAAAATATAGCTTATTCTTTATTCCCTTTTCAAGTATTCACCTCCTTCTACTTCTCAAATTTATAGCTTTCTCTTCTTTCACTATTTATATATGTTAATGTGTAAGTAAATATATACAATCTGCTTAGTATGTACAATGTTATTTGTGTGTAAATGATGGATGGCTGATGATTGGTTTTGTATAACCAGTTGTTAGATGGCTATTCCCCAGAGAAGGCATTTGTCTCATTCTCAGCATGCCTTAGTTGCCTTTACTTTATGTATCTGTCTGTCTGTCTGTCTGTCTATGGTTTTTCACAATAGGATTTCTCTGTCTTTTGGCTGTCCTAGAACTAGCTATGTAGACCAAGCTGGCCTTGAACTCACTTAGAACTGCCTGCCTCAGCCTCTCAACTACTGGGATTAAAGGCAAGTGTCACTACCACCTGACTTTTTTTTTTTTTAATTTTTATTTTTGAGGTTATGGTTTAACTACATTCTCTTTTACCTTCTTTCCCTCCAAACCTTCCCAAATACCGCTTCCTACTTCCTTTCAAATCTGTGGCATTTTAAAAACAAATTGTTGTATGAATACATATATATGTGTGTATGTGTGTATACACTATACCCATACACTATATACTAACAACTTCAAAGGATTTCTGTTATTGTGAAGAGACAATATGACTATGGCAACTCTTATAAAGGTAAACATACCTATTCTCTGATATAACCTGTTCAGTCCATATTGCCAACTGTATATGTTTTTAGTGCTCACTATTTTGCTCTGGATAACCAATTAATGTGCTCTTGCATTCTGAAAGCCACTTCTGTTCCCAGTTTTTCTCAGTTGCTATAGTCCTTCTGGGAGGATTGAGTCCTCTTGAGTTCTTTTTTTTTTTTTTTTCCATATGCAGTTTGCATGTTCATTGGTGCCATCCTTGTTAAGGTTCAGTAGTCAAGTCATTAGTGCTTAGACATTATTAGTGTAACTTGTGATGTTACTAGGAGACACAGTCTCATAGTTAACTTCCTGATCTTCTGAATCTTAGAATTATTCAGTCCCTTCTTCTATAATGTTTCCATCTCTACATTTTGATAGATTATGCTTTCAGTTTGGTCTCCATCTTTTTAAGCAGCAGTTCTCAACTGTGGATAGCAACACATTTTGCAATCTCTGTCTCCAAGAATATTTACATTATTATTCATAACAACAAAATTGCAGTTATGAAGTAGCAATGAAACATTGTGAAGAGCTGTGTTTAGTAAAGGGTTGCAGCATTAGGAAGGTAGAAAATCACTGATCTATTGCAAAGAGATATTTCCTTGTTGAGGGGTGAAGACTACACTGATAAATGTTTATAGACTGATAAGGATTATTTTTAGTGCCTTAGTAGTTGAGATTATCCTCCAATAAGCATGATTTTACTAGCTCTGAGTAGTTAGGTAGGTTTCCAGTAATAGACATAGTGTTCCTCTTGTTTTTCAGATCTTAAGTTCAATTAGAGAATTATTGGTTACTGCCAAGACGTATGTGTTCCACTATTGCCGCCATAGGGTTATCATGCCTTGCTGGTCTTTAATGTGGTTCATAAGGCTTTATAGCTGAGTAGGAATCAGATTATTCTAATAATATAGTCTTTTATAATTTCTCCATGACATGGATGCATGTCTGTAATGTGGCTGTTCTCAATGCTAAAGTGTCTCAGCTCTTTCTCTTTGAAACTTCTACTTACATAATAATTTACAATAAGTAATTAGTTGTCAATGGTTTTACTATGCCATGTAAATTATCAGTAGTCAAAAATACTGTTTCTAAGCAGTTTGTTTTATATATATATATATATGTATTATATCATACATAATATATAATAATAAGCAGTATATTATATATATAAAATAAGCAGTATATTTTATATGTATATATAAAGTGCATAACTGAAGCAATTTAGTTGTATTAGAAAGGATTTCTGTTATTGTGAAGAGACAATATGACCATGGCAACTCTTATAAAGCAAAACATTTAACTGGGGCTGGTTTACATTCAGAAAATTTCATCTGTAATTGTCATGGGGGAAAGCATGGTATCATGCAGGCAGATATGCTGATGCAGAAGGAAGGAACTGAGAGTTCTACATCTGTGTAGGCGGACAGAAGGAAAACTGTTGCTGACTGCCAAGGCATGTATTTCACTATTGCTTTCTGTCATGCTCTGCTGGTTCTTGTAGTTCATGAATGTTACAGCTGGGTAGTACAAATGTTTGTAGTCCTTTGAAGTGCTTGATGTGCTCCTGTAGTAGGGATTTAACCTTTCACTTCTGAGAGACTACCAAGGACAATAGTAATGACCTGTAATGTTTTAGGATTTTTGGATGCCTCTTCACAGACACATTTCAAGGCAAGGTAAAGAATGAAGTTGAGATCCAGGTATCTCCTATGCACTACACTAACAACTTGAATGGGTATCTCATGCTTAGTACTGGGGATGATATTATTGCCGCATGATTAGTTTTTTTTTTCTGTTATGTTGGCCTCTTTAGTTGTTTGCCCACAGTTTTTAATTCTGTTGGTTATATAGAAAATACTATGGAGGTAGGTGCAGTCAGATCTCAGAGTTCAAGGCCAACAGAACAAACAAGTAGGGCTACACAGAGAAACACTGTCTCAGAAAACCAAAATAAATGAATGAAAAATAGATAAATTCTGTAAAGTATCCTATTACTTCTCTATGAAACACTTTCTCTATGGTTTAATAAATGTGAACACAACCCTGAGAAATGGTTATAAACAGGGACAGATACAAATACAGAAACAGATTCACAAGACGGCTTTTAGGCAGGCACAAATTCACAGTCTCTTACCACAGAGAATGGAAGACACAAAGAAAATAAAGTTGAATTCAAATCTGGACTCGCTTTAACTAAAGGACACAAGGGGAAGAAAAATAATTTTATTTTTTTCTTAATGTGACTGATTGTGACACATTATGGGTGATTCATAGTTAATCACTTATACATTTAATTCATAAGAGGGTTGCTGAAGCAAATAATTTGTATTATTTTACAATTTTAAAACATACTGCATACTCTAATGGATGGTCATTTGCAGTTTAGACTGATAAAGTTCAGTTTGAATAATTGGTTTTAGCTGGTGTGAGCCATTTAAAAGGAAATGGCTCACAAAGGGAGTGGTACTATTAGAAGGAATGGTATTATTGGAGTAGGTGTGAAGTTGTTGGAAGAAGTGTGTCATTGTGGGGCTTCTCTTTGAGATTTCTTTTGTTCAAGTTTCCCTCAGTGTTACTATCAGAGCATTTTCCTGTGGCTTGCAAGATTTAGGACTCACAGCTCCAGTTCCATGTTTGCTTGCATGTCATCATGCTCCCCACCATAATCATAATGGACTGAACTTCTGAAACTGTAAGTGAGCCTTATCAATGAAATGTTTTCCTCTATAAGAGTTGTCATGGTCATGGTGTCTGTACATAGAAATAGACACCCAAACTAAGGGATGGAGAGGTGGCTCAGTGGTTAAGAGCACTGGCTGTTCTTCCAGAGGTCCTGAGTTCAATGCCCAACAACCACCGGGTGGCGCACAACCATCTGTAATGAGATATGGTGCTTCTGGCCTTCAGGCATACATGCAGGCAGAACATTGTATACGTATAAATGAATAGATCTTTAAAAAAAAATCAACTTAGATAATTTATTTTACGTATTTTCAAGTGATACGCTGTCTATATGTTGTAGTTAATAATGAAAATGATGTGTTAAAGTCTGACATCATGATACATACCTGCAATTGTAGAATTAGAGACATAGAGGCAGCAGGATCAGCAATTGAGCATTAGGATGTCACAACTTTAAAGTAAATTTGAAACCATATGGGCTATATGAAGTCACTATAAACTCCCTACTCCCAAACAACAACAACAACAAAAAAACACAGTTGCAGCAATCACCTACAAAACTAGAACTTGAAAAAGGAATTGTATATTGTGCATTGGTTCTTCTAATTATACTAGTTTTACTTCAATTTTGTGAAGCTCCCTCATGTTTTGTACTGATGATGTTCATATGTATATATCTATAATTTAGCATATTTATGAATTGATTCTCAAAATCAATATATTGTCCTTTTTTTATCTTTAAAAACCAATATTAAGACTTTGTGTGAAAGTGCTAGAATGTGTATTAATTCAGGCACATAGATTCCAATGATGCTTGTTTGGAGATCTAAACACAACAATTTTTTCCTGTCACTTTGTGGGATCTGTTGATTGAACATAGGTTTTCAGGGTTGGACACAAATGCTTCTTTCTACCTACTGAGCCAACTCTTCTTTTTCCACTTAAATCATGCTTTTTTTTCCTGTTTTATCAATCTTTTTATGTTTGAATCTAATTACTTTTTTGAGGATAACATAAAATGAAAATTGTTTTTATGACTTTTATCAACTCTACATTTACATCTAAGAAATGACATACTTTGTGCTCTTTCAGTATTAATTTTTTTTTTTTTGGCTTAGAATGGATTTATTTCTTTGGCATGTTTTTTAGTACTGACAGGATCCTATGTACCCGAGATTAGCTTCAAATTCACTTTGTATTTAATTTAGCTAATTCTGATCTTGCACTCTTAATCTTTCTCCTGAAATTCTCAAGTGCTTTATCTGAGTGTAATCTGAAGGGATTAAGGTGTATATAACTACCTGTTGTGGTTTGGTACTTTCAATATTATTTTGATTCTATTCTTTTTCTTTTTTTTTTCTTTTTTTTTTTTTTTTGGTTTTTCGAGATAGGGTTTCTCTGTGGTTTTGGTTCCTGTCCTGGAACTAGCTCTTGTAGACCAGGCTGGCCTCGAACTCACAGAGATCCACCTGCCTCTGCCTCCCAAGCGCTGGGATTAAAGGTGTGCGCCACCACCGCCCGGCTGTTTGATTCTATTCTTGTGCTTGGTATCATTCATGATGCCGGTGACCCTGGTAGGTCCCTTGGTGTGTGATAGCTAGACAGATATGCTCTTCATAGAGAGCTTGGATATAGAGTTTATTTAGTGTGGGGAGAAGAAAGAAAGAGAAAGAAAAGAAAGAAGTGGCAGGGGAGGGGAGAAGAGAGAGTCAGAAGGTTGCCTCTTCAGGAGATAGACAGAGAGAGATAAGGTGAAGACACTTTTATTGGTAGGAAGGGGGAGATTGGAAGTGGGTGGGTCTTGTAGGGCAGGCCAGCAGATTACAATAGGAATTAGGCATGGAAGGTTAGTGTATGAGAGCGTTGGGTTCTCAAGACTCTTCTGCTTGTTTATGGAGATAGTCTTGGGGAACCACAGAAAACTGGGATGCCAGTCACCATTGCTTTATTTCTGTCCAGGATATGTGGTGTGGAACTGTCCTGTGTCTCTTGAGCCTGGCGAGGTGTTGACAGAACAGAGGAGAAGGTTAAATTTAAAAAGAAATAATTTTTCTTTAGGTCCCATTAATTGAGGAGAAGGAGAGTATCAGGACCAGGGAATTGAGAGAGGGATTTATCTGACCTGTTTAAGGTGAATCCTTCAATATGTCTCTCTGAAACTCAAAGATTCTTGGAGTTTGTAAAACATAAGTTTTAGACATTGTATAAACAGCAGCATATTTATGCCAGAATGACTGGAACAGATATATTTGCACAATAAAAAGTATCTTTAGAAAACAAACAAAGAGAATTTAAAATCCTGATCTTGCAGTATAGTAATAAGCCTACAATAGCATATTAGCATTTTATTGGTAATATTAATATTGTGGAAGGAAGCAAAAGAGAGAAGTTAGATAACTTGGATTTGTCCTCAGACCTTTATTATTTATAGATACACACCTCAATAACTTGCATTTGTATGTCTTAAAATATCCTTTATTTAGAACATGGTAAGAAGTTATCCTGAAATGTGTTTGGTGAGGTTGTTCTTTTTAAACTGGCAAAACTTCTCAATTGTCAAGCTGCATCAGAGATCTTTGAGAAGGATAAAATATTACTTGAGCTATTGATTTAAAGAATGACTTACTAGATAGGCTACCTAGAGCCACTCCTCAGTGTCCTCCATGGTTGAGGGCGGGACATCAGATCTGTATTTGCCTTCTGCTGTTTACCACAGGGTCTACCAGGTTTTAGAAGATCCTGTGGATTAGGACATCTGTAGGAAGACAATCCTACCTCACCCTGAGCAACGATGTTGTCTGCTGTCTGGAGATTTTAAGGAATTTAGATGAAAGGCAGTTTTTCTCACTTAGCACTTTCACTTGATGAAGCAAATTAAGATGGACATTGTTTGGAAATGGAGTGCAGTTGCTAGGAGCCAACCCATCTCTCATTTATGAAAAGTCTTTTGATAACTAACATTTAAGTGCTATATTCCCCAGATCTCTGAGCAGTTGAGGGCTGTTTATTGGGTATAGAAAGTTATAACTACAGTATAGAATCTGCCTGGAGAGCTGAGTTCAAGCTTGACTCTGCTGGCTCTTAACAGGTAATATTTATACTTGTGGAAGACAAAGAAGAAAAATCTGCTTGTGGTAGAAGCTTAACAGTAAAACTGACAATAGTGGAGAACAACTTATAGAAAAGACTTTAGGTTAGCTTTTGTTAATCTGAAATTGATTTTTATAACCTTAAAATCTTATCATTATATAGAATATATTTTAAAGTAAAGGGTGAGATGAGGCAATGAGTATCTTTCTTAATAAAGATGGTGACCTGGTTATCTGACCTGCCTTTAGTAAAGATAGCAGTTCCCTGTGTCAGAGGTTGAGAGCACTGGCTGCTCGCTCTTCCAGAGGTCCTGAGTTCAAGTCCCAGCAACCACATGGTGACTCACAACCATCTGTAATGGGGTCTGGTGCCCTTTTCTGGCCTGCAGGGATACACACAGACAGAATATTTTATACATAATAAATAAATAAATCTTTTAAAAAAAAGATGGTGGTATTCACATGGAGAAACCACATTTTCAGAGGAGAGCCTCCGTGGGAATTTTAAACAAATACAAATAACAAGAGAGACATAGAGGATGTATAGAACATACATTTAACAACAGAATCACACCTGTGTGGTAATACCATTTAAACCCTTTTTTTATATACATGAAGTAGACACAGGAAGAAGACACAGAAAAATTATTCAGCCCTGCCAGGCACCCCAGGCAGCTAGGACTGGGACTGGAACAGCTGCCTAGTGAATCTAGTTGTGGCCTGTGGCAGAGACAGAATAGGCAGGAGAAAATGAATAGAGTGAGGAGTGTTTACAGATGAGTGAGTGGGGCTTGTTTCTTAAAGGGACAGCCTGCCCAGGTGACAGGCCAGGCCAGCAGATTACAACAGTGTGGTTTTTTTTTTTGTTTTTGTTTTTTGTTTGTTTTATATATAGGTATTATCACTATGCTCTTTGTTTGTTTTGTGTGCTTGTTTGCATTTTTTTTTTTTTTTGAGGCAAGCTTTTTAAACCCTGGTTTGTAGAACAGGTTGGTTCCCATGTATTTCCTAAGTGTTGTGATTAAAAAACCTGCACTGTAATGCTAGTACTACTCATTATTTATTTATTTATTTATTTATTGTTTTTATTTTTTTAAACTTTCTTTTCATTGATTCTTTGTTTCACATCATGCTTCTTGACTCACCCCTTCCCCTCAAAGAAAAAAAAATTTAAGAGAATTAAAAAAAGGAAGAAAGGAAAAATCTTGTCATTGAGCTTCAATGTGACACAGCGAACCCCTTTATCCATACATTTTACATACAGGCATTTGTCACAAAGAATCATTGGTTTGATTTGAGGTCTGAGCTCTTTGCCACAGGTTTTATGCTGGGCCCTCACTGGGACTCTTGTTGCTGGATATCTTGTTGCTGCTCTGTGTTGTAGAGATCCTGCAGCCACAACTCTACAGGACCAGCTCTCCAACCCTATACTGCAGCAGTTCACAGATTGAGTGGATGTTGGGGGTGGTTCTAGGACTGGGTAGTTGCAGGGTTTGTCAGCCTGCCAACTCTTCCCTGTCTTATGCACCATGGTGAGCTCTCCATCATTGCTTTATTATAGTCCTGATGCTGTGAGCAAGAGATGGAGTCAGTTCTCTGACTTTCACCAGTTCTCAAGGTTTTCTCACCAACACTTATATCATCAGAGTCAGCTCTATTCTGTTGCTCATATGAAGTGTAGTGGCCATTCTCCTAAGTGCTGCAGCTGATGAGGCTGAGAAACAACTGTACTTATGACTTCAGGGCCAGCTCTTCCAACTGCTTCAGGTATTGTTGGGTGAAGGGGGTAAGGGCATTGATAAGTATCAGACCCCTGGTTATTGGGTATCCTCCACCCATGCAATAAGCCAAATCAAACCAAATAAAAAGACGAGATTTTTTTTTTTTTTTTTTTTTTTTGGTTTTTCGAGACAGGGTTTCTCTGTGGTTTTGGAGTCTGTCCTGGGACTAGCTCTTGTAGACCAGGCTGGTCTCAAACTCACAGAGATCCACCTGCCTCTGCCTCCCAAGTGCTGGGATTAAAGGCGTGCGCCACCACCGCCCGGCCCAAAAAGACGAGATTTAGTAAACATCAAAGCAGTGCAGTCTCAGGTGACTCTTAGAAAGACAGGAGAGGAATCACATGGCAGATCTGGTGACCAGATCTTAAATTCCCTGTAGGTGTGATCTTGATCAGGTCTTGGGGAAGAAACTGACCTTTAGTGGTGGATTTCTGAGGTGCGGGGTTTGGAATGGGAGGAATGAAATTGGAGTGCAGATTCCTAACAGGCATTTCTTCCCAGATCATGCTGCCACATGACAGGTGAGTAATGGGGACAGTTCTCCCATGCTCACAACATTGGGACTGGCTCATCCATACCTCTGCCAACAGGGTCAGCACTACTGTGCTGCCTAGGTGAGGAGCAGGGCCCACTTCTGAGTGCTGCAGCTGGTAAGGAGAGTCAGCTTGCTCTCTGTCACAGGCAGCAAGGGGTGAAGATTAAAGGGGGCCTTTCCCCACCCACACAAGCACCTGACAGATAAGTAGTGGGAACAGTTCTCCCATGCCCACAATTTTGGGACTGGTTCACACCTGCACCAACAGATTTGACTCTGTTGTGCTGACCAAGTGAGTTTTAGGACCTGCTCTCCCAAGTGTTGAAACTAATGAGGGTAGGGATACCTGCCCTGCACTTAGGATCTCAAGGTCAGCTCTTTCACCTTCCTAAGGCATGGATGGGGGGCATCTCTCATCCATTTATATCACACCATATGGTGGCTGAGGGGTGGGGCTAGGTCTCCCATGCTCATGTTTGCTGTGTTGGATTGCCTGTGCTCTTATCGGTTCAGCAATTCTGTGCTTTCCCAGTGAGGTGCAGAGCCTGCTTTCCTGACTTATGAAGCTGGTAAAGGGGTCAGGGCCCTCACGCACTAGAGGTGGTAGCGGGAGTGAGGGAATGGCATCATTACTACATTGCAGACAAAGGAGGTAGTATCAGATATGCCCCTCTTGTGCTCTCAGGCTGGCTCACCAGTGCTCATGTGCTGCCCCCAGCAAGGCCCAGGATCTATTCTGAGTGCTGTATCTTACTGGTAAGGGGTTAGTTTTGGTCCCCTACCTGCTGCAGGCAAAGGAGCATACTTTTTCCCTCACCCATGCCACCACATGGCATATGAGAGGGGCATGACCTGCTCTTCCATTCTTACATCTTCATGGATAGTTCACCCTGCTCCTGTGAACAGTCAGCTCTTTGAGCTCCATTATGGTGTCCAGGTGAGGTGCAGGACCCTCTTTTCTGAGTGCTTCAGCCAGTGCAGGGCAGGACCAGTTCTCCCTTGGGTTACAGTTAGTGAAGTGCAGGGCCGACTTTAACCCTATCCTTCATGAAATCTTGAATTTACATTTTGAAAATCACCTGTGTTTATTCTCCAAACAGTTACATCAAAATGTAAATTGAGGGGGAAGTTTATTAGCATTTGGTGCCCTGACACGTGTATATATGTGTTTCTTTGTATGTACATGCCCCATATATGTAGGTACCTGTAGATCTTAGACTACGAGCAGGTGTCAGTCCTTAACCTGGGCACCAGAAATCATCTTAAAACCTCAGGGAGAGCAATTAGTGCTTTTAAGTGCTGAGCCCTCTTTCCAGACCTGCTATTTATAATTGCAACAGTAATTTGGACTAACAAAAACTGAAGTGCTAATTTTTTTATAGACTTAGTTTATTCAGTTAGCTTAATCAGATTATATTTTTTCTTCAAACATCTTATCTCTTCAGTGTCATTTAATTTCAATATGAAGTACTTCTTGTATCACTTAGAGGTCTTGTATACTTTTATTTTGGAGTTTGTAAATTTCTCCATTATTGAAGAATAGTTTTCACTATACACAGAGTTGTTTTTAATATTTACTTTTGTCATTTTTAAATTTTTTGGTGTATATACATAAATTTTTTTTTTTGTATGCGTGTTTGTGTGTGTGATTCTACATGTGAGTTCAGGTGCTTAGGGAGGCCAGATGAATGCATTTCAGGCTTCAACTTCACAACTTAATTCAATGGCCTCACTTGGCCTTCAATGCAGGGACAGTTGTCACATATGCCTGGCCACATCATCTTTGTTTTCCATAGAGGGAAAAGTCACAATCACTTTTTTCTGCCCTTAACTCTAATGTCAGAACCACATGGACAAAGCTCTTGTGCTTGCTGGGACTGGAACATGGCCTTTTTGTTCATTAACTTTATGTTTTCCTCACTGCTTAAGATTTTTTTTTTTTATTCTTTCTTATTGGAAGTTTAGCTTGGTGGCATATTGCCCTGAGGTCACCACTCCCATCATTCCATTCAGCACCAGGTTTTTCTTTGGGTAGGGGCAGGGAGCACTGTTCCTGGTGCTCCTTTTCAAACTACATTTTGTGTTTTCCCTTTCTCACCTTGCTCCTTTTCATTATAGGGCTACAGAAGTGTGGCCATTGCAAACCAAGCCATACTAGGCTGTCTTGAAGTTTCTTCTATTAAAGCCATTAATCAACAACTGTTCATTTTCGTGTCGGGCAGGTTTTTTTTTTCTTTTTTTCTTTTTCTTTTTTTGACAAGGTCAGAAAGCAGCTGCATTCTTTGCCAAAAGATAACGAAAATGGTCTCTTGGCCAGTTGCTAATATTTTCACACCCTCAAAAACTCCTTGAGCCATATCCCCAGTTCAAATCATCCTCAACTGTCTTCTATGCTTCTACTAGGATGACCTATTAAGCTATATGAAAAGTGTTCAACTGTTTACTAATCAGAAATCCCCAAATCCTCGTTCTGCCAAAAAACATCATTTTTAGAATACTTTTTAATTGATAATTTCAGTTGGGGGCCAGAGAAATGGTTTACTGGTGAAGAGCAGGGCCTGCTCATTCAGAAGGCTCCTTAACATCCTTAACGTCCAGATAGCTGCTCTTTGTAAATTCAGTTGCAGGGGTTCTGCCACTATCTTGTTGCTTTTGGGCACTGCATGTGTTTGGTATGTATGTATGTATGTATGTATGTATGTATGTATGGTACATGTGTTTAGAAGAAACACATATACATAAAGGCAAATAGATACTTTAAATTTTTTTAAAATTCTTTTACCTTCATTATTTGGATTAATCTAATTGGTTTTCTGACTTGTCTTAAAATATAATATAGTTTTATTTATTAATGCTTTTAGGATATATATTATTGTTTTCCTTTTGGTCATTTTTCTTTTTTATTGCAAGTTTTACTTGCACAGTAATAATTGGTAGGGATATTTTTTATTTCTCAATTTTTATTTTATTTATTATTATTTACTTATTCATTCATCAGATATTTCAAGTATATTCCCTTCCTTAACTGATATTTGTAGCATCCTCAACAGCCATCAATTTGTTAGTACACTGTTACTATTACTGGTAAAATTTCATTGACATATCACTATATCTTGGTGCCCACAGTTTACATTAGAATTTATTCCTGTTGTGGGATATTTTTGTAAGTTTAATCAAACGAATGCACCCTTAATGCTACATTGACAAATGGGTTCATGTCCTAAGTCTTTTTGCCACTCACTCTTCTTTTCTCCAACTTTTGACAGAGTTGTATTTTAGAGACAGATCATCACAGATGTGGAATTAGAGTATATAGACTTTTTTTTTCATTTTTTTTTTATTCTTTTTTAATTAAAATTTCCAACTGCTCCCCGTTTCCCATTTCCCTCCCATCCTCCCACACATTGCCCCCTCCCCCCACTCCCCTCCCCCATCCCCACTCCTCTTCTCCTCCCCCCAGTCCATTCCCCCTCCCTCTCGATACTGAAGAGCAGTCCAAATTCCCTGCCCTACAGGAAGACCAAGGTCCTCCCACTTCCATCCAGGCCCAGGAAGGTGAGCATCCAAACAGGCTAAGCTCCCACAAAGCCAGTTCATGTATTAGGATCGAAACCTAGTGCCATTGTCCTTGGCTTCTCATCAGCCTTCATTGTCCGCCATGTTCAGAGAGTCCAGTTTCAACCCATGGTTATTCAGTCCCAGTCCAGCTGGCCTTGAAGAGCTCCCAATAGATCAGTTCCACTGTCACAGTGGGTGGGTGCACGCCTCGTGGTCCTGATTTCCTTGCTCATGTTCTCCCTCCTTCTGCTCCTCATTTGGACCTTAAGAGCTCAGACCGTTGCTCCAATTTGGGACTCTGTCTCTCTCTCGATCTATCGCCAGTTGAAAGTTCCTGTGCCATTCTCCTTGGCCTCTCGTCAGCTCTCATTGTCCGCCACATTCCGAGAGTCCGGTTTTATCCCATGTTTTTTCAGTAGCAGTCCAGCTGACCTTGGTGAGCTCCCAATAGATCGGCCCCACTGTCTCAGTGGTTGGGTGCACCCCTCATGGTCCTGACTTCCTTGTTCATGTTCTCTCTCCTTCTGCTCCTCATTATAACCTTGGGAGCTCAGTCCGGTGCTCCAGTGTGGGTCTCTGGCTCTATCTCCATCCATTGCTAGATGAAGGTTCTATGGCGATATGCAAGATATTCATCAGTATGATTATAGGATAGGTTCATTTCGGGTTCCCTATCCTCAGGTGCCCCAATGAACTAACTGGGGACATTGCCCTGGGCATCTGGTAGCCATTCCAAGTTCAAGTCTCTTGCCACCCCTTAGGTGGCTCCCTTACCTAAGGTATGAGTTTCCCTGCTCCCCTATCCAACCTTCCTTTATCCCCAATCACCCCGATTCCCCCAGTTCCCCTCATCCTCTCCTTCACACTTTTCTCTCCCCATCACCCCTCATCCCCATCCCACCCCACCCCCAAGATTCCAATTTTTTGCCCATCAGTCATGTCTATTTCCCATAGCTGGGAATATCTATATGATTTTCCTTGGGTTTACCCTCTTGTTTAGCTTCTTTAGGATCACAAATTATAGACTCAGTGGCCCCTATCCATGGCTAGAAACCAATTATGAGTGAGTACGTCCCATGTTCTTCTTTTTGGGTCTGGGTTACCTCACTAAGGATCGTATTTTCTATTTCCATCCATTTGCATGCAAAATTTGAGAAGTCATTGTTTTTTACCGCAGAGTAGTACTCTAATGTGTATATATTCCACACTTTCTTCATCCATTCTTCCATTGAAGGGCATCTAGGTTGCTTCCAGGTTCTGGCTATTACAAATAATGCTGCTATGAACATAGTTGGACAAATGCTTTTGTCATATGATAGGGCATCTCTTGGGTATATACCCAAGAGTGGTATTGCTGGGTCCAGGGGTAGGTTGATCCCAATTTTTCTGAGAAACCGCCACACTGATTTCCAAAGTGGTTGCACAAGTTTGCAGTCCCACCAGCAATGGATGAGGGTACCCCTTTCTCCACAACCTCTCCAGCAAAGGCTATCCTTGGTGTTTTTGATTTTAGCCATTCTGACAGATGTAAGATGATATCTCAAAGTTGTTTTGATTTGCATTTCTCTGATCGCTAAGGAGGTTGAGCATGACCTTAAGTATCTTTTGGCCATTTTAACTTCTTCTGTTGAGAATTCTCTGTTCAGTTCAGTTCCCCATTTTTTAATTGGGATGATTATCCTTTTAAAGTCTAGTTTCTTGAGTTCTTTATATATTTTGGAGATCAGACCTTTGTCTGTTGCGGGGTTGGTGAAGATCTTCTCCCAGTCAGTAGGCTGCCTTTTTGTCTTAATGACAGTGTCCTTTGCTTTACAGAAGCTTCTCAGTTTCAGGAGGTCCCATTTATTCAATTTTGCCCTTAATGTCTGTGCTGCTGGGGTTATACATAGGAAGCGATCTCCAGTGCCCATATGTTGTAGGGTACTTCCCATTTTCTCTTCTATCAGGTTCAGTGTGTTCAGATTGATATTGAGGTCTTTGATCCATTTGGACTTGAGTTTTGTGCATGGTGATAGATATGGGTCTATTTTCATTCGTCTACAGGTTGACATCCAATTGTGCCAGCACCATTTGTTGAAGATGCTTTCTTTCTTCCATTGTATACTTTTAGCTCCTTTATCGAAAATCAGTTGTTCATAGGTTTGTGGGTTAAAATCCGGGTCTTCTATACGATTCCATTGGTCGACTTCTCTCTTTTTATGCCAGTACCACGCTGTTTTCATTACTGTAGCTCTGTAATAGAGTTTGAAGTCAGGGATGGTAATGCCTCCAGAAATTCCTTTATTGTATAAGATTGTTTTGGCTATCCTGGGTTTTTTGTTTCTCCATATGAAGTTGATTATTGTCCTTTCAAGATCTGTGAAGAATTTTGATGGGATTTTATTGGGGATTGCATTGAATCTATAAATTGCCCTTGGTAGAATTGCCATTTTTACTATGTTGATTCTCCCAATCCAAGAGCAAGGGAGATCCTTCCATTTTCTGGTATCCTCTTCAATTTCTTTCTTCAATGTCTTAAAGTTTTTGTCAAATAGATCTTTCACTTCCTTGGTTAGAGTTACCCCAAGATATTTTATGCTGTTTGTGGCTATCGTGAAAGGTGATGATTCTCTTATCTCTCTCTCTGCTTCCAGATCCTTTGTGTATAAGAGGGCGACTGATTTTTTGGAGTTGATCTTGTATCCTGCCACATTACTAAAGGCGTTTATCAGCTGTAGGAGTTCTTTGGAGGAGTTTTTGGGGTCGCTCATGTACACTATCATATCATCTGCAAATAATGCAAGTTTAACTTCTTCCTTTCCAATTTGAATCCCTTTTATCCCCTTATGATGTCTTATTGCTATTGCTAAAACTTCGAGAACTATATTGAAGAGGTATGGAGAGAGTGGAGAGCCTTGGCGTGTTCCTGATTTTAGTGGGATGGCTTTAAGTTTCTCTCCATTTAATTTGATATTAGCTGTCGGCTTGCTGTATATAGCTTTAATTATATTTAGGTATGACCCTTGTATCCCTAATCTCTCCAAGACTTTTATCATAAAGGGATGTTGAATTTTGTCAAATGCTTTTTCAGCATCTAATGAAACGATCATATGGTTTTTTTCTTTCAGTTTATTTATATGATGGATTACATTGATAGATTTGCGTATGTTAAACCAGCCCTGCATCTCTGGTATGAAGCCTACTTGATCATAATGGATAATTTTTCTAATGTGTTCTTGGATTCGGTTTGCCAGAATTTTGTTGAGGATTTTTGCGTCGATGTTCATGAGTGAGATTGGCCTGTAATTCTCTTTCTTGGTTGGGTCTTTGTGTGGTTTTGGTATCAGAGTTACTGTAGCTTCATAAAAGGAATTTGGCAATGACTCTTCTGTTTCTATATTGTGAAATACATTAAGGAGAATAGGTATTAGGTCTTCTTGGAAGTTCTGGTAGAATTCCACATAAACCATCTTGTCCTGGACTTTTTTTGGAAGGGAGGTTTTTGATAACAGCTTTTAATTCTTCACGACTAACAGGTCTATTTAGGTTGTTCACCTGGTCCTGGTTTAACTTTGGTAAATGGTATTTATCTAAAAAAGCGTCCATTTCTTTTACATTTTCCAGTTTTGTGGCATACAGGCTTTTGTAGTAAGATCTAATGATTCTCTGAATTTCCTCTTTGTCTGTGGTTATGTCTCCCTTTTCATTTCTGATCTTATTAATTTGCAAATTCTCTCTCTGCCGTTTGATTAGTTTGGATAGGGGTTTATCAATCTTGTTGATTTTCTCCAGGAACCAGCTTTTTGATTCATTGATTCTTTCAATTGTTTTCTGTGTTTCTATTTTGTTGATTTCAGCCCTCAGTTTGATTATTTCCAGTCTTCTACCCCTTCTAGGTGAGTCTGCTTCTTTTTTTTCTAGAGCTTTCAGGTGGGCTGTTAAGTCTCCAATGTGTGCTTTCTCTGTTTTCTTTAAGTGGGAAGTTAGTGCTATGAACTTTCCTCTCAGAACTGCTTTCATAGTGTCCCATAGGTTTGAGTATGTTGTTTCTTTATTTTCATTGTCTTCAAGGAAGAGTTTAATTTCTTTCTTTATTTCTTCCTTAATCCAGGTATGGTTCAGTAGTTGACTATTCAGTTTCCATGAGTTTGTAGGCTTTCTGGGGGTAGCATTGTTGCTGATGGTGATCTGATAAGATACAGGTGGTTATTAATATTTTTTTGTAACTGTGGATGTTTGCTTTGTTACCGAGTATGTGGTCGATTTTTGAGAAGGTTCCATGAGCTGCAGAGAAGAAGGTATATTGTTTCCTATTTGGGTGGAATATTCTATAGATGTCTGTTAAGTCCATTTGATTCATTACCTCCATTAATTCTCTTATTTCTCTGTTAGGTTTCTGTCTACTTGACCTGTCCATTGGTGAGAGAGGAGTATTAAAGTCTCCACTATCAATGTGTGCGGTTTGATGGCTGCCTTGAGTTTTAACAATGTTTCTTTTACGTACCTGGGTGCTTTTATATTAGGGGCATAGATATTCAGGATTGAGATTTCATCCTGATGAATTGTTCCTGTTATGAGTAGAAAATGTCCCTCTCCATCTCTCCTGATTGATTTAAGTTTGAAGTCAACTTTGTTAGAAATTAGTATGGCCACCCCTGTTTGTTTCTTAGGTCCATTTACTTGATAAGCCTTATCCCAACCCTTTACTCTGAGTAGGTGCCTGTCTTTGTGGTTGAGGTGTGTTTCTTGTAAACAGCAGAATGTTGGATCCTGTTTTTGTATCCAATCTCTTAGTCTGTGCCTTTTTATAGGAGAGTTGAGTCCATTGACATTAAGTGATATTAATGACCAGTGGTTGTTAACTCCGGTCATTTTTTAAGTTGTAAATTTTGTGTGTTCCCCTTCTTTGTGTTGCGCTGGTGAAGGGTCTCTAGTTGTCTGAGATATTGTGGTCATTGTTGGACTCCTTGATTAGTGATTTTCCTTCTATTACTTTCTGTAAGGCTGGATTTGTGGCTACATATTGTTTAAATTTGCTTTTATCCTGGAAAATTTTGTTTTCTCCATTTATAGTGAACGAAAGCTTGGCTGGGTATAGTAGTCTGGGCTTGCATCCATGGTCTCTTAGTTTCTGCAGTACATCTATCCAGGACCTTCTGGCTTTCATGGTTTCCATAGAGAAGTCAGGTGTAAGTCTGATCGGTTTACCTTTATAAGTAACTTGGCCTTTTTCCTTTGCTGCTCTTAGTATTCTTTCTTTATTCTGTATGCTTTGTGTTTTGATTATTATATGGCGAGAGGATGTTTTTTTTGATCCAGCCTATTCGGTGTTCTGTATGCTTCTTGAACCTTCATAGGTATATCTTTCTTTAGGTTGGGAAAGTTTTCTTCTATAATTTTATTAAATATATTTTCTGGACCGTTGAGCTGCGCTTCTTCTCCTTCTTCTATTCCTATTATTCTTAGGTTTGGTCGTTTTATTGTGTCCCATATTTCCTGAATGTTTTGTGATGAGAATTTGTTGGCCTTGCTGTTTTCTTTGATCAGCGTGTTTATTTTCTCTATGTTATCTTCAGAATCTGAGATTCTTTCTTCTATCTCTTGTATTCTGTTGGTTATGCTTGCTTCTGTAGTCTCTCTTCATTTACCTAGATTTTTCCTGTCCAGTTGGCCTTCTGTTTGTGTTTTCTTCTTTGCCTCCATTTCAGTTTTTAAGTCTTGAACTGTTTCCATTATCTGTTTGATTGTTTTTCCTTGGTTTCCTAGGGTATCATTCACTGATTTACTCAATTCTTCAAACTCTCTGTTATACTTCTCATCCATTTCTATAAGGGCATTTTTTACATGTTGTTTAAGGGCGTCAATCACTTTCATAAAGTCAATTTTATCTACTTCTTCATGATTAAGGTGTTCATGCCCACCTGTTGGGAGGTCGCTGGGTTCTGGTGGTTTCATATAGTTTTTCAGATTGTTAGGTGAATTCTTGTATTGGCGCCTGCCCATCTCTTTCTCCGAATGCTCCCCTCTGGATCTTCTTTTACCGGATCAGGTCTCCTTGCCTACTGATGTACCTTCCCAGTGATGGCTCTCTGCAGTGCTAGCTCTCCTGGTGTTCTAGTGATGTCTCTCCTTGCTTGTTGCAGGCAGGCCAGTGAAACAAAGGAAGTCTCGCCTGCCTACTTGCCCTGAGGATTTGCCCCCAGCGCCAGACAGACTGAGCTGGATGGTGATATGTGCCCAAAGAGGAAAGGGGACAGAGGGAAGAAGGGTTCTGGATGCAAGCTGGGTGGGACAAGAAGAGAGAGGCAGTATGGGGGAGTAGAGCCCCTGCAGGGAGCCCGGGGAGTATAGGGAGGGGGATGAGGAACTTCAGAGTTCCCTGTCCAGGGCTGCTTCCGCCGCCGCTGGTCACAAACTCACCGCACTGCTGTCTCTCCTGGTGCCGAGATCAGATCTCCGTGCAGGTTGGGTAGTTCGTAAACAAAGCGCCTACCTTGGTTGGTGCAGGCGGGCCAGTGAGACAAAGGAGGTCTCGCCTGCCTACTTGCCCTGAGGATTTGCCCCCAGCGCCAGACAGACTGAGCTGGATGGTGATATGTGCCCAAAGAGGAAAGGGGACAGAGGGAAGAAGGGTTCTGGATGCAAGCTGGGTGGGGCAAGAAGAGAGAGGCAGTATGGGGGGGGGTAGAGCCCCTGCAGGGAGCCCGGGGCTCTACCTGCATTTACTTGAAGAAGTGGACAGGAAGTCTTTTTTATTTTTTTAAAGATAAAAGATGTAACAGTTCTTAGGTGTTGGAAAAAAATGCTGTTCAGTGTTCAGTTCTCATATGTGATTTAAAATCTCATATGAGAAAACACATGGAGAAAGCTTATGTATTTACAGTCATAAAAGTACTATCTACATATCATTTCATATAATACTTCTAAAAATGTAAAGAAAGAATTAGTGTTATTTGTAATAAAGATATAGACATAAAAAGGAACTTTGCTCTGGATGCCTTTATAGCTGCCCAAAGCCTGCATATAGTCTACTAGCAAAATAATCATTATTTTTATATTTATATATTTTATTTTTATATATTATATTTATATTTACTTTGTCAGTTGGTCAGTTATTAATTATTTGTGCCCATCCTAGAACCTACTCTGTATTCCTGGCTTGCCTTGTACCCACTGAGATCTGCCTGCCTCTGCTTGGTATCAAAGGCATGTGCTAAATATACCCAGTCTCAAAAAAACAAAGAAAAAAGAGAGAAAGAAAGAAAGTTTTCTATTGACGTAAAAATTGTATCTGTGAGAAATATATTATCAGTAAAAATACCCTAATTTTTTCATCCTCCATAATATTTTTCTAGAGTGTTTTTAGAACATATATTTAAAATTTGTATTAATATTTATGCTATATTGTTGTTTTTCCAGACATTGTTCGCAACGGTAACACTTTTTATTGCTAATAATTTTTTGTCTTTTAAACTGCTTACAGACAAAAATTGTCATATAATATAATCTAGACATGAATTAAAGTATACGATGAGATATGTATTGATTATATGCAAACACTTATTTTATAGGAGAGACTTGTAGCTTTTAAAATCTGTAGATTTATTAATTTATTTGCTTATTTATGTATTTATTTATTGAGTTTTCAAGACAGGGTTTCTCTGTAGCTTTGGAGCCTGTCCTGAAACAAGCTCTGTAAACCAGGCTGGCCTCGAACTCATAGGGATCCTCCTACCTCTTTCTTTTGAGTGTTGGGCTTAATGGCATGCACCACCACTGCCTGGCTAAGATCTGTAGATTTTTATATCTCTATGGTTTATGGAAGAAGTTTTGTAGCTATTAAAAGATGAGTGTATGTTGTTCTAATTTTAAACATTTTCTGTTTTATTTTTAGTGTATAAAATGTTATAGCCATTTATTTACTTTTAAAAGAGGAATATTAATACTAAAAATTAAGTATTTTTCTTTTTTTTCTAAATACCTGTTTTCCTTTCTGTTTCTTAGCAGAAATACCATTTTGCAAAAGAAGCCTATGAACAGCTTTTACAAATTGAAAGCCTTCCATCTCAAGTAAAAGCAACTATATTGCAACAGTTAGGTACATAGAAACTTAACTTCTGTCATACATTATATCAATTTATAAAGTTTTAATAACAAAATATCTCTTTGCTGATCATTTTCCTTCAGATATTTGTGTTGTAGGATTAAATATAATGTCATGAATATTTTCTTAATATTTCTTTTATGAATACTTTGCCTCTTTTGATCTAGTAGACTTTTATTTTTTGTTGAGCTCCTTGCATATCGTCATGCTTTTAAATACAACTCTTTACTGATCCCTCTTCCCTCCTTTCATTTCTTTCTGTTTTTCAAGACAAGGTTTCTCTGTATAGCCCTGACTGTCCTGGAACTAGCTCTGTAGACCAATCTGGTCATCAATTCATAAATCTACCTTTCTCTGCCTCCCGGCACTAGGACACTAGCTAATAATGTATCTCTTTCTTTTAAAGTCTTACTAGTGTCTCCCAATAATGAATGAGGGGATGACAGGACTTGAATACTTCCCATGCTTGTTTTTTGTTTTTTTAATAATGGTGTTGATGAAGTGACAGTTTCTATACAACTATAATTTTAAATTGTTTACTTAGTTTTAATATAATTGTTCAAAAGTTATAGGATATCTAATTCTATAATTTCTTCAAGAATTTTTATGGTTTTAAAATACAGACAGAAGAATCTCTTTGAAAATAATATGAAACAATATCTGTTTCTTTTGTAAATATTGTATATTTTATAGTAATTTAGTAAAGCTTGTTATCTCGTTTGTATTACATTTTGTATTGTGGATAAAGTTTTTCTATTTGGCCCGAACAGGTGTTCAAAAGTTTTTGTTGACCTACTAGTGGCATGAATATTTTTTATGTCATCATTGATCTGTTCTTTCAAAACACATACAGTTTGTTTTTTTGAGTTATGTTTTGATGAAAGTTACCGATAGGTTTAGTCAAAACAAATAGTTGTTTTACTTGAATATTTGGCATACCTCAATCCATTATTTATTTTGCTATAATAACTAGTAGTCTTAAGCAATTGTGTCCCTGGCAATAATTGTAATTTGTAAATTATAGGTTGGATGCACCATAATATGGATCTAGTAGGAGACAAGGTCACCAAGGAAAGGTATGCTATTCAGTATCTCCAAAAGTCATTGGAGGAAGATCCTAATTCTGGCCAATCTTGGTATTTCCTTGGAAGGTAAGGCCAGATATTTGGACTCTCTATAGTTGGTTTACATTGTAAAACACTTGCATATTATTTATCCTTAATGATTTTAACTTTAATTATAATAACTACTAGGAGTTGAGATGATAGTACCGAAATTCTTTTCTTTGAGACATTTTAATTTGTTCATTTTATTTTTTTCATATTATTTTCATATTATCATATTCTGTTGGGTTATTTGCTAGTTTTTAATTTATTTTTAAATTGTGTTTCTTATGAATTCCAGAAATTTGCATATAGTTTTGAAACAAAAGTTTATGTCTTTTTTAATTTGGTGTGGTGATTTTTTTCCCCATAATAATCAGGAAAAACATTAATTACAGTTCAAAATTAGTATACTACTTGGAGTATTTATAAAAATATTAAGACTGGCAAGATGGCTCAGAGGGTAAAAGAACTTGTTGTCCAGCCTGAGATCTTGTTCAGTCCTTGGGGCCCTTATGGTGGAGAGAAACAGAGAATAATAGATCATGAACAATATCTTCTAACTTTCAAACATAATGCATGGCATATAATTATCCAGTTTTATACCTAAACATGCTACATAAATAAATGTAAAAATGGGAAAAAATGAAAGATTGTTTTAGAATATGGAAAGAATGTAGAAAATAGTTTTGACTCTTTAGTTAGTTTTAAAATTAAAGTAAATATCTTTATTAAACATTGATAAAAATTAAATTTTCTGAATAGTTTCAATAGACTGTTTTTGTTTTGGAGACAGAGTTGAACTGTGTAGTCCTGGGTGGCCTACATAGTTATATAGGTTGGGCTGGCCTTGACCTCTCAGCAATTTGCCTGCCTGTAGCTCTGGAATTTTGGAATTAAAGTTGTGAATTGCCATGTCAAGTTTCCTTATTATATGTATATATGTGTACATTTTTCTTTAAGCATTTTACAATATCATATTTCTCTGTCCCTTTCCTCCCTCCATCATATTCAGCATTCCTTTTTTCCAATCTCTCCCACTGAAGTTCTCCATTACCCTCTGAAATTATTGCCTTCTATTTATTTATTATTACATGTATTTATATAATTATATATTTATATACTTAAGTGTATAAATTAAAACCTCTGCATCCATTTTTATTGTACATACTTTTAGAGCTGACCTCGTATTGTTAGAGTCATGTCCTTAGGAAAGGCTTCTTCTCCCACTCTCAGTAATAATTTGTTGCCTGTATTTCTTTGTCTAGGGGTGGGGTGTTGTGAGATTTTCTTGTCTGCCTTTCATCTTACTATGTCTAATGATATTACTATTGCCTACATCTTGTTTAGATGAGAGCTTTGCTCTCATTTTTAGAAGACACATTCGTAGAAACCAAATTTTATGCTGTGTTGCTTTATAGTCTTTCCATCTCCTTTTCTGCAGTGTTCCTGAACCCTGTGCATATGAGTTGTTTTGAAGATATATCTTTGGGTCTGAGCACCTCACAATCTTTTGACTTTTTTGTCTCCATTTGCAATAATAAAGAGAAACTTGGTTCATTAGCAGTAAGAGTTATACTTATTTACCATATCTCTAAATTTTATAATGTAGTTAGTAATTATGCTACTTAGTAAATAATTTATGATTCATGACCTCACTAGCCGTGAGCATGATTTCCCACCTGTATAATGTGTCCTTATATCCAATTAGATAGCTGTTGGCTACCACCAAGATACAACTATCATTATTGTATCTTTAGGGATCTCTTGCTATTCGGGATAATATTGTGCTTGTATTGCATTTTAGTGGGAAAATTAGACTGAGAACTAAGCATTTCTGGCTTTGTTATTGACAGTTAAATTGTTTAGGTGTTAAGTTTACTTTAAGTAAGGTGATTAGGTTTGGTCTCTTGCAAACTTATATTGATTTCAATTTTTCTAGTGTATTTGAATTGTATATATGTCCCATTTATTCTGTCATCTATTTTCAATAGATTGGGTTGTACAGTCATTTTTGTGTTTCAAATGAGTGTTAGTTTTTGTTACTATATTTTCTTTAAATCAAGTAAAATATATATTATATACATGTGTATGTATATCTGTGTGTGTGTCTATATACACTAGAAAACTTATATTGGTAAATTTTTTATTCAAAATTGATTAACAAAATTTTTGGTAACAAAATTTTAATGGAACTAATAACTTAATTTTGGTACTCATTGTTTTCTATGCTTGTCCTTGGTTTATGAAATTGTGTAGTTAGTGTTTTTTAACTTTATGTAGTAATTTCTTTTAGAGAAAAGACTGACTTGTTACTTTGTGCAGATTATATCATGTAATTTTCCATAGAGGTCCCTAGACAGTTTCTACTAGAGTAAAAATATTTAATTATTGAACTTACATATCTACTCTTAGGCTTTAATCAAATGTTGTTATAAATGTGATTTATTTGAATCAAGGAGTCTTGTAAGGGAGTAAAGAATAGAATACCAGCTAGAACCACTATACATACATACATACATACATACATACATACATACATACATAGATACATACGTGTGTGTTTGTGCCAAAGTGGCCTCTGATATATGTGGATTCTAAAGGAAAAGTTAGTGTTTTATTGAATAATTAATTACACAATTCTTTATGTAAGAAATGTTGTATGTTTAGTAATTATGGAAGCTGATGAGCCTCGCAGTAGGCAGTTAGTATATAATGCTACATTAAATGTCGTACTTGGAAATTGTGGTTGAAGTTAGTGGCTAATTTTAAAACTATCTTAAACATAGACCAGGCTGATTTGTTGTTTTATTGAGACCAGGCCTCGCTTTGTAACCCTTGACTGTCTTGAAACTTATTTTGTCGACCAGGCTGGCCTGAGTCTCACACAGATCCAGCTATCTCTGCCCCCCTGTGTGCTGGGATTAAAGACATTTTCCACCACACCCTGCCAAGCGTTTTAATGTTGATAGTTTTGATGAAGAGGGTGTGTAGAATAGTTTTCTGTTAAATGTTGGAGGTTAATTCCATTTTCTTGGGATTTGGCATTAAAAATCCATTTGTTTCTATAGTAAGCTTTTATAAGTGTATCAGCTTTTTTTTTTTTTTTGCTTTGTAGAAATGAAAATCTTGTATTTAAGTAGTGCTTACTTCTCCAGGTATTTGTCTGATTGAATGGAATTTTCTTTTAAAATAATTAACTTAAATTTCTGTCATCAGATATGATCTACCTAGTTTCTCAACATTTACATTGACACTACAATAAAAAAATTTTTGCATTTCCTCACCAAATGATATGTAACCTCTTCAGATGTCTTCATCATACATTTTTATATTTGTCATTATGCAAAATATAGCTGTTTTTGTGCTTATTTGTTTTTTAATTAAGAATTTTATTTAATACAATCTTTTTTCATTTTACATAGCTATCCCCAGGCCAACTCCCTCCCCACCTCCCTTCTTACCCTTCCTCTCACTCCACCCCATATCTACTCCTCAGAAAGGGTAAGTCTTCCCACAGGGAGTCTACAAATTCTGACACTTCATTTCAAGGCAAGATTAAGTCCCTCCCCCCTGTATTAGGCTTTGCAAGGTATCCTTTCAAAGAAAATGTACCCTAAGACACCAGTTTAAGCACTAGGGATAGATCCTGATCCAACTGCTAGTGGCCCTACAGATTGTCCAAGTCGCACCACATCTAATATCCACAAAATCATAGAAGAAAATATTCCCAGCTTAGAGAAGGATATGTCTAGAAGATCCAAGAAACTTACAGAACACCAAATAGACTGGATCAGAAAAGAAAGTCACCTCACTGTACAATAATCAAAACACTAAACAAACATACAGAATAAAGAAAGAGTATTAAGAACTGCAAAGGAAAAAGGCCAAGTAACATATAAAGGCAGACCCATCAGAATTAAACCCGGCTTCTCAGTGAAAATTCTGAAAACCAGAATGTCCTTCTTAGGTATGCTGCAGACACTAAGAGATTACAGCAAAACTTTAACATATGGAGAAAACAAGATGTTCCATGACAAAACCAAATTTAAATATTACCTGTCCACAAATTCACTATGACAGAAGTACTAGAAGGTAAAGTCCAACTCAAGGAAGTTAACTGCACCCATGAAAACACAGAGAACAAGTAATCTCACTCATTACATTAACAAACCCAAAGAAGGAAACACAAACACTCACACCGAAAAATAACAGGAGTAAACAATCACTGATCATTAATGTCTTTTAATGTCAGTGGTCTCAATTCACCTATAAAAAGACACAGCCGAACAGAATGGACACAAAACAGGAACCATCCTTCTGCTGTATACAAGAATCATATCTCAACCTCAAGGACAAACATTACCGCATATTAAAGAGTTGAGAAAAGCTTTTCCATTCAAATGGACCTTAGAAGCAAGCAGGTATAGCTAACCTATCTAACAAAATAAACTTTAAAAGATGGAGAAGATCACTTCATCCTCATCACAGGAAATTCCATCAAGATAAAGTCTCAATCCTCAACTATATATCCCCTAAATACAAGAACACTGACATATGTAAAAGAAACACTACTAAAGCTGAAATTATAACCAAACCCCATACACTAATAATAGGAGGAGAGTTCAATACCCCACTCTCACCAATGCACATGTCCACTAGACAGAAACTTATGAGAGAAATGAGGACTTAAAGATGTCATGACTCAAATGGACTTAATAGGAATCTACAAAATAATTTATTCACACACAGAAGAATATACCTTCTTCTCAGCACCTCATGGAACCTTCTCTAAAATTGAACACAAACTTGGTCACAAAAGATTTCTCTTCCTCCTCAAATAAAATTGGAATAACCCTCTGTATCTTATCTAACCACTGTGGCTTAAAGTTAGAATTTAATAGCAACACTAATCACAGAAAGTTTGCAAACTCAATGTGTAATGCTTAAGTGAATCACCCCTGAGTCAAAGAAGAAATAAAGTTAGAAATTAAAGAGTTCCTAGAATTCAATGAAAATGAATGCACAGCATACCCAAACTTAAGGGTTTGTGCTTGTTTTTAGCCTTCCTTTGTTTAACTTCTGTTCATCAACTCAACTATAAAAGCTCAAATTAAACTTGGTAGTTTTTCACATCAAAATTATAATTTAGAAAACTGTCACGATTTTTTTGTTTTTGCTGCTTTTTAAAAAACTATCATTTTTCTCCTGAATTATGGTAAATTACTGCTGTCATCTAATCTTGTTGTCTAAATTCTTTTACTAGGTACTAGGATTTATTCTTATTTACTTTTTTCTGATAGATCTTATTTTCTTACTTGAAATAGATATCTCAGAGAGCATTCTTCTGTTTATCCAAGATTGTATTCATTTAAAACTTTTTGGTGCATACATTGCCAACATTCTTGAGTGTTTTATGTTGTATTTGTTTGTGTGTTCATGTGCATGCATGTGAACATGCAGTGTGCTTGTGCTTGTAGAGGTGAGAGGTTAAAATCAAGTGTCTTCTATCTCTCCATATTGTACTTTGAGTTATTGGACCCTGGAACTCAATAATTAACATTAATTCCATGGAAGGACCCACATTGTCTTGGTATGTTTCCGTTACTGAATCTCTGATTACATCCTCTTTTTCTGCGTGATTTTTGAATTTTGTTGCAGATCTGAACTTTAGTCTACATTTTTACATGGCCAAATTTTACTCTGCCAAATAAGGTATAACACCACCCTTTCTTTATAGTCTATTCAGGTACCTTGCTATGCCTCTTGCATTTTTGAAATAAATATCAGGTTGATTAAAGTATAGAAGTGTTTGACATATATGAATATAAACTTTTCATTCAGGAGCCTTGCCTGTTGTTAGTCAAGATACCAACATACTTTTGGTGTTTTGTGTCCTTCATCATTAACACTGTTTAGAATCTTTCTGTTTTCTGTCTCTTTCTTTCGTTAAAAGTAGAAAGCACTGCAAATTGATATTGATAGACTTATTTTCCTGAAGAAATAACATAAAATATAAAGAATATTTGATTGTTAAAGTTTCAAAAATTAAAATTAAATTTATTATATAACTCCTCAACAGGTGATTTTTTTTTTAATTAATCTATTGTGCAACTTCTTAAGTACAGGTTTGTATCTTTAGCCCTTAAAGTAAAACATTGAAGAAAATTAGGTTGTTTGCAGATCATTTTTTTATATCATACTTTATAATATTTATATTAGAATTCTTATATATAAAACTATATCTATATAATGTCACATATTCATTGTAGCTTGTTATCTTCCCCTGTTGGGATATGTCATTTTGAGAAACAAGATATTTATTGATGGAATTTAATTTATTTATAACCGTTTTCTTTTTTCAGGTGCTATTCAAGTATTGGGAAAGTTCAGGATGCCTTTGTATCTTATAGGCAATCCATTGATAAATCAGAAGCAAGTGCAGACACGTGGTGTTCAATAGGGTAAGCCTCTCTCCCTATCTCCTTCAAAATACAAACAAATATTATGTCATACATTTTTAAATTTATGTGCATGATTCTTTTTTGTTCATATTTTTATTTAAACAAATTGCCTTTTATTTTACATACCAATCCCTTCTCTTGCTCCTTCCTCTTCTCATTCCCTACCCACTCCTTGAAGGGGATAAGGCCTTGGCGAATTTGCGAGGTCTTTTCATACCAATTTGAGGTAGGAGCAAGAATCTCCTCTCTCACCCTCACCCCAATCAAGGCTGTTTATGAGCAGCTGGCATCAGTTTTCTTGGTGGTGTCATGGAGATAAAAACTATATAGAGTTGTGTTAAAATACCTGGCTCCTGCCAGTATCTCCTCCATGAAGTTAAACTATCAGGATGGCAATTAGTGTGATGGATCTAGCTGCCAAAGCCGTGACTTTAATCTTAGCCATATTGCTTAGTAAATTAAAAACTTCATGTGATCAGTAAAAGAGATTTATACAGTAAAGACACACTCTGACAAAAAAAATCTCTAAAAGGTTATAGTGTGGTTAAAAATATATGTAAGTTTGGGAGAAAAGAGAAAGATAGAGAAAGTCTTTAAAAAAAGAAAGAAAAACATAGGTATGTGGCACATGCCTGGAATTGGGAGGCAGAGGCAGGTGAGATCAAGGTCAGCCTAGTCTACAGAGTGAGTTTCAGTATAGATAAAGATAGAGAGAGAAATTTTGTCTCAAAAAACTAAAATTAAAAATAAAAGAAATTGAGTTAAATGAAAAAACACGTAAAGATTGAAAATACACAGAGTCTGGGTATTGTATGTTATTGTTGTTTTGAAGTGTTTGCTAAGGAAGGAGCAACAGCTTCTAAAAGACATTTGATTATAAGTGCTGCTGGATGAATCCAACCTATATGCTTTGGAAGTACCTTGAATTCAAAATTTATTTCAAAAGGTATGTTAGTTTGGTGAAGAGGTTTTGCTTTTGTTTTCTCAGGAATGATGTTTTGGATTCATTCTGGGTTAAGAAAAATCAGGTTTGCTCGTGGATGAAAAATCTGTGATAGGAATGAATGACCCAAATGATCCAACATTTCAGAGCACCTCTGTTCTAGTTTCCTCTGAGGACTACATCTAAATAGTCTCAAGACTGCCGGCTGAGATGATACGCCTCAAAGAATACTCTAATCAGGACTTGACCATAATGCTAAATTTTCTTTGGACCGTAAGATTATCAGCACCCCTAATTAGAAGGAAGTAGCCTAGAAAAACTACTCCCAAATTCCTGATAAATGGATCTTTGGTGGCAGAACCTCTTAAAAGAACTACAAGGTTTTTATTTTTATTTTTATTTTTTTTTTTTTTTACCACAAATGCTGAGTCAGGAAGCCTCTCTTAAAGGGGCTATGTCTTGCCTCTAGAAAACAGAGCTCATATGAGAGCATGCTTCTACCTAGAAGTCACGCTTAACTCTGTTCTTTTATGTCTAGAGTCCTTTCGCAGCTTTCTCATGTTTTATGTGGATGAAGTTGAACCACATTGTTGCCATTTGTAGCTGGAAGTTTCTGTCCTGTCTGGTCCTGCAGCTGTTCACCCCCCCCCCAAAAAAAAAAACACATAGAGGCATTTATTAAGTATAAACTAATTGGCTTTTTTAGCTTAGGCTTATTATTAACTAGTTGTTACAACTTAAATTAGTCCTAAGTTAATTACAAATTAAATTCTTGTCTATGTTTAGCTACTTGACCTGGTACCTTTTATTAGTGCAGCATTCTCATCTTGCTTCTTCTGTGTCTGACTGTTGACTGCAGTCTGAGCCTTTCCTCTTCCCAGAATTCTCCTCATCTGCTTGTTCTGCTTGTACTTCCTTCCTGACCTCTGGCAAGCCAATACAAGTGACAAATCTTTACAGGGTACAAGATTGTTATTTCACAGCAGTTATTCTTTGATTTATGTCTAATATCCACTTAGTGAGTATATACATGTTTGTCTTTCTTTTTGGTGACAACACAGGATATTTTTGTGGTGGGGGGGGTATCAATCTTTTTTACTGTTACATTGTGTAAATGTGCTACTTTTTTTTTTTTTTTTAATCTATTCTATGGTTGAAGGGCATCTAGGTTGTTTCTAGGTTCTGGCTGCTATGAATACTGCTGCTATGAACTTGCAAATGTCCTTGTGGTATGATTGGAGGCACAGGATTCTTGAAAGACACGGTGCAGTAATATAAAATTAAAGTACTCAATTTTTCTTTATTTTTAGAAATATTTTATTTTATGTGTATGTTATAATTTGCCTTCATGTATATTTAGGCACTACAGGCATGCTCTCAGAAACTAAAAGATGTTAGTTTATGGAAATGGAGCTACAGATTGTTGTGAACTACCATTTGGCTGCTGGGTATCAAACCCAGGTCTTCTTCAGTAACAACCATTCCTTCTTTTTCTCTTTTGTTTTCATTTTTTTTTTAAAGAAAACAATCCAGTTCCTACTATTCCTGCCTTCCCCCCATGCCCTTTACCTTTCTTCCCACCCAACCCCCATCCACTTCCCTGCAACGCACATTGCTCGCAGGAACTTCCAAGGCCCTTCCCACTGTATCCAGGCAGGACAAGGTATCCATTCACTCAGCCTAGCACCCCTCTCTCCAGTGCTTTTTTTTTCAACCCCTGATTTTATCAACTTACTGTGTGTGTGTGTGTGTGTGTGTGTGCGTGCGTGTGCCTGTGTGCTTGCTTGTGTGTGCCTTTCTGCCTTCCTAAATGTATGTATGTATACCGTATGATTGCAGGTACCTGTGGAGGCTAGAAGACAATGTTGGATCCCATAGGATTGGAATTACAGAGTGTTCTGTCTGAGATGTTGTGTATGTACTTTCAACCAAATCCTGATTTGCTGCAAGAGTAGAAATTGCTCAGCCATTGAGCCATCTCTGAAGACCCTAATTAGTCTGTTTAAAACAAACCAACCAATCATTATTTTTCTTTCTAGTGTGCTCTATCAACAGCAAAATCAGCCTATGGATGCCTTACAGGCTTATATATGTGCTGTACAGTTGGATCATGGACATGCAGCAGCCTGGATGGACTTAGGCATTCTTTATGAGTCCTGCAACCAACCTCAGGATGCAATTAAATGCTACTTAAATGCAACTAGGAGCAAAAGCTGTAGTCATACATCTGCACTTACATCAAGAATTATGTTTTTACAGGTAACTTTTTAAAATAGAGTATTATAAAAGAGCAAATTTCCTAATACAATAACTGACAGATAAATGGTTGAAAAATGGTTTAAAAAATGTTTATATTTTTAGTTAACATTTATTTTATGTTGGTGTGCTGTGTGTTGTTACTTGTGTGCCACTGGAGTAATTTGAAGATTAGAGGACAATCTATGGGAGTCAATTTAATTCTTCCAGTATGAGGCATTACAACAGCTCTTTTGGTATTTATTTGTTCTATACTTTGTAGTATTTTATACTGTTTATTTTTAATTCTAATGAGATAGGTAGTATTTAATACATGTTCTGTTGCACATACATATTGTGATGCCTATTAATTTACATACTGTACATTTAATAGGCCTTTTTTCAATATGGTATCTTTATTCTTAAGTTTTCATAAACATAGGAAAATATGTGAACCCTTATTTTCACTTTTGATTGAAAATTAATGGAAGAATAAGAAATCAGAAAGTTGGAAGACGGCTCTGTTCTTATGCTCCTGAATATATATTAGTTACCTTCTTTCTGCTTAAATATTTATCTAAAACTTCCAATTTAGAATTATATTTCTGTAAGAATTAAATACCTATAACACTGAGGAAGATTTGCTGGACTTTATCTTACTTAAATAGGATTGTGTTAAATTTGCTTTTTATATAATTTTTCCTAGGCTCAGTTGTGTAATCTTCCACAAGGTAATCTACAGAATAAAACTAAATTACTTCCTAGTATTGAGGAGGCATGGAGCCTACCAATCCCTGCAGAGCTTACCTCCAGGCAGGGTGCCATGAACACAGCACACCAGGTGAGAAGTTATCTTCTGTAGGTGCCTAGCTTTTAACCATTTTTCATTTTTATAATAATCAAAAACTTATTTTACTGAATAGTTTATTAGAGTCTTTAAGATGTGAAGTCCTTTAAATTAAAATATTTAATTGTGAAGGAATTTTAGATCAAAATGGGACTCCCTTTGATTTGTGAATTTATTTGGGGTTAACATTTTAAAACTTTTATGTATGTTCATGTTTGGAAGAGATAGCTGTTGGAAAGAGGTTTCTCGAAACTTTTTTTTTTTTTGTTTTGTTTTATGAGACAGGGTTTCTCTGTAGCTTTGGAGCCTTTCCTGGAACTCACTCTGTAGACCAGGCTGGTCTTGAACTCACAGAGATACACTTTCCTCTGCTTCTGAGTGCTGGAATTAAAGATGTGTGTCAATTTCCTGGCTTTGAAACAGTTTTTTAGAGGAGCTAATATTTGTACCATGATAATTATAAATGAATATAATCATATTCTTACCTTAAATTCTGGGATTTTTTTTTAAACTTAAAAAACTGATGATTCAAATATTGGACCTGTATTAGACTCTAGTCAGATACCATTTTCACAGCAATACTTGTTACACCCAGATAAAAATGACTTGCTCACTTCTTCCAAAACCAAACCAAACCAAAACAAAACAAACAAACAAACAAACAAAAAACAACAAAACAACACTTCCACTTAAGGTGCAACAGATACAAGTTCGTCCCAGAAACTAAAGCAGTGCATTTGTTTCTGATAATCCTTGCATTGGATTATATGCAGAAGAATGAGATAAACTTATGTTCATTAATACTTTTTAAGATTTTACTGCTTTTACTTATTATCAATTTATTATTATTATTGCTATTACTGTTACTATTACTACTACTACCCTTTTAAAAATATTTTTATTATCTCTGTTCATTGACATTAAAATAAATTGATTGTTTACATATAGTGGACAGTTTTAATATTTTTAAACATAACTAAGATACTAACCTTCTAAAAATTAATAGGTTTGGAAAAGTTTAGTATTTAAATTGTTTTGTAGTATTTAAAAACAATATCCCATATATTTGTAAATATTTTGATTAATAGTCAATGTTGTCTCATTAGACATAATTGTGTATGGATTTAAGTCAGTTAATTAAAAAAATTTATGGGGTGCTTTTCCCATATATTAATTACTTATTGTTGTGATAAAATACAACTTATATGGGGAAGAAAAGAAAGAGAGGAGAAGGACAGGAAAGAGAGAAAGAGTGTGTTTATACATGTGAGGTAGGAGGACAGGCTTACTATTTTAAGTAGGTAAGAGACTATTATGGCAGGGAGGCATGATGGCAAGCCTCAGGTTGAAGCATAATGCTGAGAACTCACATCCTTAGCAATCCAGAAGCAGAGAAAGTATACAAATGGCATGAGAATTTGACATCTAAAATTTTTACTCATGACCTATAGCAATACCATATGCCTTGATCTTTCTAAACAGTGTCATCAATTGAGAACCACATGTTTAAATGTCTGAGACTGAGGGGGATGTGTCATTCAAATTTGAATTATGTCTATTCGCCATGTGCATGCTTAGTACCTGACGAACCCATAATCGGGCAGGGTGGGGCAGGGGAAAGATCCCCTGGCACTGGAATTCGGAGTAGTGCATTACCTTATTCGTATTGAGACTCAAACCTGGGTACTCTGGAAGAATAGCTGTGCCTCTTAACCAGTGAGCCACCTCTAGCCCTCATGCTCAATTTTATTATGTGGTAGTTATCACAAATTGAGGCATTTTAATGAATTGGTTAACTTGAAGAATTTGATATTAATGTTTTGAGATAGAAATTAGAAGACTTGTATAACATGATTTTTAAAAAAGATTATTTTTACTTATATGTACTTAAGATTTTTCTGTGTACCACCAGCATGCTTGGTTTCTTTGGAGGCCAAAAGACGACATTGGTTCCTCTGGAACTGGAGTTAGAGATAGTTGCGAGGTATCACATGGGTACTTGGAATTGGACCATGCTCTTAACCCCTGAGCCATTTCTTCATCCCTAAATTCCTAATAATTACATAATACCTATTATTCAACTGCTTTTCTTGACAAGAATGGGAAGTTTTCTGTAAAACCTTCCATTTTCAGTTTTATTTTAAAAGACCTACGTGTGTGTGTGTGTGTGTGTGTGTGTGTGTGTGTGTGTGTGAATGTACAGGATAACCATGTGCCTATAGGTGGAATTAAGGTAAACTTTCTAACCTGGGTGTTGGGAACTGAGCTCAAGTTGTCTGAAAAATTGCAATGCTCTTAGCTCCTCAGTTATGACTCCAGTCACTATAATGTTTTGCTTTATTTTCTGAGACAAGAGTTTTTATTACTCTGGCAGGCCTAGAATTTACAATGTAAACCAGTCAGGCGTTGAACTCACAGGGATTCTCCTCCCTCTGCTCACCAACGTCTGGCATTAAAGGTATCATACTACACCTGACATGTAAATTAACATACTGAAATTTATTAATCATTTTCTAAATTATACAAGCACTTTTTTTTTTTTTTTTTGTCTTTGAAGATGAGACAAACAAGAGTTGATCAAGTCCAAACTTTTGGAATACTTAATGGATGACCAATAGCTGACACATCACTGCCTACAAACTCTGTCCAGCAACTACTTGCAGCTCTGACCAGAGTACCTAGTATCTATCTGTCAGCCTGGAGTTCACCCTTCTGGTTTTGAACAGTCTTTGTCAAGTGGACGTTTCTTTGTAGGCTATGGTCCTTTGGGCACATCAAAATCTCTAGGGATTACAAATAGTACTGTGACAGGCAATACTTATGGGAAATGGAAATAATGGAAATGTGCCTTACCTGCAGCAAAATACACTTATTCTACCTCATAACTGCACAAATGTGACTACAGGAGGGCCATGGAGAAAACAACCATCTAACTCTGCTCAGATAAAAGAAGGACTAGCAGTTTTGTCAGCCCTTAAACAAATAGTTTATTTGGATAATTTTCAGAAAATAAGGTATGGTCTTAGGAGTAAAAATTAAATAATTCATAGTGGGGTAAAAAATCTACAGGCTTTTTTATTCCATCATGGCTCTAAAATGCTCATCTATGCCTTCCTGACATAATGAAGCCATTCAGTTTTTTACTTTCTTTCCAATATTCAATAACTTATAAAAGATCTTTAGTTTTTCATTGTGAAAAGATACTTTATTTCATGTCATAGTCCAATCACAGACTAATATATTTTCTAAGCATGATTATGAACTTTAGTGCATTGTACAGGCTGTGATTGTATTTCCCACATGAGATCAGTACTGTGCAGGATTTTTATACACATTTATTCTAGTAGGGGAATTGCTAATCTGTTTCATTGTAAATTATAACATGAATGTGTATGTAGTGGCCTAAATTTTTGAGAATTTTGAAAGAAGCCTTTTGTTTGTAGATAATGTATAAGGAAGAGTGGCCAAAATGACAAAGTCTTGTGAATATTTTCTGAATCTAAAATTGAGTTAATATGTTGTTATTGTACAGACATAATCTTTTTAAATTGTTATTATTAAACTATACTTTGGAGGTGCTTTAGCTATAGAGAAAACATAGGAAGGATGTTTATATTTCTGTTCTCTCTCCACATCTTAGTTTTGTCTTAATATTTTGCATCAGAATGATGCAGTCTTTAAAGTAATAAATCCACTTTTCTAAACTGAATCTGTACCTAACATCTTAACTTGGAACAATCATTGATCGTTTTTAATCATGTTTGCAGTGTTAACGTTTTCAGAATGTCACATTTATTTTTATACTATACCATTTTTCTCAAGATTGACATCTTTTACTTAATTTGCTTTGAAACTAAGTAAGAGAAAACAAGTAAACTCTATGTTCATTATATTTTTAATCTGATGGTCTCTCCTTTAGATATATCGCTTATTCTTTCATTGCTTGTTGTACTCATATATTCTTGAGTTGAAAGCTACTTACACAATGAATACAATTGTCCATGTGGAAATTTTAACTTGCGTATCTTGGCTCGCCCAGTTAGCACAAATGTTCAATTTTGTAACAGTTTGTAACTGTAGGTTGACTTTATTATAACATATTATATGTCAGTATTCTGATGGACCTTACAATTTCTAGAACTGTTATCATTGTGCTGGAGTCCAGAAATTTTTATTTGGGGTCAGTCAGTGAAATTTCATTGTTGTAGTACAAATAATAAAAACCCAGAGATAGTGGGGTTCAACCTGAAGATCAGAAAAGCAAAGCCACTGACTCTTACTTCTACCTCAGATCAAAAATGGTGATCCTTCCTCCAGGAATCCTCAGATTGAGATGGAGAATGAGACCTGTCTTCTCCATTTCATATTTCTTCTAGTGCTCAGATTAAAGGTGTGCACCACTATTACTAGTTAGTCTATGGCTGACTAGTTTGTCTGCTGTAATTAAAGGTGTGTGTAACAATTGCTTGACCTGAATGGTTGACTAGTATCTCTTTTGCATTCTGGTCTTCAGACAAGTTTACTTATTAAACACCAATAATATACCATTGTATTTCTCCTTTTTTTCTAAAGTAAAAAGGAAGGCTATAACTAAATCAAGAAAATCTATATACAATAATTACAATATATACAGGTAATAAATATATCAACAATTTTTAGTTAATTTGCATTAGACATTCTGAGAAAATACTTCATTATCTATCCTATCTTGATGAGTTCAAAATCTTCTATCTAATTTACTTTCTATCATAACTTGCTTTCTGTGTCTGGCAAACATGGAAACAAAACTACCTGCTTTTCACTCCCTCAGAGACCCAAGAAGGAAATAATGTTAACTGAGTAAATAGAAAGTGCCTGCAAATGACTTCCAAAAACTGTGAAAAATGTCAGAAACAGGAGGCTGTTTGGGCAATCACCCACAGTTCCTATGCAACATTGGGGTATCCATCTTTGCCCTACAAGCCTAGAATATCCAAAAGACTGTGAAGCAGAATTTTTTGAAGAGCTGTCTTGCCTTGTTTGACAATGTTTGGCAGTCACTTTGTGTGTGTGTGTGCACGCGCGCGCGTGCATGCGTGTATGTTTTGGACAACATAATGTCAGTAGTCAAGGCAAGGGTATTTTGTGGCTTACTTTTGCCACAAAGAAAACTCCATGTGGACTGTCTTCAGTGGCTGTTATCTTCTCTGAGGTAGTTTGGTGCTGCCAGGAACAGACACATTTCATTGTTTTAGAAAAAAAGTGTATTCGTTATTAAAACATCTTCTATGCCATGCCATATTCTGTTGATCTCTAAAGTGCTTGAATATGACCTGTCTATCTAAAGTATATCTTTGTTTGACCTTGAAAGCATACTTAATGACTACAGGTTAGATCATAATAGGTGATTAACTACTAACCTGCACTTTATTATTTTCATTAGTATAGAATGTAGAGGCTCCAGTTATTGGTATGTCTTGTATAATGTGAGGAAGGATCCAATTAGCTTTCTTTATAAGTTCAATTCTCTTGCTTTTGGGATAGTTATTGTTATAGTTATATAGTTATAGTTATAGTCTCTCCCAAAAAATTACTACATGTGCTTTGCCTGGGATCACTTTATTCCCATAGTCTGTCCATTTCATCATTATTAAAAGGTACTATAATTTCTTCTGGGTCTATTGTTATAGTTATATAGTTATAGTTATAGTCTCTCCCAAAAAATTACTACATGTGCTTTGCCTGGGATCACTTTATTCCCATAGTCTGTCCATTTCATCATTATTAAAAGGTACTATAATTTCTTCTGGGTCTATTCCTAGTAATTGGCAAAGTCTCAGTTTTCCTTTTAGAATTTACTCAGAGTCCTGTTCGACATAAGCTTTTAGTTTCTTACTTGGTTTATGTGGTAAAAAGATCCATGCTAACATAATATAGTACCTCAGTGTTAAATTCCTGTAGGGGTATGTTTAGAAGGTAATGTGACCAGAATGCAGTTCAAATTTGGATCCACACAATTCACATATGCCTCCTGTAATTTCTCTGCAGTCAAAGTCAATTCTCTCTTAGCTTTAGCAGATTATTCCCTTAAACTGTTTAAGTTTTTGTCATCATCTAAGGTTTTATTTAAATTAATCACATCATCAGGACCCTATCCTAAGACTGCATTGTTGATGGCAGGTGTCTTCTAGCAATTTTGGGAAGTCATTAAGAGTCTGCAATTGATCTATCCTATGTTCTGTATCCCTTTGCCTGAAATCTTTCTCCATGGCTACTAACTAGTTTTCTGCCTTCTATGGGTATTTTCTATGAAGCATATATATCTAAAGAGATGTGTATGATGTTTTTCTTTCTGTGTTATGATGACCTTGACCAGAATGATTTTTTTCAGTTCTTTCCTTTTGTCTCTGAGTTTAAGAGTTTTTTAAAGTTATTTTTTACAGCAGAATAATATGCTTTTGTGTATCTGAACCTTGTTTTCATTATCTATTTAACTGTTGATGGACATCTGGTCTCTTTCTAGCTATTGGAATACAGCAGCAATATGATGAATCTTTTGAGTACTTTCTAGATCAGTTTGTAGATTGATTTCTAGGGTTTTAAGACACTCTACATTGATTTCCATAGTGGCTACAGCAGTTTGTATATTCCAACCAGCATTAACTGTTTTTCTCTTTACCTAGTGTAAACTTTTATCCTAGGTTTTCTGATTTGGCTAAGGTGAAATCTAAAAGTACTAATTATTTCTCTGCTGGTTAAGTGTGTTGAACATTAAGAACAAATATTTGTTTGCTACATGTATTTATTTTTTGCCCTTTAGGTGTTATTTTTATGACCTAAAACAATTTTAAATTCAAATATATTTTCATCATACTCTTTCTGTCTCCCAAGGCCTTCTAGATTCTTTCCTTCGAACTATGTAGATGGGATTCTACATACCCATTTAACTTTAAATTTTCCTCCACAAACAAAACACGTTTTCAAAACAAAACCCTTCAAATGAAGAAAACAAAATAAAACCTTGCCCTAGACAGACAAACAAATAACAGCACCAAATGACAATTAATGAGAATACAAAAAGAAAAAATCTTTGGAATCCATTGTATGTTTATCAGCTACTGAATAAGAGGTCTTACCTTTAGTAATTGATATACTCAGTTCTTTGCAATTGGACAAAGCTGATTTCCCCTCATTTAGCAATTTTCAGAGACAGTTCTGTTACTAATGTTTATCCTGGTGGGTAGATTTTTATTCATTCAATTTTTTGCTAAAATATATGATTATTATGTGTGTGTATGTGTTTGTGTGTGCATATAAAACAAAAAATAAGGAGAACAAAATTATCACATAGAAGTTGGACAGGACAAACCAACAGAAGGAAAAGAGCCTCAGAGAAGAGACTTACTTTTCCACACACAGAAATCCCATAAAATCACTAACCTGGAACCAATATATATATATATATAGTGTGTGTGTATAATTGTGTGTATATATAATATATAATATATAACTGTGTATACATACATACATACATACATACATACATACATATATGTATATATATTAGAGAGAGAGGATTGCTGCATTTAGAACATTCCAAATAGATTCATGCCCTGATTTTTATTTCGCTTATTTATGTTATTAATGTTGAGTTCTGTGTTTACCCCTTACTCTACCTAGTAAAGATATTTTCTCATTCGGTAGGCAGTCTTTTTTTCACAAATGATATTGTTCTATGCTGTATCCCTTTAAGTCTCATGAAGTCTAATTGTCATACCAAATAGCCCTTTCCTTTTATTATAAGTTGTATACTTTATATTGTCTTTTCTATCAGATTCAGGTTTTGGGATCTTATGTTGAGTTCCCATTTGGAGTTGTATGATGCAGGTTGATAGATAAGGTTTGAGTTTTCTTCGTCTGCAGTGGTTTTTCAGTTTGGCTAACACCCTGTTTTGAAGATCCTAACTTTTCTCCAGTGTATATGTACAATGTGCAACATTTGTACTCTAAAGATTTGTAGTCATTTCTGACTTCTTGAACAACTGTTATCCTTTTTATTCTCTCCACATCAGTATGTCAAGGTAAAAGGGGCTAAACTAGTGTCTGTGGCCTTCTTATCATAGATCAAAGTTGACTATGTTTAATAAGCGTTTTCTTTGTTGTTTTTCTGATAGCTTCCCTTTTGAGAAAAAATTTGGAATGTTTTGCCAGCTTGTAAGTCTGTGCACCATGTCTGTCTTTGGTGTTCTTAGAACTCAGAAAAAGTCAAGGGCTTTGAATCTTCTGTGTTTTGATTAGGGGTTTTATTGCTGCTTCCATGACCAAAAAGCAGTTTGGGGAGGAAAAGGTTTATTAGTCTGACACTTCCACATGTCAGTACTGTGTAGTGACATTTCATCTGTTTTTTAATAAATAAAGCTTGCCTGAAGATCAGGCAGTAAAACAGCCATACTGATTATTCTTACAGACCAGGCAGTGGTGACACATACCTTTAGTCACAGTATACACACTTGTTGCTATAGAAACTGGACATGCCTTTAATCCTAGGGGTGCATACCTTTAATCTCCACTTTAGAAAGGATTATAATATGGAAGGAGATAGCTCTCAGTCTCGTTTTCATTAAGAGGTTTTCTGGAGGGAGGATCACCATTTTAGGGCTGAGGTCCAGGTAAGAGCTGGTGGCTGGCTACTTTTCTGACCTTCAGGTTGAACCCCAGTATCTGTCTCTGGGTTTTTAATAGACATGCTACCAGATTAGAATTTAAACATCACAGTAACCTGAAGGTAGGAGCTGATGCAAGAGGCCTTGGAGGAGTGCTGCTTACTGGCTTGCTTCGAGGGCTTGTGTAACTGGCTTTCTTTTAGAATCCAAGACAAGTCCAGGGATGGCAGCACCTACCATTGACTGGACCTTCCGCCATTGATCACTAATTTAGAAAATGCCTCATAGCTGGATGTCATGTAGGCATTTCCTCAATTGAAGTTCCTTCCTCCCAGATGATTCTAGTGTCTGTCAAGTGTCACACAAAACAAGTGTCAGTACTCCCTGGGACTGGAATTACAGATGGTTGTGAATTACCATTTGTGTCCTGGGACTCATATTCTGGTCCTCTGCAAGAACAAGGAGTGCCCTTAACTGCTAAGTCATCTCTGCCACCTTTGAGTGCCTTTTGTGTGTGTGTGTGTGTGTGTGTGTGTGTGAAGTTTAATTAAACATGCCATTTTTTGTCTTAATGTATCTATTTTCTGCATTGAATTTTGTATATTTTTTTTAGCATATGTGCTCTTCATGTTGTTTATTTTGTGCAGTGCTTAAATTGGATATACAACAAAGTATTTTAACAGTTTTAGAATAGTTCTCTTTGATTTCTTTAAGTATATTTCTTTGAGGGAGTTTGTCTGAACATTCAGCATTTTTATTTGTATTGTTGCCACTGAATAGCAGGAGTTTCAAAATATTACATCATACTTTTATTTTTTTTTTTTAAAAAAAAAATGCATTTTACTGTGTATGCAATTCTGTCTGCACGTAAGCCTTCAGGCCAGAAGAGGGTACCAGTTCTCATTTCAGATGGCTGTAAACCACTATGTGGTTGCTGGGAACTGATCTCCTAAACTCTTCAAAGCCAGTGCTCTCAATCACTGAGCTATCTCTCCAGCCTGATTTTTATTTTTTTAAATTATATATTTAAAGACTTTAAAATTAAGCATACACATGCTATATCTTAGTTTTATTATTTTATTTTTAATACTTATAATCTCAAACATTAATTTTCTTGTATGAATATCAGCTTATCATTCTACTTATGTCTGTAGATTGTAAGCTTTTTCTCATGAGTGTTCAGCTTTCTGTGATTCAAGAAAGACATCCAAATTTATTGTCTACCCTCCTTGCTTTCATCACACAATGAACTTTTACTAAAGGAATTTGTAACTCAATGCTTTGATCTGGCTAGGAATGGTAGCTCAGGTCTTTGTTTTAATCTCATCACTCCAGAGACAGAGCTAGGCAGATCTCTATGATTTTTGTAGCCAGTCTGGTTTACAGAGTGACTTCCAGGTAATCCAGTACTTCATACAAAGACATCCTTTTCATTAAACTCCCGGTGGTTAGTCTTTTGTAGAGGAAAAAAATAGAGATGCTATTTTTAAACATGGGTCAGCTTATTTTCTGATTTCTGTGAAGCTTTTGAAATTAGTTTTCATAACCCACCCATAACCTTTATCATGAAATATTTACATTATAAGAACGAAAGTAATTTAAATTAATTTTGTTTCATTTTCCATCTATAAATGTTTGGTCTTCATGTGTGTTTGAGCATTGCACGTGCTTCATGCTGGGTGTGGTGAATGACTCTGAGTTCAAGGTCACTTTGACCTATATAAGGCCAGTGTCTAAAGAGGATAGAAAAGGCAATTATAGCTCCTGCAACGGAGTTACAGACAGCTGTGAAGTGCCATGTCTGTACTGAACATTAAACCCTGTGCCTCTGGAAGGACAGACACACTGAGCCTTGATTTTTTTTTTTTTTTTAAACAAGGACTCACTGTGTAGGCAGCATTGTATTTGCATGTTTTCCTGCAGTCCAGAAGAAGGACACAACCTCTCATTGCAGATGGTTGTGAGCAACCATATGGTTGCTGAGACTTGAACTCAGAACCCCTGGAAGAACAGCCAGTGCTTTAACCTTTGAGCCAACCCTCCAACCCTAATGTAGCAAGTTTTAATAATATGCATTTCTGATTAAAAACAGCATTGCTTGTCTTGAGTAGAATCTTTAAAATTAGAATAGATAGGTTGTAGTTATAATAGTTTGAGATATAGCTTCATATTTTAATTAGATTAATAAGTTATTTAGATAAATTATGAGGTTAATTTTTATTAAAGTCTGTTACTGACATTCTTTTATATATTGCCTTGTCACTGAATAAACTTTTATATCTAAGAATACAGTTTTTCTAATGTTTATTCTTCCTGAGAATCCTCTAAATATTTGATATGAGAGGGAATAATATGTTAAAATGTAATTATAGTAATATTAAGGACACTGTATGTTGGGGAAGACTGCTCATTTGTTCCCAGCTGCTTAAACCTGAATAATCACTCAGAAACCTTATTATTTGCACACTGTTTGGCCAATAGCTTAAGCATATTTTTAGCTAGTTGTTATATCCTAAACTAACCCATCTCCATTGAAATCTGTGCATCACCATGAGTCATGGTCTACTAGCAAAGTTTCTGCAGGCACCAATGGAGGCATGTGTCTCCTGCGAGAGCTACATAGCTTTTCCTAACTTCACCTACTCTCTCTTCAGCCTGGCTTTACTGTGTTAAACCATTGGCCAAAAACAGCTTCTTTATTAACCAATGGCAGTAAAACATATTCACAGCATACATCACCTCCCACATCCACTGTAGAATGTAATAATGTCTCTGTTCTATAAGAAGGTTCGTTTGAAAGTGATTACAGTCCTTCTTTTGTATTTATTTACTCTGTTGCTACATACTACTTTATTAACTTTTATCTGAGAAAACAGGAGAATCATCTATTGAGATCAGTTTGTGATTCTGAATACAAATTTTGTTTGAAGATTATTTAATTCATTACATATTTTCCTCCGTATCTTAAGCTTTGGCAGTAAAGTGTTAAGTGTTCTTTTGTTTTTTTCTTTTTAGCACTATTGCTTTATCTACTGATTCAGAAAAACTGATATCAGGCCTGGAGTTATGACTCACTGGTTCAGAGTACTTACTGCTCTTGCAGAGGTTATGGGATGAGTTCCAAATATCCATAATGGTTCACAACATCTTTAATTGCCCAGAAATCTAATGTTTTTTTTTTTTTAAATTGCATGCACAAACTTTTGCAGACAAGTCCCTCATAAATTCCAAAATAATAATAATAAAAGACAGATTAAGATTAGGGACTTGATATTTTCAGGGCCAGATAACATGAATACAAATACTAAATACACTCATAAATTGAAAAAATTGTTAATATATTTTTGTTTTTTACAAAGTTTAATAAATATAAATTGTATATTAAATTTAGTATAAATCAGAATTAGTTATCAGTTTACTTTGTGGTAATAACTGTAACCAAGCATGTGTATTATTTAATTTAAAACTATATTTACAAGCAGTATAGTATTTTGCTATAAGAGTGTGTATGTCAGTCAGTTTTGAACAATATGAAGTTATCAAATTTTTATATAGGAAAATTGGGATGGGACACTTGTAAATGGCATCAAATTATATAATCAAGTTATATTACTTATGCTACAAACTTTAAGATGCTGGTTATAGACATTGTTAGATATTTTAATTGTTCATTGTTTGGTGGCTTTTGCTTTTATCTAACATTTTGTTATTGTGTATATACATTTTATAGTATGTAAAATGTTTTCTTCTTCCTTTTCTCAGGGTTTTGATAAAGATGAAAGTTTACATTTGGCACTACAGAATGATGACCAGCCTCTATTTCCCACTGGTTCCACACGATATCTCCAAGCAGATAGCACTGGTATTCAAAATCAGAATGAAAATCATGTTCTGCCTCAAAATACAGATACAAAGGGGGATCCTCAAAACCATTTCACTTTTCATATTGCTACCTCAGAAGAACAAAAGGGCACTAATTGTACCAAAGAAAACAAGCATTCAGGAAGTAGATCACTGAGTTCTAAGTCAAGTAGACAAGGCACATCTGATACCTGTATTAATGTAAAGGAAGGTTCTAATCATGTTCATCAGATTCCATCAGTTGCTATCTCCAGTCCTAAAAATGAAGATTCTGTGCCAGCAAATTTAATAATTGTAGACAGTCCTCAGCCTTCTGCCATGGTTGGAGAAGTTATTGACAGTATAGGTACTGGGACTTGTGACAAAATCAATAATGTTCATCCAGCTGTTCTCAAAAAGCCTGATAATCTTGTTGCTTCTCCACCCTCTTCAGAAACACTTTTCCCAAAGTTCAGTGACAAGATGCACAAACATACTACCAGTTTTATCAGTCCTCACAGTGGATTACATAAAATTAATGGAGAAGGCCAAGAAAACTCAGAGAGTTCTATCAGTGTTAACCCTGGCCTCAGACCTAGACCTCAAATCATACCATCAATGTCTGTGTCCATATACTCAACTTCAACAGAAGTTCTGAAAGCATGCAGGTTAGTGTGGTAAAGTTTATCAAAAGGTGAAAATGATTTTGTAATGTCCATATAAGACTTGACATTGCAAGACAAAATACTATTCTGTCTTAGTGAAATGTGCAAAAGACTGTATAGTTTTACATATGTAAAAAAACAGTTTCATATGCAGATTTTCTCTTAGGTTTGCATGTTGCAATTTTTGCTTATCTTCTTTTTTTTGGTAAACTGCATTATCTTAGATCTAAGACATGTCTTTGTCTAGTATTACTACATTTTATTGCTTATTAAAATTGCCAGCGAAAATTCGGGGGATTAGATTGACAGTGAGTTAAACTTTTTTTGTTTGTTTCTTTGTTGAGACAAGGTATCTGTGTAGCTTTGGAACCTTTTTGGAATTAACTGTGTAAACCAGACTGTCCTCAAACTTAACAGATATCTGCCTGCCTCTACCTCCTAAGTATTTGGATTGAAACTTAGTTGGTAGAAAAAGAATAATGCCCAGATACTCCTTTTTTTTTTTTTTTTTTTTTTGGTTTTTCGAGACAGGGTTTCTCTGTGGTTTTGGAGCCTGTCCTGGAACTAGCTCTTGTAGACCAGGCTGGTCTCGAACTCACAGAGATCCGCCTGCCTCTGCCTCCCAAGTGCTGGGATTAAAGGCGTGCGCCCCCACCGCCCGGCCCAGATACTCCTTTTCCCCGTCTATTTTCTTTTGTTTTATTTTTGTTTTTTTGTTTTATTTTTGTTAGTTTTGTTTTCTTTTTTTTTTTTAATGTTAACAAATGTTGACCATGATATGATAGTCTGCTAAAGCAAAGCCTTTTATTTTACTTTTTTAATTTGGGGCTTAATTTTAAAGGGGTCAGAAAGAGTTGGGAAACCAATAGCTTTGATAGACAATAAGCCATTCAGTAAGAGCAGTCATAGTCTGTCAGAACTGTGACAGTGACACCACAATAACTTATTTAATAGGTTTTCATCTTACATTTTAAAAAGATGAGGAAGAAGAATCAAAAGAATCAAGGATTTTTCTTTGTACACGGTACCATTAGCAATAGGAATTTACCTTGAATTTATTGGCAAGAGTCTACATTGTTTTGAAAATCTCTTGGAAAATCCTGGTAAACAACTTAAAAGGCAGTTAATGATTCCTCATAATATATTAGTGTGTGGCTTTTTAAGGTACAGTATTAGCCCAAGAATTGTAACATCACTTAAAAAACAGTGTGCATGCTTGTGTGTGTACTTGAGTTACCTATTGTCTTTCCCTTTAACTTAAAGTTGAGGTAGACTATGTTTAAATTTCTTTATGGAAATTCCAAGCATATTACATGACCTGAATATATAGTAATTAGTAAGTATAATTTGATTTGATCATTAATCCTGAACCTTCCTGAAGAATCTTTTAATTAAAAATTCCTTTTCTTCTTTTTTGACCTTTGTTTTATTTTGAGCTAGGTTCTTGCTGTTTTGCCCAGACTGTTCCAAGTGTTCTCAGTCTTCTGCATATCTAAGATTGCAGGTGTTTGCCTCCAATTTATGCTCTATTCAGTTATTTAGTGTCTGATTGTTATAAGGATTATCTTTGTTGCTTTTGTAGTAATTTTAATATTCACATGATTTCATCACTCATAGTATCACTCCTTATCTTTTTGTTTTGACCTAAGAGCAATTTTATATTTTCATTGTTTTATACTTCTATAAAACATAGTATCATTCCTTATCATCTTTTTGTTTTGAACTATGAATAAAATTTCATTGTTTTATACTTATAAAAAAAGTATCATTCCTTATCATTATTTATTTTTATTTCCCTTGGTTCTCTCATCCTTGTTGCTCTTTTTTTTTTTTTTTTTTTTTTTTTTACTTTTCTTAATGGATATTTATTGAGCTCTACATTTTTTTCTGCTCCTCTCCCTGCCTCTTCCCTTCTCCCTTCAAACCTCTCCCAAGTTTCCCATACTCCCAGTTTATTCAGGAGACCTTGTCTTTTTCTACTTTCTACTTTCCATGTAGATTAAATCTATGTAAGTCTCTCTTAGTGTCCTCATTGTTGTCTAAGTTCTCTGGGATTGTGGTTTGTAGGGTGCCTTTCTTTGCTTTATGTTTAAAATCCACCTATGAGTGAGTACATGTGTAGTTTTCTTTCTGTGTCTGGGTTACGTCACTCAAAATGATATTTTCTAGCCCCATCCATTTTCCTGCAAAATTCAAGCTGTCATTATTCTGCTGTGTAGTACTCCATTGTGTAAATTTTTCTTATCCTTTCTTGGATCAAGGGGCATTTAGGTTGTTTCTAGGTTCTGGCTATGACAAACAAAGCTGCTGTGAACATAGTTGAACACATGTCATTATGACACGATTGAGCATTCTTATGATATATACCCAAAAGTGGTATTACTGGGTCTTGAGGAAGGTTGTTTCCAATTTTCTGAGAAATCGCCACACTGACATCCAGCTTGCATTCCCACCATCAATGCAGAAGTGTTCCCTTTTCCCCACAACCTCTCCAGCATAAGTTGTCATTAGTGTTTTTGATTTTGGCCATTACTACAGGTGTAAAGTGGAAGCTCAGAGTTGTTTTGATTTGCATTTCTCTGATGACTAAGGATGTTGAACATTTTTCAGCCATTTTAGATTTCTCTGTTGAGGGTTCTCTGTTTAGGTCTGTACTCCATTTTTTTTTTTATTGGATTATGTGATCTTTTAGTGTCCAATTTCTTGAGTTCTTTGTATATTTTGGAGATCAGACCTCTGTCTGATGTGGGGTTAGTGAAGACCTTTTCTCATTCTGTAGGCTGTCAATTTGTCTTGTTGCTCGTGATCTTTGCTTTACAGAAGCTTTTTAGTTACATTCAGGAGGTCCCATTTATTGTTTCTCTCAGTGTCTGTGCTTCTGGGGTTATATTTAGCAATTGGTCTCCTGTGCCAATGCATTCAAGTGTATTTTCCACTTTCTCTTCTGTAAGGTTCAGTGTAGCTGGCTTTCTGTTGAGGTCTTTGATCCACTTAGACTTGAGTTTTGTGCATGGTGATAGATATGGGTCTATTTTCATTCTTCTACATGTTGATATCCAGTTATAACAGCACCATTTGTGAAATTGCTTTCTTTTTTCTGTTTAATATTTTTTGCTTCTTTGCCAAAAATCACATGTTTGAAGACGTGTAGATTGATATCTAGGTCTTTTATTCAGTTCCATTGGTCTTTCTCTTCGTTCTTATGCCAATACCAGGCTGTTTTCTGTACTGTAGCTCTGTAGTAGAGTTTTAAGTCAGGAATTGTGGTGCCTCCAGAAGTTCTTTTATTGTACAGGACTGTTTAGGCTATCCTGCATTTTTTGCTTTTCTATATGAAGTTGAGTACTATTCTTTTGAGGTCTGTAAAGAATTTAGCTGGGCATTGTATTGAATCTACAGATTGCTTTTGGTAAGACCGACATTTTTATTATGTTAATTATGCCTACCCAATTTCATGGGAGATCTTTTCTCTTTTTGGTGTCTTCTTCAATTTCTTTTTTCAAAGATTTAAAGTTCTTGTCATAAAAGTCTTCCACTTGTTTGGCTAGAGTTACTCCTTGATAGTTTTGGGTATTTTGAAGGGTGTTGATTCTCTGATTTCTTCCCCAGCCTTTTTTATTATCTGTGTACAGGAGGGCTACTGATTTTTTTTTATTTAATCTTGTATTCTGCTATACTGATGAAAGTGTTTATGAGATGTAGAAGTTCCTTGATAGAAATTTTGTGATCACTTATGTAAACTATCATATCAACAGCAAACAGTGAGAGTTTGACTTCTTCTTTTCAGTTTGTATCCCCTTGATCTCCCTTAGGTGTCTTATTACTCTAGCTAAGACCTCTAGAACTATATTGAATAGATATGGAGAGAGTGGACAACCTTGTCTTGTTCCTCATTTCAGTGGGTTTGCTGGGAGTTTCTCTCCATTTAGTTTGATATTGGCTGTTGGGTTGCTGTATACTGCCTTAATTATTTTTAGGTATGTTTCTTTTACCCCTGCTGTCTCCAAGACCTTTATCAGGAAGGGTTGTTATATTTTGTCAAATGCTTTTTTCTGGCATCTAATGAGATGATCATGTGGTTTTTATTTTTCAGCTTGTTTATGTGGTGGATTATGTTGACAGATTTTCGTATATTAAACCATCCCTACATCTGTGGGATGAAGCCGACTTGGTCATGGTAGATGATGGTTCTGATGTGTTCTTGGATTCGATTTGCTACTATTTTATTTAGGAATTTGCATCAATGTTCATGAGTGAGATTGGTCTGTGATTCTCTTTCCTAGTATTGACTTTTTGTGTTTTTTGTAGCCTCATAAAAAGTTTGGCAATGTTCCTTCTGTTTCTATTGTGTGGAATAATTTGAGGAGTATTGGTATTAGTTCTTCTTTATAGAATTCTGAGCTGAAACCATCGGGTCCTGGGATTTTCTGGAATTAGTATTGCTGTTGACTTCTAGTTTTAAAGCATGACCTGATAAGGTACATTGGGTTATTCCAATTTTTTTTGTATTTGTTGCGGTTTGTTTTGTTACTGGGTATGCTGTCAATTTTTCAGATGGTTCCATGAGGTGCTGAGAAGAAGGTATATTCTTTTATGTTTGGATGGAATGTTCTATAAATCTCTGTTAAGTCCATTTGAGTCAGAACATCTGTTAGTTCTCTGTTCATTTTTTGTCTGATTGAGAGTGGAGTGTTGAAGTCTCCCACTATTAGTGTGTGGGGTTTAATATATGATTTAACCTTTAGAAGTGTTTCTTTTACATATGAGGGTGTCCTTGTATTTGGGGCATAGATGATCAGCATTGAAATTTCCTCTTGTTGGATTTTTTCTGTGACTCATGAAATGTCCTTCTTTGTCTCTTTTGACTGGTTTTTAACTTGAAGTCTGTTTTGTTAGATATTAGATTGGTATATTTTTTCCCAACATTTTATTCTGAGACAGTGTCTGTCTTTGTGGTTGAGACGTGTTTCTTGTATGCAGAAGAGGGATGGATTCTGTTTTCGTATCCAATCTGTTAACTGTGCTTTTTTACATATGAGTTGAGTCCATTTACATTAAGGGAAATTAATGACCAGTGGTTGCTATCTCCTGTTAATTTAGTTTTCATCGTTGGTGATATTAATTTGTACACTTTTTTTTCCTTCTTCAGGATTTGCTGTAATGAGAACATCAACTGTCTGTGTTTTTGTTCGTGTAGCTATCTTCCTTGGGTTGGAGTTTTCCTTCTAGTATTTTGTATGGGGCTGAATTTGGGGCTAGGTATTGGTGAAATCTAGATTTGTCATGGATTATCTTGTTTTGTCCTTTTATGGTGATTGACAGTTTGTGGGTATAGTAGTGTGGGTATGGCATCCATGGTCTCTTAATATCTGCATAATGCTTGACCATGCATGACCTTCTGACTTTTATCGTCTCCATTGAGAAGTCAGGTCTACCTTTATATGTTACTTGGCCTTTTTCCTTTGCAGCTCTTAATATTCTTTCTTTACTTTGTACGTTTAGTGTTTTGATTATTATGTGGCGAGAGTACTTTCTTTGGATCCAGTCTATTTGGTGTTCTGTAAGCTTCTTGTATCTTCATAAGCATATCTTTCTTTAGGTAGGGAAAGTTGTCTTCTATGATTTTGTTAAATGAATTTTCTGTGCCTTTGAGTTGAATTTCTCTTTCTTCTATAACTATTATTCTAAGATTTGGCCTACTTATAGTGTCCCATATTTCCTGGATATTTTGGGTTAAGCTTTTGTTATATTTAATGCTTTCATTAACTGATGAGTCTATTTCCTCTATTGTATCTTCAGTGCTTGAGATTCTCTCTTCCATTTCTTGTATTCTGTTGTTCATGCTTGCATTTGTGGTTCCTGATCTTTTTCTCATGATTTCTGTTTCTATAATTCCTTTGGTTTGTGTTTTCTTTATTGTTTCTATCCAGTTTTCAAGTACTGAATAGTTTCGTTTATATGTTTGATTTTTTTTTCTTGGTTTTCTTTAAGTGATTTGCTGATATCTTTCATTTTTTTGTTTGTTTTTTCCTCAATTTCTTTAGAGTAATTTCTCATTTCATCTTTAAGAATTTTATTTTATTTTTTATTTTTATTTTTTATTTTTTGGTTTTTTGAGACAGGGTTTCTCTGTGGTTTTGGAGCCTGTCCTGGAACTAGCTCTTGTAGACCAGGCTGGTCTCGAACTCACAGAGATCCGCCTGTCTCTGCCTCCCGAGTGCTGGGATTAAAGGCGTGCGCCACCACCGCCCGGCCATCTTTAAGAATTTTAAACATTCTCTTGAGATTATTTTTCAGATCATTTTCTTCTGGTTCATCCATATTTGGTTGTTCAGGTCTTTCTTTTGTAGGGTCTTTAGGTTTTACTGGTATTGTGTTGCTCTTTGTGGTGTAGCATGTGATCTTACCTATCCTACTCATCTTTTCCTCTAATAGGTGTGGTTGGGGCTGTCTGAGATTCTGTTGAATAATCTTCTAGGTGCCAGTGAATCCAAAATTCAGATGGTTGTTCCTCATGGTACAGTCAATGTCACAGTTCTAGTTGCCCCGTTTGTTACTCCTGTTCCTGGAGATAGCTCAGTGCTCCTGTGGTTTGCTCTGCTCCCTTGGAGTTTGCTGTCTTAGGCCTTCTTTGGCCTAGCCTGCTGGCTTTGATCTGTTTCTGTAAATCTTGCTCTGGATCTTCTTCTGAAGAAGTCCCTGGTTTGGAGTTGGACCTCTTCTGGTGGAGATTGCTGACTCTGGATCTGGTTGCTGTCTCAGTCCTGATCCACCAGTGTTCTGGGAATGGGTTGGCTTCCAGCACTGGATTTACTCCTGGCTTCTGCTCCCCTGGAGCTTGTTTCCTCAGGCCCTCTCTGTCTTAGGTGTCTTGTTCAGTTCCACTCCTGTGGAATTTGTTTCCAAAGGTGGAGTTTATTGCCTCAGGTCAACTTTGGCCTAGGTTACTGGCTTTCACCTGTATCTGTAAATCCTGGTCTGGATTCCCTCCTACAGAAGTTTGGGTTGGAGTTAGACATGGAAAGGTTTCTTTTTCTGGTCTACTGCCTTGGAGGTCCCAGGCTCTGGTGCACCTGAACCCACAGAGGACCTGCTTACCTCCTCAGAAGTCCCAGACTGGCGCTTGAACCAGCAGGGGTTCCAGGTTTCTGCCTATTCCCTTTGATGTTCTAGACCAATGCCTGAACCCATAGAGGACCTGGCTCATGCCTACTCTGTCTGAGATCCCAGACTTGCTCCTGGCACCTCCTAGATCTCTGGTTCCTGCCTATTCCCTTGGAGGACCCAGGTTCACTCAAGCCCATGCTGACAGAGGTCCTGGCTCTGGCATAGTTCCTGGAAGGTCCTAGACTTTCACCCTGACCAACAAGGTGTTGGCTTAGGTCTACTCCCTTGAATGTCCCAGATTCTATACCCTCAGCAGTCTCTGTCTCACTGTCTCTGGTTACTTCCCTGTACCTGTTCCAGTGGAGATCTTTGACTATGGATTTGGTTGCTGTTTCTATCCTGATCAGCCCATGTCCTGGGACTGAGTTTGCTCCTAGCTTCTGCTCCTGGTGGAGCTTGTTCTCTCTGTGTCCTAGGCATCTGGTATAGTCCCACTCTGGTTCTGGTGGAGATCACAGACTCTGAGTCAGGTTGTTGGCTCAATCCTGGTCTGCCAGGTGTCCCAGGACTGGATTTGTGCCTGGCTTCTGCTCCCGGTGGAGCTCCATTCTTTTATTTTGAACTTGGAGCAATTTTGTATTTTCATTGTTCTGTACTTATATTTTATTTTGAACTATTAGCAATTTCATAGTTTCATTGTTTTATATTCATATAAAACTAATTTCATTTTTTTGGTAGATTGAAATTGAAAAGATACATTTATACACTCTGGTTTGCTGCCCCTTAGTATCAGTTGATTTTGTTATGAAATCTATTTTTTGGTACCAGGATAAACATAAGCCTATTTTCTTTTTCTTGTTTTTTTTTTTTGCAATATACTTTTTAAAATTGTTTTTATTGAGCTATACATTTTTCTCTGCTCCTCTCCTTTTCCCTTCCCCCCTTCTATGGGTCCCCATGCTCCGAATTTACTCAGGAGATCTTGTCTTTTTCTACTTCTCTTGTAGATTAGATCCATGTATGTCTCTCTTAGGGTTATCTTTTTCATCTAGGTTTTCTGGGATTGTGAACTGTAGGCTGGTTTTTCTTTGCTTTCTGTCTAAAAGCCACTTATAAGTGAGTACATATGATATTTTCTTTCTGGGTCTGGGTTACCTCTCTCAATATAATGTTTTCTAGATCTTTCCATTTGCTGCAAATTTCAAGATGTCATTATTTTTTTCAGGACATTATATAATTGTACTTTATTTTCCTTATCTATTCTTCAGTTGAGGGGCATTTAGTTACATGCTTATATAAACTTAAGTACTGTTCATTACTATAGTCATTCATCTAGATGTTGTACTTGATAATTTTATCATTATGTTAAAATCATATATTGTATGTATTCCTACTAAAATGGCAACAGTTTTTATATGTTATCTTCCATGAGTTATCCAGTCAGCCAGATATTTATGCTTCTTATGTATACTTATGTTTTATTTGCCAAATTAGATTGATTTCTTTTTCGTTTTCTCAATTCCAGGATTAATATAAACTCTAATCTTTAACACATTTTACCTAATTCATAATTTAAAGTTCATTGTATCTTCTTATGGTAACTCATTATATTTATTAAGGACTATTTATTAGTAATTTCCATATATCTTGCTGGGTTTTTTAGTTTTGTTTTGAGACAGGGCTTACTATGAAGTCTTGACTGTCCTGGAACTCCTTATATAGACCAATAAATATATTACTTTCTAATATACTTTTCAGTCAGCCAACCAAACATGCTTTAAGTTCATGTACTTTTTTTCCCCTGTAAAACAAAACCTTTTTATTAAGCATTAAATTACGTTTTTCTATAAACAATGATATCAATAACTTTTTTGTAATTAATTAAAACAAATTATTAATTCATGGTTTTCTTGAGACAGGATTTCTCTGTGTATTCCTGGCTGTCCTGGAACTCACTATGTAGACTTTACTGGCCTTAAAATAATAGACCTGACCCCTGTTTTTTAAGTGCTTATTTTAAAGGCATGTGCCACCACTGCACAATTTATTATCTTATGTGTATTGATATTTAGTCCACATGTATGTCTGCATACTACATGTATGCCTGGTGGCTAAGGAAATCAGAAGAGGGTGTCAGATTTCATGGAACTGGTATTATAGATGGTTGTGAACTGCCATGTGGGTTCTTGGAAATGAAACTAGGTCTTATGGAAGAGCAAGCAATAATATTAACTTCTAAGCCATTTTTCAGGTTTGAATTCTTTTTTTTTTTTTCTTAATTTTCGAGACAGGGTTTCTCTGTAGCTTTTGGTTCCTGTCCTGTAGACCAGGCTGGCCTCGAACTCACAGAGATCCACCTGCCTTTGCCTCCCGAGTACTGGGATTAAAGGCGTGTGCCACCAGCACCCGGCTTCAGGTTTGAATTCTTTAAGGCAATTTTAATATTTTGAGTTCTACTCCACTGACATTTTAATATGTTCAAAGTTTTAATACTAAATTTAAAAGCCTGACTACTGGATTATTTGAAAATTTTAATAGTTTTCTGAATTTTTTCAATTTCATATTTAGAAATACTATCTTACAGTGTTATGCCAAATATTTAGAGTTTGAAGTAATCTTTACCTACCATGTTTTTATTAATCAATAACTAAGCAATTGTGATACTTGTCACTAAAGGAAACAAGTTAATTCAAAGGTACATAGGTGTATAATGCTTATATAAGAAGGTGAACCAGAACTACTTGTAAACATAACTTTAAAAATTATTAAAAGTTGGCTATATTGATAGATCTGTCCTGAAGAGAACTTCTTGCTTTTGCAGAGGATCTGCATTTGGTATCCAGATATGGTGGTTATAGTCAGCTCAGTTGCAGGGGATTTGAAACATTTTTTCTGTCATTTGAGTATAGGCATGCACATATTTAATGCAGGCACAGTGATTATATGCTTAAAATAATAAGTAAATTGAAAATATATTTTCAGGTATGAATTTGGAGTCTTCAAGTACTCCAACAAGTCAATATTTTTTAAACAGATATATTTATTTTTATTTTCTTTGAAGTATTTGCCTATTTGAATTTGTGCCATGTGTATATCTGGTGCTTATGGAGTTAAGATCTAGAGTTACAGGTGGTTGTGAAGCTCTGCATGGGTGTTTGGAAACAAAACTAGATCCTCAGCAAAAGCAGCAAGAGGTCCTAATTTCTTTAATAGTCTCTCTAGCCTTGAAATTTGATTTTGATGATGCAGAAAAGTGAACTTTTTCGATTTTTGGATTGGTTACAAAGGTGTTTTGGAAATTGGTAGTATGTAGGAAAAGAAATATAATGACAATACTATTGTAAAGTTTTTGGTGTGAATATTTAAAAATCTAATGAGAATTTGAGGAAAGAATAAAGTTAGGGTGTGTAATTCACGTTTATGTTGAAACTGAGAAAAGAATTTAGAAAATTCTAACCAATATAAAATTGTGTAGGAATTCATTTCTTAAAAACATCTTAAGACTAATCTGACTTTTATTAAAAATCAATTTATAGCTTTTATATGTTTTCTGTTATCTTTTTTTTTTCTTAAAAAGGAATCTCGGTAAAAATGGTTTGTCTAATAGTCATATTCTGCTGGATTTATGCCCACCTCCAAGACCACCATCTTCACCATACCCTCCATTACCAAAGGAGAAGTTGAACCCACCCACTCCCAGTATTTATGTGAGTCTGATTAGTCAACTAGAAATAAATTAATTGTTTGAACTAACTTGAATGATAATAAAAAGTAGTTATTTAAAACAGTGTAAATTGACTTTTAGGTAGCTATAAATTTTGACTCTTAATGGGTTGAATATTTCAGAAATTGTATTTTCTAATCTAAACTTCTAATCTAAATTTATTTTCTAAATCTAAATTTTGTTTATAGGTGGTAAATTAAATATTTTGTTTGGATTATGACATCAATGAAACATTTTTCATTGTAATTGGTAATGTTTCTGTTTTTATAGGTTTTTATAGGTTTTCATAAAATGTTTGTTAATAATACAAAATTATTGTGTTTATTTCTTGTTTGTCAAATATAAAGATTGTAAAATTAACGTATTAACTGGATTATATGGTTATATTCTTAGCACTTGTGAAAATGAGGGAGGCAGAACACATGTTCAAGGATAGTTTGTTGTGTATGATCAGTTTCAGACCAGCCAGAAATATATAGTGAGACCTTTTATGAGAAAAATAAAAGAGCAATAGCCTTACCAGTATTTGTGCTTCTTACCCCTCTTTTTTCTATTTGAAGTGATTAAAGTTCTAGATAAATAAACTAAAGGTAGTACAATATTGCTACATTGATTTACATATCTTTTTTCATTCCATGTATGTGTATATATGGTCGGGGATTGTATTGATTGCATCCTTTTGAGCTTTTCTTTTAACACATTACATAAATCTTCTAAATACAAAGGGTTGAAAAAGAGACTCATGCGGAGATGTAGAAATTTTCAAAGAATATTGAGAACAAACATAAAATAAGATTTGTTGTTTTGGGGCCCTAAATAGTTCTTTTTACATTTTACATTCTTTTTAAAAATTTATAGATATTAAGCTCATTATTTAGCACATATTTTATTAAATATGTGAAGTCAATGCATTCAAAACATGCTGCTGGAAAGAAATTTGGTTAATTAAAATATTTGCATATCACTAGAAGTTCTATTGTTATGCAACTGATAAGAAGCATTTAAAGAGAATGAAATTTTTACAATTCTTTTAAAATTATCATTTAAAAGAAGAAAGTTATAATTTCTTGAAAGGATGATCATAAATACTATAATGTCATATCAATACATATCATACATACATTGTCCATACCATGTTAATGGCTTGGAATGTATTTGTTGTATATTTTACATTGCCACATTGAGAACTAATGAAATATTTTAAATTTGCAGTTGGAAAATAAGCGTGATGCCTTTTTCCCTCCATTACATCAATTTTGCATCAACCCAAAAAACCCTGTCACAGTAATTCGAGGCCTTGCTGGAGCTCTTAAGTTAGGTAAGCTTAAAAATATTTGAGCACTTTCATTATTAGTGAACTTAAGATGCCAGTCATTGGTTGCTTTATTTTTATCATATCAAATATTTTAATTGTTTATTTAGTTTTGTCTTTTTAATCTTCTATTGCTTCTGTTTTTTTTCCTCACTCCCTTTTCTTTCCCTCTACCTTCTGTTTTTATAGTACTACTTTGCTTCCTTTTTTTCTCTCCTCCAGTTCTCTACCTAGGCCCATGTGTATTTATTTTCTATAATTTACTCTTTAAAGTTTGTCATAGTAATTTATCACTTAAACATGTTATTTGAGCACACATGATATAAATGATATTGTTTGCTGACAGCGTTCTTTAATTGAACATTTGTTTTAAAATATGGATAATTATGTTGCACGATAGAATATTTTAAAATGTCTTTAAAATTTTTTTTTAGTATTATTTGATACTTTTAATATAAAATATACCAGATACTTCTTTGACCTGTCTTAATGGCTAGCTAGATCAAGGCAATCTCTTTCAATTCTACCAAATAGATTGAAACTATTTTTATAGAAACATACTATTCCATGATGTAAAATTTTAAGATCTTTCAAATTTTCATTTCATTTACTGTAATTTTACAAAATTAACAAATATTATTTATTTATGAAGATCTTGGACTTTTCTCTACCAAAACTTTGGTAGAAGCTAATAATGAGCATATGGTAGAAGTGAGGACACAATTGTTGCAGCCAGCAGATGAAAACTGGGATCCCTCTGGAACAAAGAAAATCTGGCGGTATGAAAATAAAAGTTCTCATACAACAATTGCTAAATATGCCCAGTACCAGGCCTGCTCCTTCCAGGAATCATTAAGAGTAAGTTTATTTTGCATTAAAATTGGGGAGAAGAGTGTTAAGGGGATTTTAGTAAAGTAGTTTACTGTTCAGCAATTCATCTATGATACACTAATGTATGTTTTTAACATTGGTGCTATGTTTCTATGGGCCTGTGTAATGTGTGTACTTTATACTTTGAGAAAATACCTTTGAACTTGGAGAACAGAGTATGCTGGATGACTAGTGAGTTCAAAGGATCTGTCTGTCTCTATCTCCTTATACTAGAATTACAAAGCCATGACCTTAAGTACTTTGATAAGTTTGGTTGTGTTTTGACACAGGGTATCACTGTGTAGCACTGGCTGAAATGAAATTTATGAGAGATTGCATCTGCATCTGCCTTCCAAGTGTTGGGATTAAAGATGTGTGCTACTGTACCTAGCTAGTACACTGTCAAAATTAAGAACATGTATATTCACCATGAAATCCACAAATAAATACACACAGAAAATTAAGAACTCCATAGAAGGTATTTCCAATAGAGTCAATAGTATAATCATATTATAATAACAGTATAATTGTTTCATCCATGTTCAAGATGGATAGCTACTAGTAGTCAGGAGCAGAAAAGAAACTCCTCTCAGAATCTTCCTTTTGCTAGGCAAATGATCTATTTCTATGCTAAAGCCTAACCCCTCTTATGGTATATTTAAAGCACTAAGTATTTAGAACAAAGGGAATGTTTTGAAAGCTGCCAAAGGGAAACAACCTCATTTCATGTAAAGACAGAGAAACATCAAAGTTATGGTTCCTCAACAGAAACCTTAAAAGCACGAATAGTTTAAAGTGACATGTTTTAAGGGTTTTTTTTTTTTTTATTTATTTATTATTTATACAGTGTTCTGTCTGCATGCCAGAAGAGGGAACCAGATCAAATTACAGATGGTTGTGAGCCACCATATGGTTGCTGGGAATTGAACTCAGGACCTCTGGAAGAGCAGCCAGTGCTCTTAACCTCTGAGCCATCTCTCCAGCCCCAGGATTTTTTTTTTTTAAATCACATTTTTAAATACATGTACCAAATTAAGTAAAACTACTAATGCTAATGGAGAAAAAAAGAAAAATACTCCATGATAAAGGAATTTATACTCATTAAAGGATAAATTTTTCAGACTGAAAAATGCAAGATTATCTAAGTTTGTCAAAGTTAATAAAGAATTCTATAAATGAAAAAGAAATTGCCAATATATATTTTTAGTAGTATTAAAAATTCAGTTATAAAATGTAAACCATTTCATCTTATTTTGAACGCTTTCTGTCAATAAAACAAATACCAAATGGTGTAATGGATTTGGAGAAAGGGAAATCTTTGTTAATTGTTGCTTAAGCTGAAAACTGGATCTTCTGTAAAGCAAAAGATATTGAGCCTATATAATTCATGATCCTGGAGAAGCTAAATAACAAGGTGAACCCTAAGAAAAACATACATAGATCCACCTGGAAAGGGGAAAAAACAAAGTTGCCTGACAAAATTAGGATGCTGAGGTTGGGGAGAATGGATGGTGGAAGAGAAAGGGGAGGAGGGTGGGAACTAGATAGTTGAGATGGAGGAAGGACAGAGATAAGAACTAGGAAAGAGATATTTTAATTGAGGGAACCATTATAGGGTTAGTAAGAAATCAGACACTAGAGAAATGACCCCAGCTAAGACCATAAGCAATAGAGAAGAGGGTGTCCAAACTGGCCTTGCCCTGTAGTCAGACTGATGAATATCTTAAATATCACCATAGAACCTTCATTTAGCAACTAATGGAAACAGAGACAGAGACCCACAGTGGAGCACTGTACTGAGTTCCCAAAGTCCAGTGGAAGAATGGAAGTGTGAGCAATAGCAGTTTTTTAAGTTAATTATAATGATGCAGTGTTTTGAGAAATCATAATAGGAGCATGGACATCTGGTTGACGATCCCCATTGTTTCATAGTAGCATTTATGCCCCTAAGGTCATATAACATTTGAAATTTACTTTAATATCTATTTTCCTCACAGATTACCTGAATGTCCTGAGACAATGTAATGCTGCACAGTGCCAGAGGAAAAATTTTAAGACATTAGTACACTTTCTTTTGGAAATATTTAATTACTTCAAATTTACTTTTGTATCTATTATTTTACATTTAGGCCACAGTTTCTTCCTCCCACATTTCCTCCCAGTCCATATCCCCAACAATTACTTTGTTCTAATCAACTCCTCCATTTCTGTTCAGAAAAGGACTGATCTTCCATAGGTATCAAGAAAACATTGCATTTCAAGTTGCAGTAAGACTAAGCATCTCCCCTTGTATCCATGCTCATCAAGGTGACTAAGCATGGAGTAGGGTCCCAAAAGCCCATAAAATAATCGGAGGTAGCCATTGTTCCCACAACTTTAAAATATATGCAGAGTGCCTAGGTCAGTCCCATGTAAGCTTCCTGATTATCCATTCAGTCTCTGTGTGCCCCTATGAACCCTGATAGTTGATTCCATGGATTAGTTTGTTATATTATTGACCTCACTGACTCCTACTAGCCTTTCCTCTTTTCAGCAGGATTCTCTGAGCTCCATTTAATCTTTGACTGTTGTGGTCATTAGTTTGCACCAATTGCTGGATGACGAGTCTCTGATGATTATGGCCTAGCCAACTATCTATGGGAGTAGCTTTTTTATTTTCTTCCATTGATGTTTGGTTTTATTCTGAGTTTCTATGTCATCATTGTCTGGGTCCAGGCTAGGCTCACTCCTGTGGCGTGGGTCTCAGTCTAGACCAATTTTTGGTTGCCCATTCTCACACTCTCTGTGTCAGTCTTACCCAGTACATCCCATAGGAAGGACAGACTGTAGGTCGAATATTGGGGGTCTAGGTTGTTGCTTGATTTACCTACTCTCTCTGTGTATCTCTGTTCGGTTTTCCTACTTATATAGTATGAGGAGCGGGCTGCTTCCTGCCACCCAACTGTTGTATGAGGAGCGGGCTGCACCCGACTCCTGGCTGCCTGGCTAGCTTATACCCCGAAATAACAACACACAAATTGTATTCATTTAAACACTGCCTGGCCCATTATCTCTATCCTCTTAATGGCTAACTCCTCCTTCTTGATTACGCCCATTTCTGTTAGTCTGTGTAGAACCACAAGGTTGTGGCTTACCAGAAAGATTCAGCATGTCTGACCTGGTAGCTGGCTCCATGGTGTCTCTCTCTGCCTGCCTTCCTCCTCCCAGGATTCAGATCTGTCTTCCTGCCTCAGTACTGTCCTATCAAAAGGTCAAGGCAGCTTCTTTATTTAATCAATGAAAACAACAGAAATACAGAAGGACCTCCTACACCATATCTGTCTTTAATCTTATAGACTGTTGGTTGAAACAAGTTCATTCATCAACCATATACATATTCATTCAACACATATACAGGAGGACATCATACATCACTTACCTTTGCATTTTTTACCATAAACTGAGGTGAGAAGTTTTGCCATGAGTTAGTTGCTAAGGACTTTTGCAGTGAGTGACCACAGGTCTCTGTTAACTCTTGCTAGTTCTGATTAGAGAAACTGGAAGTGATCCAGGTCCCTCTGTGTTAAAAAGATGGTGATTTAATAACCCAGACTTCTGCAATCCTATCTTTGTGAGTAATCTGATGAGTATAACTTGCAAACTATATTCAGAGACTCTCAGACTCGCTTAACTAGTTGTAGAAAATAGGGTTTGAAATTTCTCACTGTACTGTGGCCAAAGACTGAACTTTGAGAGATTGTTTCATTTGCCAGAATTACAGTGTGGAGAGAAGTGTTCCTTCTCTCAGTACACAGGAATAATGGTGTCCCAAAAGTGAGGAAAACATTGCTAACATTATGGGACAAATCCCATGGGTATTTTAGTGGGGTCCAGGGTATCACACAAGAAAAATTTTATATATATATTAAAATTTTCAGCCTCCTCCCCGCCTCCCATTTCCCCCCCTCACCCATTCTACTCCCCCTCCCACCTCTCTTCTCCACCTCCATCTCTAGTACTAAGGGCAGTCAGGGTTCCCTGCCCTGTGGGCAGTCCAAGGTCCTCCTCCCTTTACCCAGGTCTAGGAAGGTGAGCATTCAAACAGGCCTAGGCTCCCACAAAGCCAGTACGTGCAGTAAGATCAAAACCCAGTGCCATTGTCCTTGGCTTCTCAGTCAGCCCTCATTGTCAGCAATGTTCAGAGTCCGTTTTTATCCCATGCTTTTTCATTCCCAGTTCAGCTGGCCTTGGTGAGCTCCCAATAGATCAGCCCCACTGTCTCAGTGGGTGGGTGCACCCCTCGCAGTCCTGACTTCCTGGCTCATGTTCTCCCTCCTTCTGCTCCTATTTTGGACCTTGGGAGCTCAGTCTGGTGCTCCAATGTGGGTCTCTGTCTCTATCTCCATCCATCGCCAGATGAAGGTTCTATGGTGATATATAAGATATTCATCTGTATGACTATAGGTGAGGGCCATTTCAGGTTCCCTCTCCTCAGCTGCCCAAGGAACTAACTGGGGAAATCTCCCTGGACACCTGGGAGCCCCTCTAGAGTCAAGTCTCTTGCCAACCTAAGATGGCTCCCTTAATTAAGATATATACATCCCTGCTTTCATATCCACCCTTTATCCCAACCATCCCACGCTCTCCCCATCCTCCTCTTCTCACTTTTCTCTCCCCATTTCCCCTTATCCCCAATCCATTTCCACCCCCAAGTTCTCATTTTTTGTCTAGCAATCTTGTCTACTTCCTATATCCAGGAGGATAACGTAATGTTTTCCTTTGGGTTCACCTTCTTATTTAGCTTATCTAGGATCTCATATGCTCAGTGTCCTTTATTTATGGCTAGAAACGAATTATGAGTAATTACATGCTATATTCATCTTTTTGGGTCTGGATTACCATACTCAGGATAGTGTTTTCTATTTCCATCCATTTGCATGCAAAATTCGCGATGTCATTTTTATTTTTATCGCTGAGTAGTACTCTAATATGTATATATTCCACACTTTCTTCATCCATTCTTTTGTTGAAGGGCATCTGGGTTATTTCCAGGTTCTGGCTATTACAAATAATGCTGCTATGAACATAGTTGAACAAATGCTTTTGTCATATGATAGGGCATCTCTTGGGTATATTCCCAAGAGTGGTATTGCTGGGTCCTGGGGTAGGTTGATCCCCAATTTCCTGAGAAACTGACACACTGCTTTCCAAAGTGGTTGCACAAGTTTGCATTCCCACCAGCAATGGATGAGTGTACCCCTTACTCCACAACCTCTCCATCAAAGGAAATCAGTGGTGTTTTTGATTTTAGCCATTCTGACAGGTGTAAGATGGTATCTCAGTTGTTTTAATTTGCATTTCCCTGATCGCTAAGAAGGTTGAGCATGACCTTAAGTGTCTTTTGGCCATTTGAACTTCTTCTGCTGAGAATTCTATGTTCAGATCAGTGCCCCATTTTTTAATTGGTTTAATTATCATTTTAAAATGTAGTTTCTTGCCGGGCGATGGTGTTGCACGCCTTTAATCCCAGCACTCGGGAGGCAGAGGCAGGTGGATCTCTGTGAGTTCGAGACCAGCCTGGTCTACAGAGCTAGTTCCAGGACAGGCTCCAAAGCCACAGAGAAACCCTGTCTCGAAAAACCAAAAAATGTAGTTTCTTGAGTTCTTTATATATTTTGGAGATCAGACCTTTGTCTGTTGCGGGGTTGGTGAAGATCTTCTCCAGTCAGTGGGTTGCCTTTTTGTCTTAGTGACAATGTTCTTTGCTTTACAGAAGCTCCTCAGTTTCAGGAGGTCCCATTTATTCAATGTTGCTCTCAATGACTGTGCTGCTGGGGTTATACGTAGGAAGTGGTCTTCTGTGCCCATGTGTTGTAGAGTACTTCCCACTTTCTCTTCTATCAGGTTCAGTGTGTTCAGATTGATATTGAGGTCTTTGATCCATTTGGACTTAAGTTTTAAGTTTTGTGAATGGTGATAGATATGGATCTATTTTCATTCTTCTATAGGTTGACATCCAGTTGTGCCAGCACCATTTGTTGAAGATGCTTTCTTTCTTCCATTGTATACTTTTAGCTCCTTTATTGAAAATCAAGTGTTCATAGGATTGTGGGTTAAAATCTGGGTCTTCTATTCAATTCCATTGGTCGACTTCTCTGTTTTTATTCCAATATCAAACTGTTTTCAATACTGTAGCTCTGTAATAGATTCTGAAGTCAGGGACGGTAATGCCTCCAGAAGTTCCTTTGTTGTATAAGATTATTTTGGCTGTCCTGGATTTTTTGTTTTTCCATATAAAGTTGATTATTGTCCACTCAAGATCTGTGAAGAATTTTGATGGGACCTTGATGGAGATTGCATTTAATCTATAGACTGCCTTTGTTAGAACTGCCTTTTTTACTGTGTTGATCCTTGTAGAAGAAGTTGCAGGCCTGCGTTCCTGCCACCCAGCTCCCGGCCGCCTGGTTAGCTTATGCCCCAAAATAACGACACACACACTGTATTCATATAAACACTGCTTGGCCCATTATATCTAGCCTCTTGCCTGGCTAACTCTCATATCTTGCCTAACCCATATTTAGCAATCTGTGTAGCACCAGTCTTACCGGGAAAGATTCAGCATGTCTGACCTAGCGGCTTGCTTCATCATGTCTGCCCTGGAGAGGAGAGGCATGGTGTCTGCCTCACTTCCTCTTCCCCCCAGCATTCTGTTCTGTTTATTCCACCCACCTATGTTGTAACCTATCAGGCCAAGTAGTTTCTTTATTAATTAACCAATGAATTCGACACTCCCATATCACTTCCCCTTTTTCTGTTTAAACAAAAAAAGGCTTTAACTTTAACATAGCAAAATTACATATAACAAATAACAAAACAGTTATCAAGTAAGAATTACAGTTACAATATTTTATCTTTTATCATAACAAAGGAAAACAGCTATAACTATCTATTCTTCAACTCCACCAAAGACTCCAGAAGGATATAATATTACCTAAGTAAATGAGAAGTAAGCAACTTACAAAACTCTAGAAATCACAGAGACATCTCTCTGCATGGACAGTCAGCCAAAGTTCCTCTGTACCATTGGGGCATCCATCTTCGGCCTACAGG